>NC_044033.1:309123256-309490756 GCF_901765095.1 Microcaecilia unicolor
GTGTTGATAACTAGACCGCTGTGAGGTCTTCAGGTAAATATAAAGCAGTTTTTGTTATGGTGGTTTCATTCATCATTTTCCATTTCCGTTTTTACTTCCTTTGTGTTCTCATTTTTTCATTGCTTATTTTTATATAGTTTATTTTTTCAGATACAGCACACCCTCTTCCTTTATTTGTCTTGGGCTTGGATCACTCTATAAATCACATCAATTGTAAGATGTTACGTTACCTTGTTGGCACCATGGCTATTGTCACACACGTTTTTTTTTAATTATTCCTTTTTTTTTGGCAACTCTTTTTTTTTAACATATTCCTCAACCAAGAAGAAGCAAAAGAGTATTATTTACAGATTATGAATCATTATGTCTGTGGATTATAATGTGTTCAATTGTTTTTCTACCTATTATTAGCTGTCTCTTTTAGGAACTTTGGTGTTTATAATCTTTTAAATCTTTTAATTTATAATATATTTTTCTAGTTTATGTATTTGTTTTGTAATTGCTTTTAGACTCCTGACGCAGGCCCACTGAGGCCGAAACATGATTCGTGTCGAGTCTATTGACGATCAATAAAGTTTTTGCAGCACCTTTAATGTAGACTTTTTTATTTTTTGGTCACCTCCACTGTTTGTTTTCTTTTATAAAATACACACATACATCACAGCTTTGTTTCTGCTTCACCCAACCATGCCCCCAGGCACACCTACATTCATCACGCGTACACCAATGTGTAATTTTCTGCATGTGAAACAGCATTTACACGTTTATATTGTTACCTCTAGAGAGTCCTGCATCATCACAGACTTGCCTATGATGAGCAGATGAACATGGCTGAATTGTTACAACTGAAATGTGATGCACAAATCCTGTCAATACATGTACACACACATGCTTTTACCCATACATATGCACATACCAACAATGGGGTCAATTCTACAACTGGGCACCTCCATTTAGGTTGCATGATGGGAGCCTGTTATATCACAGTATCTGGGTGTTTGGTTTTTGTTTTATAGAATACTTGCTTAACCAGGTATCGGCACATCTAACATTTACACACTTGCAGACAGTTACAGCAGCCATAGATCTGGCATAACTACGAGCACATAAATATGGCAGAGATGTGCATAGCTTACAGTATCCTGTAAGTTACCTGCATAGGGGGGGGGGGAATTCTATATATGGCACCCAAAAAATCGGCACTGAAATCAGTGCTGACTAACAAGCAGATGATCAAAAGCCCCGCGCTGTTCCAAACAGCGCTCTAAAAATAGCACCGGAATAGTGCGGGGCGTTATTGGACCTATGATTAGAAATAATGACATGCAAATTTAAGCACGCAATTATCTCTGATCATGGGGTAAAAGTGTGGGAGGATGCTCAGGCACAATCCTCCTGCACATGTTTGACAGATCTAGGCTGTCAAAAGCCCAGATCTGTCAAACACAGGACTTGGAGGTCCATGGGACCACCAGACACCAACTACCCCAGCCCCGAGCAAGGAAAAATAGGGGCTGGAGGTCCAGTGGACCTCCGGTCCCCCCGACCCCCCGGACACAGGTTCAGGGAGGGCTGGGGGAGATTCGGTGGGTCTCCAGCACCCTCTAACCCCGCCCCTTCAGCATTTCTAAAAAGTCCCTGGTGGCTCAGTGGGCGACTGATGACCCAACCTGACCACCCCCCCCCCCCTCCCAGTGATAGGGGGGCTGCAGGTCCGGTGGACCTCCGGTCCCCAGACCCTCCTCCCGACACAGTTCAGGGAGGGCTGGAGATCTGGTGGGTCTCCAGCCTCCCCTAACCCCCCTCCCAGGACTAGCAAGGAGTCCCTTGCCCATAACCACACCCATTTTTGCCTGTGTGAATTAGAAATTCGGCACACATTGTTACAGAATACACTTAGTGATTTGTGCACCTAAATTCTAATCAGTGCCAATTAATGCTCATTATTGCTTGTTAAATGCGGTTATCAGCACTCATTAGCTTGTTAAGGGGCCCTTTTACCAAGCTGTGGTAAAAAGAGCCCTGCGCTGGTGGTGGGGGCCATTTTTCCTGCGTGCAAGGGCCCTTTTTACTACAGCAAGTATAAAAGCCCCCAGCACACATGGCCATGCGGTAACAGAACTCTTACCACATGGCTATGCGATTGGGAGCCCTTACTGCCACCCATTGAGGTGGCGATAAGGGCTTCCCTGCTATCCCAGCAGTAATGAGCAGCACACGTCAATGCCCAATTATCGCCGGGTTACCGCCGCACAAGCCATTTCCAGGGGTTTTCTTTTTTCCTCCGGAAATGGCGCATGCTCGGGGTGGGATTATCACTGGCGGCCACATTGGGCCGGCAGCAGTCCCAAAAGAGCGAGCGGTAAGCCCGCATTGGGCTTACCGCTGCTCTGTAAAAGGGCCCCTAACCTTGTTAAGTTATGCACATTATTATAGATTCAATGCTGATTTTGGTGCGGATCTGTAGGCGCACAATATAGAATCCAGATAATAAGGGGGAGCCCCACCCATGTCCTGCCCACTTATATGCGCCCCTAGCAATTACACATTATGTAAGTTAGACATACTATTACAGAATAGTGTCTAGGATAGAGCTTCCCAAGCTGTGGGTTGGGACCCAGTGGCGTAGCGAGGGCGGCTGCCACCCGGGGCGGTTCGCCATGACACCCCCCCCCCCCTTGGCGCATCACCCAACCCCCCCCCCTCGGCGCATCAACCCCCCCCCCCGGCTCATCACCCAAGCCCCCCCCTGAGTGCATTCTTGCCTGCTGTGTGCACGCCTCTGGGGGGGGGGGGGTGTCGGTTCCGCTGGTTCCCTGTTCCCTCTGCCCTGGAACAAGAAGTAACCTGTTCCGGGGCGGAGGGAGCAGGGAACCAGTGGAGCCGACACCCCCCCAGCGGCGTGCACCCGGGGCATACCGCCCCCACCGCCCCGCCCTTGCTACGCCACTGTTGGGATCCCGAATGGGGGGGGGGGGGTCACAAAATTTGCATTTTGGGGTCACAGCCTTTGTGGGCTCTCCATAAGTGCATCACCTTTTTGTGGCTCTGGAGAATCATGATAACACAATTTTATTTGGCCACCATCATGAGGTTACAGCCACAAAAAGATTGATAAGAACTGCCTAGGAACTCTGCTTGCACTTGTTGAAAACGGTAACGGAATTCAAACATGCGTGGGATAAACATAAAGGAATCCTGTTCAGAAGGAAGAGATCCTCAGAAGCTTAGCCGAGATTGGGTGGCAGAGCCGGTGGGGGGAGGCGGGGCTGGTGGTTGGGAGGCAGGGCTAGTACTGGGCAGACTTATACGGTCTGTGCCCTGACAATGGCAGATACAAATCAAGGTAAGGTATACACAAAAAGTAGCACATATGAGTTTATCTTGTTGGGCAGACTGGATGGACCGTCTTTTTCTGCCGTCATCTACTATGTTACTATGTTGTGCGGGTAAATTTTCACTTACATACATAAGTGATAGTATGCTAGACATTTGTGCACACAAGGGGCATGTAAACGCATTCACCTAGTTCATAGAATTGCCCTTCACATACCCATACAGGACGTGTCTCTACAGAATAGGAGCTAACTCTGGTGTTACCTTTCTTCATGTTATAGTGAGGCAGGAGCTGAATTTTCAGGACAAGGATTCACAGTTTTACCGCTTCCTTGGGGCAGAGCTGCTGACAGAGCGGACAGCTCATGGGAGGGAGTCGGAAGAGGAGCTGCAGGAGTCACTGGCGTTCCTGGCCTTACTGGGACCTGACGCTTTGCTTACCATGATACTGCGCAAACCGTAAGTGTGGTACTTCGACGGTCGGTCAGTCACATTGCTCAGATCAGCTTCACTGACTGTGACAGAATAGAGGCTTTCAACCTTTTCAAAAATGTGTACCTCTTCTGTCTCAGAGCTTCAGCTGATGTGGCTGCATAGCCTTAAGGCCAGTCCTGTATATTTCAATAACTGCTGAAAGTAAGCTGGTTGTAAAGCGTATGCCAGACCATTACACAGAGGCACATTTTCTTGGCTAAGTCCAACAAAAATCAACTCTTCTCCCAGCCCCAGGAATCACAGGCTATGTGGATTCCTTTTGTACCTCCTGCTTTCCTCACTTGCCTTATGTGCAGTGTGCACAGCCACTTGCTGAAGGCTGCACATGATCCAGAGACAACAGTGAGATCCACGTGGACAGACAGACCCATAGATGCTCTTCCTTAGTGAAACGTGCCTAAAATATGTTTTCCTTCCTTTGTTCGAAGATATTTTCCATTATAATGTTTAACAATCTTTTCTATTGTCTGTCTTCTAAATACTGTAACAGGTTTTTTTTTTTCCATTTTACCTTTCCTTATATCTATTGTAGCCAGACATGACATTTTGGGTGGGTCCAAAGCTAATATGGGTGGGCACTAGGCTTATAGGTGTGAGTAGTGTTTCTTAGGATACTCCTAAATAAAGCCTTAGAGTGCACTTGATGATGAATTTCTAAATAAATAATCTTCCCGACAGCTGTCCTGCATCAACATAAACCACATACATACTTAATGAAAGCGCTGACATTTTTAAATATAGTTACATTATCCCATATCTTAAATTTAACCAGACATAAGTCTACTATAATGGTAAACATTTCAACACAGCTCTTGCAAAATAATTACAGCAAGGGCATATATCCTTCAAACTTTGCTTCATAAAATCAGTCCTTCCCTAACCCGCATCCATCCCTGTAGCCCGGCATCAGCCCTTTCCTTTCCTTCTCTATCCCCAATCCATCCCTGAAGCCCAGCATCAGCCCAGTCCTTCCATACCCACCCGCCGCTCCCTGTAGTGTAGCATCAGCCCTGCCCTACCTCTCCCCCATAGTCTGACATCAGCCCTACCCTTCCCCACTCCCTTCACCCCACAGAAGCACTCCAGCATAAAATATGAAACCTTCTTTTTAACATCCTGCACACTGCAGAACCCATCCTCACCCCAAACCCCAACATGAAAAAATATATATATTTTTAAATTTGGGCACTGCAAAGCCCATACCCCCACCTAGAAACCCACCAGCATTACACAAAACTTTTTTTTTTAACCTGGGCATGAGTTTCTGCTTCCCCTGATGAGGCCATGATCACTGTGCAGATAGTGTGCATGTGATGCTACTGTGCAGAGAGCTGGAGAGGAGACCCATGCAGGCTTCTGCAGTGCCTGTTGGCCATGGGGGAGTGGGGCTGCTGAATGCCCAGATTTCTCCTGCACCGCTCAACTCCCCACAGGTTTTCTCTGGGTTGGGTCTTAGAGCTCAGTACTCTGCTAAGGGTGCAAAGGCTGGAGGGAGACCCAAGCCGTGGCAGACTGGTGCACGTGGGGTGGGCTGTGGGGTCACTGAGCAGGCCTTGTCAGCGAGGAGCAGCAGCAGAATCAGCCACAGGGATTCAGAGGCAGAGCCTGCAGAGGTATGCTGCATCAGCCGCCAGAGCAGATCCCTGCCCCGGTGCCCAGGGTTGCCAGGTAGAAATTTTTTTTCCAGCCCAATCCGGGCCAGAAACCAGCCCAAAACCCGCCCAAACACAAACCCCGCCCCTGACACCCCCACCCCCGCGTCACCGGCCCCGCCCCCGCCGTCACCGGCCCCGCCTCCCACGTCATCGGGCCCGCCTCCCCGTCATCAGCCCCGCCTCCCACGTCATCGGGCCCGCCTCCCCGTCATCAGCCCCACCTCCCCGTCATCGGCCCCGCCTCCCACGTCATCGGCCCCGCCTTCCACGTCATCGGCCCCGCCCAAAACGTCACTAACCCCGCCCAAAAACGTCACTAACCCCGCCCCCCGCGGCCGAAAAAAATCAAAAAGCCGCCCAAAAAGCCGCCCGGAAGCCTAAAAAACCGCCCAAAAAACCGCAACCCGCCGCGGGCAAAAATTTCCCGCGGCGGGGCGCGGAAAACCGCCCAATTGGGCGGTAAAACCGCCCACCTGGCAACACTGCCGGTGCCCGAGTCTCGACTGACTCCTAGTCCTAAGCAGCAACACAAGGCAGGCAGGAGGGCTGCTGTGCTACTTGCTTACTGGGCTCGGAGGCTGCCTTGTTGCATGACTGCACATGGTTGAATGTGGCTGTGCAGAGTCACAGAGACTGAATATGTATGAGATAAATTTGCTTGCACTATCTCCATTGTATGCAAAGCTATCTCATGCCTATTCATCCTGGACATACTGAAAACCTGATTGGCTGGGTGTTTCCCGAGGACTGGGTTGAGAACCCCTGATCTAATCTAATTATTCCACTGAGCATATATAAAAGCAGTTTTTAAGTGAATAAGTATAGCTTACCTTCCCTTATTCCTAACTCATAAGCCCATTCATGCTTTAAAGAGTAAATAAAGATGTATGGAATAGCCAGCTATTCAGACCTTTTCAGAGGGAGTGGAGGAGTAGCCTAGTGGTTAGTGCAGCAGACTTTGATCTTGGGGAACTCCGTTCAAGTCCCCCCCCCCCCCCACAGCTCCTTGTGACTCTGGGCAAGTCACTTAACCCTCCATTGCCCCCCCCCCCCCCGTACAAATAAGTACCTGTATATACTATGTAAACCACTTTGAATGTAGTTGCAAAAACCACAGAAAGGAAGTATATCAAGTCCCATTCTTCCCCCCTCCCCTTAAGTTCTCTGTGAGGTAGTAAGACATTACAGGGCCCTGTCCTATTAATGTCCTCTGCATAGAAGAACAGATTTGTAGCCTAATTTAGCAGAGTATTACTGTCTCCTTGAGATGTGAATGACAAGAAAATGGCTCAGATAAACTGGTCTAATATTTTTATTGGAGAAGGACCCAACTTGGCCAAGTTTCAACAATAAAACCTTCATCAAGAGTCATCAGATTCTTCAGTAGTAAATGCAATAGACACATGATAGGACACAATCATCCGTGAATGCAGTAACACTGTTTGCACAGAGACAAATGTGCAACCAGTGTTAATGCTATGTTATGTTATGTCATGTTATGTTATGTTTTCAGTCTTATAACCCGCCAAATCTCCCAAAGGAATTCAAGGCGAGGTAACAAAAGAATTAAACTGAAACATAAATCAGGATATAACAAAAAACAAACAATTACACATTATTTTTAAAAAAGGCAATATATATCAATTTTTTAAATTAGAAAAAAGATATGATTTGAAGGCTTTCCAAAACGCAAAAAGATTGGTTATAGAATGTAACTGTACTGGTAAACCATTCCACAGACGAGTAACAGAAAACAAAAAATCAGTTGGAAAATAATGCTTTAAGGCAAATAAATTTTACAGATGGAAGTGCCAAAAGCAAGAAATTATATGATCTCGATGGAAGTAAAGGTTTTTAAAATCTTAAAACCATCCAAAAAATCTGCAGAACAGGTACCATATAATAATTTAAAAACAAGACATAATACTTTGAAATGAATTCCAGCTCGAACCTGTAACCAATGTAACTTGGCCAACAGAGGAGAACCACTCTTAAATTTTGAACAATGAAAAATCATTCTAGCTGCTGAATTTTGAATCATCTGAAGTTTAGACAATTGTTTAACCGTTAGTCCCAAATACAGAATTACCATAATCTAGTAGTGAACGAATTGACAACTGAACAATAATGCATTCACAGATGATTGTGTCCTAATGTGTGTCCATTTTTGTTTTTACTATTGAAGAACCTGATGACCCCTGATGAAGGCTTTATTGTCGAAACTTGGCCAAGTCAGGTCCTTCTTCAGTAAAAATATTAAACTTGCATCATTGGTTGTTCCTCATTCCTGGACCACCTGTGCTGTCTTTGTGTCTGTTACTGGTTCCGCAAAGGTCGCATTCCTGTTTTTTCTGGTCAGATATCTGGTTTCTGTCCAAGTAAAATGTTAAAAAACAAAGGGGCTGATATTCAAAGTGATTTAACCGGCCAGAAACGGCTCTTGATTGGTTAAATTGTCTGTTCGGGGCTAACCAGTCATTTTCAACCCTGATTAACGCTGAAAATGTTCTGTTAGCACAAAAAGCAAATCCAGCTATTTTGCGGGTGTTCCAAGGGTGGAGCCAGCACTTGACCAGTTAAGTGCCAATATTCACCTTAATCCTAATCGGTAGGACATGCATAGTGTGTATATTTTATAACTTACATATGTACTTCGTGACTTAACCCAAACTCCTCCCCCCAAAACACTTAATTGTGGGTCACATAAAAATCTGGCTTCTTGCCCCTCTGTGTACATATGTGGGGTAATTTTGTAGAAGGCTGTTTAGGCACATGCAATAGGATTTGTGCATTAAAACTCCTTTAAAATTACCTCTGGAAGCACTTTTTCCATCTGCAGCCAGAAGGTTTTCTGTTCCATCCCTCTGAGTATTGCTCAGTAACTGTGCCTTTCTTGTTTCTTCTCCTTAGCCCCTCCCAGCGCACGGAGGAGGAGCGGGAAGTCATATTCGAAGAGCTGCTGCATATCAAGGCAGTGTCACACCTCTCAAACTCAGTGAGTGCCTTTTAGGATTGTAAAAACCCGGAACAACCACCAAACGGGGAATATTATTTACAAAGTGCCACTCATGTACTCAGCACTGTACAGCCCTTGAGCAACAGGATTTCTAAAAATGCCCTCAGTGCCCTACTGCTATTTTCAAGCAGTGCATCTGTGGCAGAGGAATGAATACAAAGAGATGGATTGTCAAAGCAGATTAGCCAACCAGCCCAGACATTAAAAATCCCATCTCTCGTAGGCCCCGATGCTCAGAACCTAGCACCAGTACTAATCAGCGCAGAATGTTCAGAGGACTTTAGAGCAGGAAACAACATGCGTGCCAAAGATGGCCGCAAATTGTATTCAAATATAGACAAATGGATATTAATGAGGTCGTTTGCTATTCCCTCCTAATACTCAGAGTATGGCACACAAACAAACCCTGCTCTTACAGCTGGAAACCGACCATCAGCTCGGAACTGGTGTTGGGGGGTGTGTGTTGAAGAGAGGATTTATTGTGATTTTCTCTTTAAAATCTTCCAGTTTTCTTCTGTTTTGGAAGTGGAAGGAAGCCCGTGCAAGCCTCTAAGCACCAGTAGAAAGAAACTAATGCGTGCAATTCTGAGCCAACCCACAAGTGAAAGCACACATCGGCGCCTATTTTCTGCATTTAAATTTAAGCCTTTCAAGTGAAAAACAATTTGAAAGGCTTATATTTAAAGGCACAGAAGAACAGTGCCGATGTGTGCTTCACTTCAGGGTTTGCCTGGTGCATGTGCACAAGAACTGCGTTTAGCACAAAATTCTTATGAACATGTGCCAGTCATGCTCCCCCCCCCCTTTATTTTCAGTCTCATAGCACACATATAATTTGAATGCCATTAGCTCTGAGCATTGGAGGGCTCTGTTTCTGCTCTGTTCCTGCAGTATGGGGTGGGGACTGTTCTTTAGCACTGGGGCTTTGAGCATCAGGGCCTCTGTGACTCTTTCACTAAAATTCGGTGAAATCTGGGCTTAACATGTTTTCATTCAGGACTTTCCCACGTGCTAAGCCCAGATTTAGCATGGCAGTTTTTAAGGGATTTTTAAAAAATGATTTGCAGGTATAGTCTTATGTCTATTTCTTTCTATATTGCCTTTTCTTTTCCTATGTGATTGGAAAGGAAGTTAAAAATTGCTAATAAAAACAAAAAAAATATTTGCGGTAGTGGACTAAGGTTCCCATGCGAGACCTGCACAAATTTAGCATGGGAGCATTTACCACCTCCTATTTAGGGAGTGCTAAGTGCTCCCCTGTTAAATCTGTATTATCCACTTAGCACATGTTAAGTGGATAACGCAGGAATGTCCACTCTCTGCCCATGACATGCCCTTTACAAAATATATATATATATATATTTAAAAAAGTAACGTGTTTTGCAGTAGCCCATTCTCACGCACTAACCCTAAATTGAAGGCATAGCTCCCTTTAGTAAAAGGGCCATTAAGTTTAGCCGTCTAACTTGGATCAGCTACTTGACAGTCTCAAATCGCAGCAACTAGGCTCAGCTCCCAAGGTTGGTGTATTTATTTGTTTATTTATATTAATGGAATTTATAACCTACCTGTTGCAAATCTAAGTGGGTTACAGCACACATAATCTAAAATCAGGGCAGCCGAGAGGGGGGCAGTGGGGGGCAAGATTCCCAGGGCCCGGCCTCCAAGGAAGGTATGGCGCCAGAAGTTTCTACTCTCTCGGTCTGTCTCTCTCCTTCTCCTACTGTATGTGTCAGGACCCGGGTGATTGTGTTAACAGGATAACCTGGGTCCCAGCCAGTGGTGTGCTGGAGCAGGCTCTCACAGGCTCGCAAGAGCTGGTTGTTAAGTTTTTAAGAATTTTGGGAGCTGGTTGTTAAAGTAGGGCCCTCCATGGCTACTTTAAGAACTGGCTCCCAAAATGTGCTGCTGAATTCTCTTTTACTTTGCTGGTGGGGATGCTGAGCCCTGCCAGCCAAGTAAATAGACTACTGCTGCTCCCTGCTCCTTGTTTCCAGCTCTGGGCAGCAGGCTGAGACTTCTCGAGCATGTGAGAGAAGTTCCAGCATGCTGCTCAGAGCAAGACGTTGGGAGTGGTGGCAGTCCATTTATTGGCTGCCAGCAAAGGTATGCCTAGCGTGCCCGCACGAAGGGAGGGAGGAGAGAGAGGCAAGTGATTCCCATGTGGAAAATGTGAGGTGCGCTCAGGACCCCTTTTACCACATTACCTGCCAAATGGCTTCCATCAAAGGAGCCAACTTTTCAAAATTATTGGGGGTGCTAAGCCCAATGGAAATAACTCCTCCCTGGACATATACAAGGAATTTTCTCAATATTGGGGGTGCTCAAGCACCCACAGCACCCACAGAGTCGGCTCCAATGGCTTCCATGCTCACTCTCTGCCTATGCTATGCCATCTGACACAAAAAGCACTTAGGGCTCCTTTTAACACATGCGACCAGCTTTTCCTACCTGAGCACACAGCTTTGAAATGCACTACCAACAAAATTGAAAACAATCAACGAAATAACTAACTTCCGCAAATCTCAGAAAACCTATCTCTTCAACAAGGCCTACCACGAGAACCCGTAACTTAACTATAACACTTCACCACTCCACCCCAACTCTGAATGACGTCTTTCTATAACTGTTTGCTTAGTTCTTCTCTGTCATCCTTGATCTGTTTTAACACCAATTGTATCTTTTACCCTGTAATGGTGATGCCATAACAGATCTTTGTAAGCCACATTGAGCCTGCAAATAGGTGGGAAAATGTGGGATACAAGTGCAATAAATAAATAAATAAATAAAAAAACACTAAGCGGCAGTAAGCCCAATGCAGGCTTACCACTTGCTATACAAGAAGTACCACTGAGCTACCGCAGCAGCCCAGCGGTACTTCCCACCCCTAGTGCAACGTCATTTCAGGTGCTACAAAAATGTAGGTTTTTTTTGTAGCGCCGAAGTGTACCCGGCGGTAATCGGGCAGTGCTGCGCGCTGCCTGGTTACCACCGGGTTAATGCAGGAGCCCTTACTGTCACCTCAATGGGTGGCGGTAAGGGCTCCCCCTTCCTCAAAATAGCCACGTGGCAAGTGCCTTTCCTGCAGGAAGACAAGACTTCTCTTTTACCGGCTGCGGTAAAAGGGGGCCTCGGCACAAGTGTTAGAAACACGCGCCAATGCCAGTACTGGGCCCCTTTTGCCGCAGCTTGGAAAAAGGGGTCCTTAATGCGTGGTTTACCATGTTTCATCTGTAAAAAATATCACAAATCCCCTTAATGCGAGTGCGCTAGCAGTTACCATGTGGTCAGCTGTGCAGTTAAGTGCTTAGTGCGGTTCAGTAAAAGGGCTCCTAAGTTTTCAGTGATCTTAGGTACTCTAGGTCGGTGGTTTCCGCAGACACTATTCCAATTCCATAGCATTATTTGAGAGGCACAAAAATCTCTTTTATTTACATAGTAACATAGTAGATGACGGCAGAAAAAGACCTGCACAGTCCACCCAGTCTGCCCAACAATATAAACTCACGTGTCATTTTTTGTGTATATACCTTACCTTGATTTGTACCTGTCTTTTTCAGGGCACAGACCGTATAAGTCTGCCCAGCACTATCCCCTCCTCCCAACCACCCGCCCCACCTCCCACCACCGGCTCTGGCAAAGACCGTATAAGTCTACCCAGCACTATCCCCACCTCCCAACCACCAGGCCTGCCTCCCACTGCTGGCTAAGCTTCTCTTTTATTTCTGTGCTGAAATAGCATTACTTCGGCACTGTGGTATTCATGAGGATTCCATAGAAACCAAGTGCAGGTTTTATTGATGCTTGGCAGTGAGAGGTTAAATGAGGCCTAGGTTAGCTGAAAATACAGCTGGCACATCTGGCTTGCACCTGCCAGAGGGGTGCTTGGTCCTTCCTTGATCTGCTAATGGAATGTCTCTTTCATTCTCAGGTGAAGCGGGAACTTGCCTCTGTGCTGGTGTTTGAATCCCACGCCAAGGCAGGAACTGTGCGTAAGTATCCATGGACTTCACTCTTCAAGGCAAGGATGTACCTTACTTGTCTTAAAGGTTTAAGGAAGATGATTGCTTTTGTTTGCAACATTTCATGAAATATTATAAAAAATAAAAGTCTGTAAGACAGACTTGCAGGCAGAGGTGCAAATTCTCCCACCCTGCCCTGTTTCAATTCTGCTTCTTTGAGGTGATAGGGCTTTTGGTGAGGGGTAGGAGAGGAGTCTTCAGCTTAGGAGTGAAACTTCCACTCTTATAATCAAATTGCCCACTGTATAGAGTCAGTTGGAAGGGCTTTTTTTGAGGGAGTACTTGGGGGTACTGAGTACCGGCACCTTTTCCATTGTCTGCTAAAATTGACCCATGGTCCCCAAGTTTTAATGAAAGAGCTCAGGCTCTACACACCAATTCTGCCTTGTCATAGATTCTGTGACTGGTTGCAGGGGGCCTGGCTATTGTGGGGTGGGTCCCTCAGTGATCACCCCACCCCTGAAGGATGGCCTAGCATTTGAGTACCAGCACCTTTTTCTCTGGAAAAAATGCACTGGCTAGGTTCCACACATTGTCACGCATTTGAAACACACAAAGGCACAACAAAGGGGCATTTCTCATTTGTTGGAAACTTTGTAAACGTGGTATATAATAAGGGAGAAGGATCTGCCAACAGGCAACACAATAAACATAAAAAAATAGATCAGCAATAATAAAAAGAAAAGTGGTTTGTTGGAATGGTTACCTGATGTGGACACGTTTCGCCCACAGGTTGTGTCATGGGCAAAAACTACAAACACACAGTAATAAATTATAATAATTATTAATTGATTTATTATAATTTATTACTGTTCCAGTAAAGCACTTCTCTTTTTATTATTGCTGATCTGCTTTTTATCTTTTATTGTATTAACTTTGTAAACATTACATCACTGTCCCGGAAAAGCATTGGGATTATGACCTTAGGAGAGCTATAGCGAGGTTATGACCTTCTGGGACATCCCTATTCCAACTGATAAAAAGCTAGATGCAAGGAAACTGGACATAGTGGTAAAAGAGAAAGACACCCACACGGTATCGATCAGAGATGTGTCAGTCCCGAGTGAATACTCTGTGAAACGTGTGGGTAAAAAAAAAAGATCCTGAAGTACTAAGAAATGCAGTCCGAGACTGAGAAAATATGGCAGAAAGATACAGAAATATTTCCCATTATGTTGGATGCCACAGGCTTCATTAAAAAGAATTTGCAAGCGCACCTGGACAGGTTTTGTATGCATGTTACATCTTATGAACTCCAGAGAGAAGCTTTCTTTGGCACAACGCAAGTACTATGGTGAGCGTTAGCAAAAAATTTGAGGGACTCAGATCATACTCCATATACCCTGGCTTAGGAGTGAGGTTCATTACTGTCATGATATGTACAAAACTAATCCATTTGGAGACATTGCCTCCGAGAGAAAATCCAAAGGCATCCATTTTCAAACAGAGTTATATGCCTGCTGGCAGTCTGTAAATGTAACTCCACTGTCCAGAGATTTTTCTAGCCTACTTGGAAAGTGGTGGGATGAACATTTGCCTTACCACCATTCTCCCCACCCCCTTCCAAATGTGGACCCGATCAGTGAAGATTGCCATAAAATTACTGTGCCTCTGGATGGATAGACAGATGGACTAAACCAGCCTCAAGCTCTTTTTACGTGTACTAAAAAAGAGCTAGAAAGTAACATACTGTATCTAAATAATCACAGTTTGACGTTTTAGCCTGGTCACAGTTCTCTCGTTCTCTCTCCTGCTTTGCAGTGTTCAGCCAGGGAGACAAGGGCACATCTTGGTACATTATCTGGAAGGGCTCAGTCAATGTTGTTACTCATGGCAAGGTGAGTGCCCTGATCAGTGAGAAACGATGAAGAGAGACAGTTCTCAAGATCTGACAAAATTCTTTTTTTTTTATCAATTCCATCTTACTTAGAAATATTCTTTTCTTCTCTCTTTTCTCTTTCTCTTCCTATTTTGCCATTGTCCTTGTTTCTTTCTCTCTTTTATCTTTCGCTGTCCATCACTTCTTCTCTTTCTGCGTCCAGTGTTTGGTCTCTTTCTTCCTCTCCTGCTTTCTCCTTTCTTATCACTTTCCTCTTTTTTAAATCTGCTTTTGTTTCTCCCTGTATCAGTCTCTCATTGGCCACAGTGTACCTTGAGGGATCCCTTAGAGCGAAGTAGAAGTCAACTTATTGCTGTCTGAATATTTTTATCATTTAAAAGCTAAATTACAAAACCAACAGAATAAAATGTGCAAAACAATATCATTAGCAATTCACAATAAGAAAAAAAAGTATAAAACCTCTCAAGCTTCAATCGACATATAGGGGGTCTTTTACAAAGCGTCGATAAGCCCACCACAGGCTTACCGAATGCTAAATCAGGACTACTGCCGGCCCAATGCGGCAGCCAGTGGGGTTCTGCCCCAAGCATGTGCCATTTCCGAGGGAAAAAGAGAACCCCTGGAAATGGCTTATGCAGCGGTAACCCGGCAGTAATCAATTACTGCTAGGTTACCGCAGGAGTCCTTATCACCATCTCAATTGGTGGCGATAAGGGCTCCTCACTGCATGGCCATGTGGTAAGAGTTCTCTTACCAAATGGTCATGTTTGCCAGGAGGCTTTTTACCCGCTGCAGTAAAAAGGGCCCTGGAGTGCAGTAAAAATGGCCCTCGCCACTAGCGGGAAAGCACAGGGTACAAATGTAACAAAAACAAACAAAAAAATAATATCTTTTCATATTTCTAAATAAATTGCCACCATACAATAACACGCACATCACTGTTATCCTTCCAATGATTTACAATAACTTTGGTGCCACTGTAATTAAAAAAAAAATCAAACAGATACTTTGTAGACTGAAATGGCAGCTGAAAGAATTAAAGACTTCCAAATAATGACCTTCAGCATCAAATTAATGTCTGTTCCCAAAATAGCTGTTATCCTTTGCCACATATCCTTCAATAGACTTGCAAATTTGGACACTTTCCAGACCAGCAAGAGTCATTAGTTTCCTTTCTACATTTTTTTGATTTAAGGGGCGTCTACAGAGAATGATGAAAAAGTTAAAAAAAAGTGACTGTCAGGCTTATTTTCGAAAGAGAAGGGGGCGCCCATCTTTCGACACAAATTGGGAGATGGGTGTCCTTCTCCCGGGGTCGCCCAAATCGGCATAATCGAAAGTCGATTTTGGGCGTCCTCAACTGCTTTCCGTCGCGGGGACGACCAAAGTTCACAGGGGCGTGTCGGAAGCGTAGCAAAGGCAGGATTGGGGCGTTCTTAACACATGGGCATCCTCGACCGATAATGGAAAAAAGAAGGGCGTCCCTGACGAGCATTTGGGCGACTTTATTTGGTCCATTTTTTGTTACGACCAAGCCTCAAAAAGGTGCCCGAACCAGTGGTATACCAAGGGCGGGGTGGTAGGTGCGGACCGCCCCGGGTACAAATCAGTGGGGGGTGATCTACGCTATCTGTCGGTTTACCTCCCTGCCCTTAACTTGTTCCGTGGCACTGGCGCACGCCTTACATCACCGTCGCGCCGTTCACTCTGTCTCCTCCCAGCGGCTGTTGCTCCTCTCTCTCTCCCCCTCCGTCGCTGCCTTCTTCTTTCAGCGCCTGCGGTGCCTGTTTGCCCTTCCTCTGTGATGGCTCCTCCTCTCTCTGTCCCGCCCGCCGGCTTCAGTGCAGCCACCCACAACACAAGCCTGCTGCGCCTTCCGCTTGCAGCTTTGGCACTTCCTGCACTCCAACTCCACCCCCACCGGGCCACTGTAAATGGTAGTGTCTGCAGAAGAATCTGAGGATGGATCACATGGGTCTTCGAGGTCATTTGCTTCCCGTTCCAGGTCCAGAGCAGAGCCAGGTATTAATTAGGCGGCGCGATCCTAATAGTTATTTAAAAATTGTGCTGCCTTGACTTTTTTTTTTAACATTTGATTACTTTTGCTGCTGCTAGGACCAACACGCTGCATGGTGGGGGGAGGGAGGGGTGTCATGAATGTAGAAAGGAAGGACTGAGGGGGTCATGAAATGTAAAGAGGAAGGACTGGGGTGTAATGAAATGTAAAAAGGAAGGACTTGGGGGAGCAAGAACACTAGTCTGGAATGGATGGGAGAGAAAGGGGGCACCTGGCTAGATGGATGGAGGGGACAAAGAGAGGGGCGGACGACGCTGATGGAAGGGAGAGAAGAACAGGCAGACCAGATGCTGGATGGAAAGGGGTAGGAGAGGCAGTCTAGCAGATCAAACTTCTGCAGCATTTGAAAGGTTTTAAAATTCCCATCATGTAACAGTTGCCCCAAAAGCCATATCTGCTGTCTCTGCCAAACTGGCCAATGAACTGGCTTACCTGCTATCTGTTTGTTTGGATTATTCCAATTAACCAACGCTGAATACCCATCAGCATTCCCCCCCCCCCCCCCCCCCCCCCCCCCCCCCACACACACACACACACACAGCTCCTCATGCCTCTGGAAAGCAGTCATAGCTGTTATAACAGGAAATCACATTCCCTTAGAACAGGTGCTCATCCCCCCAGATAGGTCAAAGGAGTGGGTGACACCATAGATTCTTCTGCCACTTGCCAAATTGGCTCTGGTTAAGTCAATGGATAATATAAACAACAATATCCTGTCTTAAAATGGATATAAGCAATAAAAAAAAGAATATAAAAATTACTTTTTTGCAACAAATAAAAGTTTAGAAGAAGAATCCATATATTCATCAAATCACCTTGAAAGTCTGGGGGTTACTGGAGTCTTGTTCTATTAGATTCAGAACTGGCTTCTAGGCTGAAAACCTCTTTTTACTCTTCCTGAGAAAATGTTTGGGCTTTCCAACTTGTACCTGGGCGGCCTGTTTCCTGGCAACCTGCCTGTTTTCCTTCAAACCCTCTCTCTTGAGTAACTGGAGAAATTCAAATCCTGAGCTGGATTGTACTCACCCGTGAGCCTTCCGCAGACTTCAGTGTTGCCATTGACTCCTTCCATTCTCCTTCTTTCAGGGTCTCGTGACAACACTTCATGAAGGTGATGACTTTGGGCAGCTGGCACTAGTGAACGATGCCCCACGGGCTGCCACCATTATCTTGCGAGAAGATCACTGCCACTTCCTACGAGTGGACAAGCAGGACTTCAACCGCATTCTCAGGGTAGGTGCACTTTCCTGTAGAAGGATGGAGGCCTGGCAAAAGCAGAGTAATAATCAGACAGTTTTACCAGAGCCCCCAAATTACAAACCTACATTTCAAAAAAAAAAAAAATCATATAGGTGCAGAAACATCAATAATCCATGTCAATAAAGTTGTGCTGTGGATCCCCGGGGGGGGGGGGGGGGGGGGTGGATCCCCTGGGGGTGTGGATGGAAGAGATACACAGTATAGGTTCACGTGTAGGGTGGGGGGGATAGGGAATGGATTTTGTATTGGATTCATTTCTGTATTCATGACAATAGCGGGAAGTGGGTTGGTGGGGAGGTGAAGGGGGAAAAAGAATGGACTGGGTTTTCATAATGTTTCACTTTTGATACTATACTGCCTCTGTTATAGTCTCACTTCACATTGATAAAAACATTGATCATAAAAAGTGGGTCGGACATGGGGAGAGGGGAAAAAAGGAAAATAATGTGATGACAGATTTCACCCTATTGACTTTTATTTATAAGATCTGACAAGTTGGACTTTTGTATATCAAGATTTATAGTTGTACCTGTTTGTACAAGGTCATCAATAAAACTGTTGAATGTAAAATTGTGCTGTGGACACTGCTAGTACCGAGCTATTACCTAACTGTGCCTTAGACCCTCCTGTTACTAAACTGTGCCACACTGCAGCTGAGGGGTGGACCCGACAAGTGCTGCTTCTGAATCCGCATGTCTCATTTCTCACTTGTAGGATGTTGAAGCCAACACTGTGCGACTAACAGAACATGGGAAGGTGGTGCTGGTCCTGGAAAAGAACCCTCCAAGCATTGCAGCCAATCAGCAAACAGCCTCCCAAACAAGTTCTAAGTATGCTGCATCCATTGCACGGGTGGCTTTCTATCAACTTTCATTGACTTCTTTCAGCTATACTTATTTCTAGGCCCTGTATTCCTGAGACGCTCAGGCTTACAAAATGACCTGGTAATCTTTTAATCAAGATGTCCCCTTACGGGGCAAGAGTGTTCTGAACACGTTTTACAGTCTGACACAACTTAGCGTTATAAGACATTGGTGCTGCTGCTGCTTGAGCCATTCCTGTTCTTTTGTGTGTGTGTGGCGGGGGGAAGGGGGAGGATTTGTGAGGGATGCTGGTACTGTTCCTACCTGCTCTGTACCTATTCCATGAATATATCATCAACTTAATTTTATGCCACTAGTGACTGTCTGCTTTTTTCTATCACTTCCCAATAAGTCTCGATTTTGGTTTTTGTACTCTGCTTTGAGCAATGGAAAGGCAGAGAAGAAATCAGATACTGCAAATAAATAATGTGTGTTATTCGCATAAAAATGGGCCCTGCGGCAAATAACACACATTAATGGAATGAGTGTGCATTAATTATTAGAAATGACTCCCTTAGTAAAACTACCCTTGGCAATCAGATCCCTTATATTTCAGGTAGAATATTATTTTAAAACTAGTAAAAAAGGCCCATTTCTGACACAAATGAAACAGGTGCTAGCAAGGTTTTCCTCGGAGTGTGTATGTTTGAGAGAGTGTGTGTGAGAGTGACTGGGTAAGAGAGAGAGAGTGAATGTGCAAGTGTGTGTGTGTGACAGAGAAAGAGTGAGACTGGGTGCGAGTGTGTCTGTGAGAGAGAGAGTGTGTGTGTGTGAGCATGAGAGTGTGTGCCAGGGCCCCCCTCCCTCCGAGTTCCAGGGTCTCCCCTCCCTCCTACCCTCCGAGTTCCAGGGTTGTTGTCCCCCTCCCTCCGAGTTTCAGGGTCCCCCTCCCTTCCCCCCTGCATTCATCCATATGCAGGCAACGTCCTCTGTGTCCTGCCCCCTCCATCCTTCCATGTGCAGCATCTCTCCTCTGCCCCCTCCACCTCCCTCCGAGTTCCAGGCCCCCCTCCCTCCCTCCCCCCTCCGAGTTCCAGTGTCCCCCTCCCTCCCATTTCCAGGGTCCCCCCTCCCTCTGTCCCTCCGCCCCTCCCTCCCAGTTCCAGGGTCCCATGGAACTGGGAGGGAGGGGGACGGAGAACGTTGGAGGAGTGATATCAGCAGGTGGTTACGATCTCAGTGAGACACATTGGAACGTTGGAGGAGAACGTTGGAGGAGAACGTTGGAGGAGTGATGTCAGCAGGTGGTTACGATCCCAGTGAGACACATTGGAATGTTGGAGGAGCAAATTATTATATTAGAAGTAATTCTACCTAGATAATACCAATTATAGAGCTGGTTCCAAAACTTCTTCTAGAGGATTTGCTCTTCCTAATAAGCAGTAATAATTCATACATTTATGTTCAGACACTGCAGTATCTCTCTGTCAGTCCTATGACCTGCTACCCTTCCTCTCAGGTACACTGTGATGTTTGGCACACCAGAGAAGATTCTAGAACATTTGCTGGAAACCATGAGGCTGGATTCCACCTTCCATGACCCAACAGGTAACTGTTTTTCATAAGGTAGCACAATGATGCCACCATGGTTTTGCTTCTGGTACCACTTTTAGGTTGAGGGATTGATTCTCAGTGGGCAGGAGAGGCTACTCTCCTTTTGAACCACACTGAGCGGGCTGGCTGCTGATATTCAATGGCACTTAACTGGGCAGAGCTGCTGAATATCAGTTGTAACTGCCAATTCTAAAACTGGGCAGTGGAAGGGTGTCCCAAGGATGGAGTCAAGGAGGAGCTGGCACTTATGTGGGCAAATGCCATATTCAGTGCTGGTGCCCACATAGCAATGTAACCAGCTAGGACCACACAAAAATCTGCCCTCTCTTTTGCTACTTAGCTATGTAGGTGCCGGCAATGAATATCAGCTGGCACCTGCATAATTTTCACATTGGTAATCCAATTACCCCCTTCCAATTCTTGATAACTTTTTGGATAACCCCTCCCCCACCCTTTATGAGTCCCCTCCTTCCCCAACCGCCCCCCTTCTCTGGATTCCCAGAACTTACCAGGCGGTGATCCGTGGTGTCTAATGGGATGGAGCTACAGGAGTCCCTTTGGCTCCAGGTCTCAAAAATGGTGGCACTAAATCCTAGTGGTAAGTTCCATGGGTCTGTGGGTGGCTTGGGGGTTGGGGAATAGGGTGGAGGGATCCAGCACCTACCCTTGATCCAGTACTTTTGTCACCCAGTCAAAGAAATAAATTAGATTCGTTTGACATATTTGCCTTTGGTGAAGCCATGTTGCCTCAGATCTTGTAACTCATTGGATTATAGAAAACTGACTGTCCCTTACTTCAGCAGTGTCTTCCTTACCTTTCCTACCACTGAGTTAAGGCTCACCTGTCTGTAGTTTCCCACCTCTTCTCTTTTACTGCCTTTGTGAAGAGGAACCACATCAGTCATTCTCTAGTCCTGTAGTCACTTTGCCAATCTTCAAGGATCTATTAAACACATCCTTTAGAGAGCCCACAGTATGGAATGTTATTTATTTATTTAGGTCATTTATACCCCACCTTTTGCCGCATTTTAGCAGCCCCAAAGTGGCTTACAATGAACTAATGAAATAATTACAATGAGAATTGGGAGGGTAGAAGGAACAGAGAGAGGAAGAGTTACATGTGTTAACTGCCCACAAACATGTGGAAAGAGCTTGGAATGAATTCCATGAGCCATAATTTGGGTGCTTTCCTGATTTGTTTATTTTTTTTTTAATCCAACAGAATATTGGAAAGAGGGCATTTTCAAAAGAACGTCCAAGTCAGGAGTGGGACATCCTGCTCATAACGTCCAAACCCCCCCCCCCCCCAATCCATCTCACAGCCATTTTCGAAGAGAAAAAGTGTTGAAGGTTTCATGTTCAAAAATACATGAGAATGTCCAATATGAACAGTTATATTCCAAAATAAAACATCCAAATTAGGTTTGTAGGTATATCTCTGGTTCTAGAGGACACACAATTTAAAGAGAGAGAGAGTTGGAGTTCTGAGAACCTGGATCGCCTGGTTTACAGTCCACTCCACTAACCACTAGGCTACGTTTCAGACCTGCTTGCTGTTGTGTTGTGTTGTCAGGGAGCCTAGTTTCCCTTTCTGGTATCACTTTCAGGGTTGAGGGAGGGGGATGATAACCACTGGGGGATTCATGATGGGTCATGCCTTAATCCCTCCAACTCACAATCAGAGCAACTTTTTCTATTTTGGACATGATTGAAACAGGTCTAAATAAAAAAAAGTCCATCTTTTGGATGTTTCTTCCTGTTCGATTATCGCTGTTGGACGTCCTAATTTTGGGCCCTCCCTAGTCCTGCCCAAAACATGCCCACAACATGCTCTCTTGCAATTTGTACGGTCTGCAGTATAGGGCATCCAAATTCTGCCATTCCAAAATCATACTTTGGATGCTTTGGGCAGATGGACATATTGGGGGGCATTTTGAGACTTCCATCTGCTTCGAAAATGAATGTCATAGGCTGTTGAATATCTCTCTGTCTGAGGATAAAATAATTTTCAGAAAATAGAACAAGACCAAATTTGGCATGGGAGAGAGAGACTGGGTAAAAGCGGCCAGATTTTCAAAAGTATTTAACTGGTCAGGAATGGCACCTGGCTGGTTAAATACCCTCAAGCTGGCGATCCACCGATATTCAGCGGAAGATAACCGGCTATCTCCCACTGAATATCCCGATCAGTGGCTAGCCCGGTCACCAGCTATGCTGCATGATATAGCCGGTTACTGCTGATTTTCACCGGCTGACTGGTTAAGTTTAGCGGCCAGATAGAGCCACATAAATAGCAGGTCTACCTTTGGCTGCTAGAAACTAGTTGATCAGGTGATGAATATCAGCTTAACTGGCTATGTTTGCAACGCCAAAAAAAAACCCTGGAAATTCAATGCTGGTGGCTGGATATGGCCCCGGCACTGAATTTTCGGGTTCACCGGCGACAGCGGGAGTTAGCTGGTCTTACTCCCACTGTGTCAACATCAGGGCCAGTGAGTTTAAAAACGGAATCACCAGATCGGATCAGGGGTTCAAGAAAATGGCCCAATGCATTTCTATGAATGAGGCAGTTTCAGCAGCTGCAGAATAGAAACAGACATTGTAACATAGTAGCTTTTGAACTGTTCCATTCAAACCACCTCTTCCTTCTCTTATTTGGTCATAAACACACCCAGAGGCAACACAGATATACATATACACACACACACACACAGACACATAGTTCCATGATGTGCAAGCATACCCAGGGGTGAGTTTAGAGAGGAGATTACAAAATTGTGCTTGCTTTGATGTTTTCAAAAGTGGTCCTGTTTTAAGTAAAATAAAAAAGTGCCTGCATAAAAAGTGAATGAAACTACTTTTTCCTTAGGCAGAAACAGATGTGCCATCTTCTGGTTTGAAAATTAGCGAGAAGGGTGTGAATAAAACATTACCTATGGGTTCTTTGAAAATGCCCCATACTAAGCTGTTTTTCTATTGTTTCAGATAACTTTGTTGGCGATTTTCTCCTGACACACTGTGTATTTATGCCCACCCCTCAGCTCTGCCAAGCACTTCTCCACCAATATCCTTTTGTGGCTTTCTCTTTATAAGGCTCCAGCCTTAAATTTACTTATTGTACTTTATTGTGGAATTTACTTATGCACATTTTGACGGGCAAGAGGCCTTAGCCATGTCAAAATAAACTCAGCTATGCCTAATGGAAATCATAGAATAAACTAGAGTGGCTTCATGAATTTCTAGGTTGACCTGCCAATGGCTCTGGCTTCCAGGCATCCTAGAGAGGGATGATGAGAATTATAATTGCACTCCATTCCTCCTTAATCTTCTCACATTTCATGCGGAACCATCAGAAGGAAGTGAACAGGAAAAGGCGGTGTACTCCCAAAACAAACAACAGAAGATCCTGCGCCTCATCAGCCAGTGGGTAGCACTTTATGGGCAACTACTGCAGAATGATCCCAGCGCCATGGGACTACTTGAGGTACTGGAACACCACCATCATAACCCTTCACTGTGACTTCAGTGGTGACTCAGGGGCTGCATAGAATTCAAGGGAGGGATGCTGAGAACTGAACTGAATTCCATAATTTCCTAGAACACTGCCCCACCACAGAACAGGTCCAGCACAGCACCAGGAGTGCAAGCTTCCTTGCACCCCCCTCCCCCAATTCTAATACACACACACATACCAAACCACATACAGCCCCACCACAGAAAAGGTCCAGCACAGCATCAGGAGTGCAAGCTTCCTTGCACCCCCCTCCCCCAATTCTAATACACACATACATACCAAACCACATACAGCCCCACCACAGAAAAGGTCCAGCACAGCATCAGGAGTGCAAGCTTCCTTGCACCCCCCCCTCCCCCAATTCCAACACACATACATACATACCAAACCACATACAGCCCAACCACAGAACAGGTACAGCACAGGCAACACACACACACAGAGCCCTACCACAGGACAGGTACACCACAAACAGCAGCAGCGTAAACTTCACACACGCAATGCAAATGTCCCTCATACACGCAGCAACAGCAACACACACACAGCAGCAGCAGTGCAAGCTTCCCTCACACACACCACTCCACCTAGATCACGTACAACACAGGGAACAGCAGTGCAAACTTCCCTCTCTCACACACACTGTCCCACCACAGAACAGGTATCTTTAGGATAATTTGGTCTTTTCTGTGGCATGCCTACCAGCAGTGGCTTCTGGTAGTGCAAACTTTTGCTGGTAGTACTTGAGCTTTATGCTATTCACTGAGAACTGGACTAAGACCACCAAACATCTTTTGAATGGTAATGACCTTTACTTTATACGGCTTGAGCTGGGTTTAAACAAGTGGCTTAGAGGTGAAAGTCTCTGTGACCTTGTTCCAGTCCTTTGAGTCATATAGTTCTAGCACTCATCATTGTGATAAACAGTTCCCTAATTGAATAGCCTGGTCGAGTAATTGATTTGAAATATCTATGTATAGCCAAAGTGACCTGGTTTTCAATCCCTGGCGGCAGTCTGCACTTATCCGTTTCCCTTCTTGTCGGGAATAAGGTGTTTCATTTCTTCCCGATGTATGCTGGTGGTCTCAGCTGGCTCTTATGATGTTGGTTAGGAGGGTGGTTGGGTGTGGATATAGTGCCAAGACCTCACTGCAGTATTTATATAAGTTTGCTTACAAGATTACTGGTGTTGTTTTAAGGAATGGGATTCTATTGGTTGGTAGATTGCTCTTTGATTTTTAACTTGTGTTTTGTTTTTTTTATTGCTGTTTTATATCCCTCATGCCCGCCCACCTGTAATGAAATGCTAATGGTTGGCTGTAACCCACAGAAACTCTCCGAGTTTGTAAGCAAGGATCCACGCTTGAGTAACCTGTTGAAGGAGCAATTGCAAGACCGCAGGAAGACCAGAATGTAAGGATTTCTATATACAGAACTTCTGAAATAACAGTGTTGGTCCTGCATCATTTTTTTTAAACCTAAAGCTCAGACCTGCTTCATTTATACATCCTATCTTATACAAAACAACCAAACTTACTGATGAGCTCCAGGAGAGGAGGAGTGGCCTAATGGTTAGTGCAGCAGGGTGCGGACTTAGGGAACCAGGTTTGATTCCCACTGCTGCCGAATGGTTGGCAGTGGGTTGAGATCCAGGGAAACTGGGTTCAGTTCTTTCTGCAGCTTCATGTGACCCTGGGCAAATTACTTAGCCCTCCATTGTCCCAGGTACAATATATACTACTTAGATTGTGAGTCCATTAGGGACAGTGCAATTACATGTACAATTGTATGTAAATTGCCTCAACTCACTCTCAAAAAAGGCAGTATATTAAATGAATGAGTGTACCTATTATCTACCCAATAATTAGAGTCACAAACCAACTGCCATGACCTGTCTTATTTTATATTCAGTAAAGTCCCAGGTCCTGGAGTCTATCCCATCTTTCACCATCTGACATGACAAGGGGTATAAAGCAATACAATCTCATACTTCTCTCTTTCTCCCTCTGCCCCTGCTCCTCATCCATTTAGCCCTGCATTTCTCTGTCTCCTTGGTTGCTCACTCCTTTTTTTCTCTTCTTTCCAAGCCAGTGGATTTTGGAAAGAAATTATGCATAAAGGGCTGGATTCTATAAATTGCATTAAAAAATGGGCACTGGGAAAGATCTGTGCTAAGTATGACTGTATGAAGGGAATGCACCCTTCACAGAGTTCACTTGGTGCCAATTCCTGTGCCTTAACTTTGGGCACCAGACTTATGCCTGCTGAACCTGGTATAAATGCTGGCGCCCAAGTTGGCACACTGTCCTATTATTTAATAGCAACACACACAACTTTTCAGAACGCGCCTGACACACTCATGCCCCTCTCATGGCTACACTTCCTTTGAGTTGCAAGCTATGGGATTTGGGCGGCTGACGTTATAGAATAGCGCACAACCTGGTGCACGCAATCCCAATTTGTGCTAATTAATGTGAATAATTGGTTGTTAGCGTCCAATTGTTGCTCATTAATGGCTTGCTGGCCAAGATGCACGCACATCTTGACTGCACACCCAATTTAGGGTACCCAAATCTAGGCACCATATATAAAATTAAAAGGAAACTATTGAAAATGTCTATCTAGCTGTCTGTGGCAAAATAACTTATTATTATTATTATTAGCATTTGTATAACGCTACCAGACGCACACAGCGCTGAACACCTGATACAAAGAGACAGTCCCTGCTCAAAAGAGCTTACAATCTAAATAATACAGACAGACAAGACAGTTACGGGTGAGGGAAGTAATGGGTGAGAAGGAAGGAAGGGACAAGGGGAGGGCAACTGAAAACTTAATGGAATATGACCACATTTAGCATGGAGCTAATACCAAAGAAAAGAGACTTCAGATTTGACAATGGGACCAACCATATTGAGGCTTCCAGAGAAATACATGAACTCTAATGCATTACTGCTTTAACTATCATTACATCTTTGATCTCATTATACCTAATGCTTTATCCCACTATGTTACTCATGTTCTAATGTAATTATTAATTGTTATCTTTACTCTGCTATGGCGATTGCCAGGGCGGAACATTGTAAGCCACACTGAGCCTGCAAACAGGTGGGAAAATGTGGGATACAAATGCAACAAATAAATAAATAAATAAATACTATAGAATCCCCTAAAAAAAAAATGGTCCCATGCATTTCTATGGGAGGGGAGTTCCAGCACCTAAAGCATAGAAACATTGATATATTGAAATATAGCTGTTAAGGAATTGCTGCTTTTATGCTGCTCCTCTCCTTTCCTTTCCTATTCTCTCCCAATCACAGTCTCACACAGATCCAACACAGATACACAAACTCACACACGCATGCACACACGCTTTGAAGGTCTTCAAATTCAAAACACAGGCGCACAAAACAAGTCACCCAAATGACAGAAATAGCTAAAAACACAGGCAGAAAAATGAAGATATACACACACAGAACACCCACAGACAAGCACATATACATATAGATACATATACGCACAAAAACACAGAGATACACATATACCGACATACATACAAACATGTGTACAGATGTATAGACATGCACATATAAACAAACCTACAAATATACGCACAGAAGAAACAGAGACACGTCTAGACAAACAGAAGTACACACATGTACAAACTCACACACACAGATACACTAATACGTGCACATAGAGACACATATATACATGCAAAGATACAAAGACACATGCATGTGCACACACACACATGTAGAGGAGATGGAAATTATTCAAAGAGGCATATTTTGCATACTTTCCCCACTTCTCCTGCTGCCACACCCTGATCCTCCTGGGCTGGCTTCTAGTAATTCTCAGGTGTACATTATTTTATTTGTTACATATTTTACTGTGAAATCTAGGGATTATATCATACATCTTTCATAGTGCCTATGGTGCTCATTTTCAAAAGAGAAAAACTTCTGAAAAATGTCATAAAGCAGGAGAGGGGTGTTTTTCTCAAAAGAAAAATGTCTTAAGTTGTGAATTTTGAAACTCTGATCTGAGACGTTCTCCACAGTTCATCCAAATTTCAAGGGGGCGTGTTTTGGGTGGGACTTGAGTGTTCCCATAAGTTAGACGTTTTTCTGTCATAATGGAACAAAACCAAAACGTCTGGGGCAAAAATTGAGATGGTTTTGTCTAGACCTGTTTCAAACACGACTAAGTTGCATAAAGGTGCCCTAAATGACCACTGGAGAGATTAAGACATGACCCCCCCCCCCTTTAATCCCCCAATGGTCACTGACTCCCTCCTACCCTCCAAAGATGTGACAATGACAATACATACCAGGCTCAATGACAACTTCAGAAATGATGGCCGGTCCTATTAGAGCAGCAAGCTGGTCCCAGGAGTAGGCTTGTGGTCAGTGTAAAGAAGGAGACCCAGGGCCATATCCCACTCTAACTAATACACTTGTGGTGGAACATGTGAGCCCTCCAAAAACCACTAAATACCTGCTGTACCTATATAAAGGTGACACCTGCAGGCTTGAGGGCTATTGTAGTGGTTCACAGTGAGGTACAATTGTATTTTTTTTCTGTTCCTGGAGGGCTAAAAATATTATATAAGGGAGTTAGGGTGAAAGTTGTACCTGTGGCTTTTTATGTGAAGTGCACTGCAGTGCCCCCTAGGCTGCCCACTGCTCTGCTGGGTTGCTTGTTTGGCCAGTCTACTAAAAATGTTGGCCCACAGACATCCCAATGGCTTGTTTTTGTGCATTTTTCCCTAGGATGTGTTTTTTTTTGTTTAAAAAATGGCACCTAAAGGAAGATGCACTGAGCACAAAAACATCTAGAAGATGGTGATTTTCAAAACAAAAAAACAGATGTTTTTCTGGTTAAAAAATTGCTCTATTCACTCAATTTTTGGACCTTTTTCACAAAATGTCCCAGATTGGATTTAGATGTCATATCAAAAATGCCCCTTCACATATGGTGACACCTAGTGATTGAACTGTGCACTAACTACTAGGTATATGGCTTCCTAGTCATAGAAATGTACATTTTAGTATAGTGGCACCCTATAGTTTAAATGTAAACTGCATTTTTTGAAATCTGGTGGCAGTGACATCTAATAATTAGATATATTATCACACCTCGTTGGTGAGGCCCCACCTGGAGTATTGTGTTCAGTTTTGGAGGCCGTATCTTGCTAAGGATGTAAAAATAATTGAAGCGGTGCAAAGAAAAGCTACGAGAATGGTATGGGATTTGCGTTACAAGACGTATGAGGAGAGACTTGCTGAACTAAACATGTATACTCTGGAGGAAAGGAGAAACAGGGGTGATGTGATACAGACGTTCAAATATTTGAAAGATATTAATCCACAAACGAACCTTTTCAGGAGATGCGAAGGCGGTAGAACGAGAGGACATGAAATGAGATTGAAGGAGGGCAGACTCAAAAAAATGTCAGGAAGTATTTTTTCACGGAGAGAGTAGTGGATGCTTCGAACGCCCTCCTGCGGGAGGTGGTGGAAATGAAAACGGTAACGGAATTCAAACATGCGTGGGATAAGCATAAAGGAATCCTGTGCAGAAGGAATGGATCCTCAGGAGCTTAGTCAAGTTTGGGAGGCGAGGCTGGTGGTTGGGAGGCGGGGATAGTGCTGGGCAGACTTATACGGTCTGTGCCCTGAAGAACACAGGTACAAATCAAAGTAGGGTATACACAAAAAGTAGCACATATGAGTTGTCTTTTTGGGCAGACTGGATGGACCGTACAGGTCTTTTTCTGCCGTCATCTACTATGTTACTATGTTTTTTATTTTATTATTCTTTCCAAACCAGTAGAATGTTTGGGAACAACTCCATTCAAACTATCTCCCCCCTCAAGGTCAGAGTCATGCACAGAGACAACAAAGATACAAACATTCACACATACATACAGTGGGAAAACAAATACATACACATTCACCTGCACACATATACATGGAGAGGGGTTGGGAAGAATTTCATAAACCATGCTTTGCATGCTTTCACCACTTGTTCCTCTTTCTCTCCCTTCTAGTGCAGCTTAAAATACTGCTTCTTTCCAGCAATCAGGGAGTGTTAAAGGTGTGCAGCACAAAAATTATCACCTTGTTCAGTTCCCAGTGTCATCAGGGCCGGTTCAAAGGCAAGTGGTGCCCTGAGCCAACTTGCTTTGATGGCACCCCCCTCCCCCACCCCAGCAGGTTTGGCATCTTTTCCTTCATCCCCACGGGTCCAGTCTCTCTTTCCCCTCTCATCTGTCCCCCTTCCTGCGGGTCCGGCAGTGCTCCGTCACCTCTCTCACTCCCCCATGGACCTGCAAAGCTTACAACGGTTGCCAGCAGCAGCAACAGCATGACAGACTGTCTTCAGCCAGAAGAATACAGCAAAGGGAAGACCCAGATGCTGGCTGAAGACAGCCTGTGATGCTGCTGCTCTGCTGGCAACCATCATAAACTTTGCAGGACCACTGGGGAGTGAGAGAGGTGAGGGAGCACTGCCAGACCCACTGGAAGGGGAAGAAAAGGCTTAACCTGCAGACCAGGTTAGGTCAGACGTTGGGTATTTTTGCACCCTTAAATTGCCAGCACTGCCTGGTCCAATGGTAAGCCAATCCTGAATGTCATACATGCTGCACTCTTTTGTGCATACATGCCTGCTGTATCAGGTCAGAAATGGAGTTGAGGAGTGGCCTAGTGGTTAGGGTGGTGGGCTTTGGTCCTGAGGACCTGAGTTCATTTCCCACTTCAGGCACAGGCAGCTCCCTGTGACTCTGGGCAAGTCACTTAACCCTCCATTGCCCCATATAAGCCACATTGAGCCTGCCATGAGTGGGAAAGCAGAGGGAACAAATGTAACAAAAAAAAATGTACATTGTTCACAAATAGAGCATGCTTTTTCCAAAGAGTGGCCACTATTTACAATACAGGAAAAAACCTGGAATTTTCAGTTTTTTCCTATTTTCGGGATAAAAATGACATGACACAACATAAGAAATGTTTCATATAAATGCACATCCCTAATGAGTATCCCTGCCCACAATGTACAAGTTAATCCCTGTTTATTCTCCCCCTGCAGATTGGAAAATGGCAATGGGAACTTGATGCCTACGATAAAGGTACCCAGGACGCACTGTGATCACTTTTTTCCATTTACAACGTGCCACATGTTCTTGCTATTTATTTCTTTTGGCTATCACTGCAGGCAGAGCACTGGTAAGTATGCAAAACTGGAAGCAAATCAGAGAAGCCCATGATAAGGAAAATATCAAGGTACTTAGAGTACCCCAGGAGCAAGCATCAAAGAGACAGGGGCCCTTTTTACAGATGTGCGGTGGGCTTACCGCCGGCTTCCCACGTGGCGATTTGGCTCTACCCCGGTAGCTCTGACCCCCATCACGTGCTACTCCCAGCGATAGAAAATATTTTTGTATTTCTTAGCGCCAGGGGTGTGTCCAGCGGTAATAGGAGGTGGTAAGGGCTCCCCTAGAAAATGCTTAGCGCACAGCTATTTCCTGCCCCTCCACCGGAAAACTCCTGTAAAAGGCGGCCTTAGCATACGGCAAACCCACAAGCCAACACTAGCACAGGGACCCTTTTACCACCGCTTGGTAAGAGCCCATAATCAGTTATTTTAATCCTATCTGCAGCTGCGGAAAATCCCGGAGAGGAAAGTTTACAGGAGATACTATCTCCACTTCAGCTATTCTCAGCTTCCTGTATACTTTGTTCATCACTTTCTGTTAGTGCATATACAGTGGTGTGCTGGAGCAGGCTCTCACAGGCTCGCAAGAGCCGGTTGTTAAGTTTTTAAGAATTTTGGGAGCCGGTTATTAAAGTAGGGCCCTCCATGGCTACTTTAACAACTGGCTCCCAAAATGTGGGCTTGGGCCACCTGCTGAATTCTCTTTTACTTTGCTGGTTGGGATGCTGAGCCCTGCCAGCCAAGTAAATAGACTGCTGCTGCTCCCCGCTCCTTGTTTCCAGCTCTGAGCAGCAGGCTGGGATTTCTCGAGCATGTGTGAGAAGTTCCAGCATGTTGCTCAGAGGAAGACATTGGGAGTGGTGGCAGTCCATTTATTGGATGCCAGCAAAGGTATGCCTAGCGTGCCTGCACAAGGGAGGGAGGAGAGAGAGACAAGTGTTGCTCCCCCCTCTCCCCGGCCACCCCTGGCCCTTCCAACTGCAGAGCTGCCTACGTCCGGAGAAAGAGCCTGTTGTTAAAAATGTACCAGCACACCCCTGTGCATATACCTCAAAGAATCAAGCAGAGAAGTAATGTGTAAGTTATATAGGAAGCTCGGATGGGCTAAGAGTTAAAGGGCAGAGAGAAACTCCTGTGAGCCCTCAACCCACATTTTCAGTGAACAACTGTTTGTTTTAAATTTTATTTTTAAGTCATTTCCACAATATACAAGAAAACTCTTGAACAGAAAAGTACAATATCTCATTAATAAGAAATTCCATATGGAAAATATAACTAATAAAAATCCAACTACATCCTCCATATAAAGATCAAAAATAACAAGAAAAATCAACTGAGAGAATTGTATGTAAAGTCTACAATTAGGGAGGCAAGGCACAATTCTAGGAAATATTGTTAACAAGAAAAAGCCAAAACCAAGCAAATTATACATTACGGAGTAGATGTAATAGGCGCCAACAAAAGGGGGAGGGGGAGTAGAGGTCAGTTTAGAGTCCAAAAAGGTCACCAAATGGACCGGTTCAAAAAAAACATATTTAACTGACTGTATTTTAATCACAGATTTACAAGGAAAATTGAGCCAAAAAATGCCTCCCAAATGGACATAATTTCAGGATAGATTGACGCCTCCTCTAAGTTTGTCTAGAAACCTCAGGAAAAACTCTAATTTTATAGTTCAAAAATAATTCTTGCCTATGGCAAAAAAATATCTTCAAAATCCAATCACAATCTGGTCGTAACACAAATTCTACAATCAAAGTAGCAGCCTGGACGCCAGTGGTTTCATCTTCTATTGTCTGTGTCAAATTCAAGTTATCAAAAGGTACAAGAGACCCCTCCGTAATCATTCAATCTAAAGTTTTCTTTGTATAAGACAACAGATAATATATTCTAGATACAGGGGGGTATGACTGCTGTGGTATTTTCAAAATTTCTGCAAGATATCTCTTAAAAGTAATTAAAGGGGCAACAACAGGTAACTTAGGAAAATTAATAAAGCGCAATGTCTTCAATCTTTGCTGATTCTCCAAATTTTCTATTTTCATTTGCAATAGTTAAGTTCTCCTTAATTAATACACATTGTCCCTCTTGAAGTTTTCCAATCTCAGACTTAGTTGATAAGCCAGAGACCTCCAAATGCTGTACCTTCTACTCCAATTCAACTGCTTTACCAGGTAGTACCTGGGTTTAAGTCACTAGAGTTGAAATTTTAGTGGAAAAAGAAGTCTCCAAACTCACCAAGGCTTCCCACTGACTCCAATGTATTCATAGCTGGTTTTGCAGGCAGCAGGGACTTACACTGAATACTCTCACTGCCCCTCTCGAACACCTTCTCCACGTTGACTCCAGGATCTCCAACGGAATCTCTAGCAGTACCTCCTTGCTTTGTTACACTTGGCAGTCGATTACTTTGGTCTACTCCTGCTCCCGGAGCTGGTAAATCCTCTTTAGGGCACACTCACCCAAGAAGATCATCAAGTAAGGCTGCTGGCATCATCAGAGGACTCCAAATGTCTGGGCTGTGTGAGAAGCCCGCTTCAAGCGGGGGAAGCAGTTTACCTCCCGCTGCTTTGACCTGCAGTGAAGATGCCAACCCCGGAATTGTGCTTGGGACCGCAAAGCAATCCATGGGTCCCACCAAAGGAAGAGCAAGAGCTGCAGGGTAAGCCCTCTGCTTTCCCCTTTGTTTAGGCATTGATTTGAGGAACAATCAGTACGTTTTTTTCTAGCAAAAAAGGTGCCGGTACTCAAATGCTAGGCCACCCTTCAAGGGTGGGGTGATCACTGAAGGACCCACTCCACAATAGCCAGACCCCCTAAAACCAGTCACAGAATCTATGACAAGGCAGAATTGGTGTGTAGAGCCTGAGCTCTTTCATTAAAACTTGGGGTCCAAGAGTCAATTTTAGCAGACAATGGAAAAGGTGCCGGTACTCAGTACTCCCTCAAAAAAAGCCCTGGGAACAATCAACATAAAACTCACAAAGTGAGGGTGGGGGAGAGGAGCGACTAGTGACACTTCCTGCTCCTGAGGCAAGTAGCAAATAAGTGACTTCAGTAGATTTTTATGGTCTATTAATGGCCCGCCTGTGACTAAGAGAAAGAGTAGCAGTCTTTACCTACTGGAAGCTAATGCAGAGCAGCCTCCTGCAAACACATTTACCAGACAATTGTCAGATATTGGTAGAAAATATTTGAAGAATTCTACTGGAGACTCAGATACATTAATTACATTTCCAGATAAAAGAACATTTCACTAAAATAGAGAGCACAAAGGTTTGAAAATGCTGAAGGACATTCCTCACAAAATATATAAATCAGCAAAGAGGAAACTGTAAAAAGCACACCGATTCAATAACTTAAAGCCATTTAAAGCCAGCTATTTTAGAATGCCTCCCACTTCTTCAGGAATGTAGCCCCTGGGGTCTGTGGTCCCTTATTGGGCATAGATTTCCCTGTGGGGATTACGTCTGTCAGACAGACATAAATTTAAACACATCATTGCCAGCTGAAAGTTTCCACCCTTATTTATTTCATACTGACATACAAGAGACACTAGGGGCATAGCCCCATGCAGTCTCTATATACATAGGGGACCGTTTACTAAGGCACGCTAACAGATTTAATGTGCATTAATGAATTAGTATGCGTTAAATGCTATGCAATCCATAGATATACAATAGGCTGCACACAATTTAGCACATTTTAATTGTTAGCGCATGCTAAATATGTTAGCACACCTTAGTAAAAGGACCCCACAGAGTCAAAAGTTGTTTATATATATATTTTTTTTCAGACAAAAGACACATTGTATTCATCACAATTAATTACAAGCATTCCCATATTATCACTTTTTCCTTTCAGGCTGTAAGAAAAGGTGAAATGCAGTTCTTCCCATGACATACATGCTTTCCTCTCTTCAAGTACTTTTATCATTAACATTGAGGTTGGTTCTTTGCTGACTTAAACTGAGAACAATTTCTCTATGATCCATTTCTCTATTTATTCAGGCACTTCTAGCTCACAAATTAACCTTTAGAAAACTGGAGTCTAAATTCTCATTTACAATTCCATCCTCTTGTCTAAAGATTCTTATTTCAAGAATCTTGGTCAAATCTTTCATTTCAATGTCTATTAGTCACCTACTTTCCTACTAAAACACTTCATCATTATACCCATACTGCTTTTTCGTACGTGAGCATTCTGATACATTTAAGTTTACCAACCTAGTTTACCACTCCTAGAGTAATAGGCAAATATACCTTTCACTTTCAAGAGCTCTTATCTCATGTTCTCCTAGGCAAGACTTTGAGAAGTGCAAACTGGTTTTCTCCAGACATCTTCAGGCAGTATCACTAGCAGAAGTGTAGAGGTTTGGGTGGTCATGTTAGAATATGTCACGCTATCAAGTTCAGGATTCCATTTCTAATCCAGAAATTTCAGCTTATGAGTAAGGAAAGTGGTTGGGTTTTACTCATGAGGCACCACCATCTTTTGCATTAGCTGTGGCCCCTAGCCAGATCAGCAGAATATATCTTCTCTTCTTCACTGCACTTGTGCTAGGTCTCACTGTAGCTAGAGAAGAGAAAGAACAAGGAGAGAGTCCCTTGACGTGAGTAAAAATAAAGGACATAAGGCTCAAAGCATGAGTTTACCTTAGGTCTGGCTGTAGATGATAAGGATTTCTTTCTGTGGGGATGAAGTTGCTAGCACTTCACCTTACCTCAGTAGATTTGGCAACAGTAAAGAGATGAAATAGCTCAGGCTAGCATCCTGGGTGGTTCAGTTCCTTCTGATAGCTAATAAGGAGAATGTCATGATGCTGTAAAATATGTGGAGAGAATGAACACAAGACTTGGAAGAATGCTGTATCCCTACAATCGTAGCACACACGGACCAAAGAGAAGGGTGGGTTGGCTCTTTCAAAGGACACAAGAGAGATGCGATAATTCTTATGTGTGATCTTTTATTAGCACAGTGACTGTGTTTCGGTGCATGGGCACCTGCCTCAGGAGTTTCAAGCCCAGGTGCTAACAGAGAGAAACATCTTACAAACTGGGAATAGCCCCACCAAGCTGCCTGGCGGGGCTATTTCTGGTATGTAGTAGTGATCTCTTCCTGTACTGAAAGATCTAAGGATGTTTGTCTATCAGCACCTGGGCTTGAGACTCCTGAGGCAGGTGCCCATGCGCCGAAACACAGCCACTGTGTTGAGTCTTTTGGTGTAGTTTCAGCAAAAGATCATGCATAAGAATTAGTACTTCTCCCTTGTGACTTTGGAAAAGCCAACCCACCCTACTCTTTGGTCTGTGTGTAAAATATGCGGATCCATGTTGGGCCTTGGTATTTAGGTATGGGCCTTCCCAGCAAAGTTTTAGTGGAGACTTGCATGGATGCATCTGTCACACACAGTGGGTTTGGGAAGTCACCCCTCCTCTTTTTTTTTTTTTTTTTTAGGATAAATTGTGAATGAAAGGCCTCAATAAATGGTAAATGAAGGTTCTCCAAAAGTTTAAAAACATATAATTAGTTAAAACACATCAGCTAGGTCTTTGATTACATGTGGATCTCATACTTACAGGCCACAGGTCAGTCTCTGCACACATTTTAGCAAGCTTTCTGCTGTTATTATCCTTTTCTCAGTCTCTTAGTGTCCTGATGAAACCTTGTACCATTCCAGTGGCTGAAATGGAATAAAAGTTCTGTTCGATCAGTTCTACTGGATCTGTATGTCTTACAGTTCTCTTTCATCATTTGTAAGTCACTGGATGAAAAAGTTCCTTGACAATTTCCTTTACTATGCTGCCTGTAGTAGAATCAGCTTTAGTTCTCACTTATCCTGAAAAATGCACGATATACTTTACATACTCACACTCTTCATTTACGATTACATTAATTTATAGTGTGCATACCATCTTGTCAGCCTGCAATTTCTGTCTGTACAGTTTCCTCAAACTCCCCCATCTGTTTCTGTTAAAGAACCACAATGAGTTGAAACAAAAAAACTAAAAATGGAGGGAGACAATGCCAGAAGATAAAAACAATTTCAATTAGTACAAATATATAAATCCAACTTATACAAATTACATTAATATAGATTTCCCTAGGGGTGGCTGGGAACCCATATCTATTTCCAAATTCCTTCAATAGAAATCAAACAAAATAAAACATGGAAAAGAAAATAAGATGATACCTTTTTTATTGGACATAACTTAATACATTTCTTGATTAGCTTTCGAAGGTTGCCCTTCTTCCTCAGATCGGAAATAAGCAAATGTGCTAGCTGACAGTGTATATAAGTGAAAACATTCAAGCATTACTATGACAGTCTGACAAGGTGGGAGGAGGGGGGTGGGTAGGAAGTATGCATGGGGACATCAAAGCATATCATTGATATTCTAACAGGATGGGTGTGGATAGGTGAGGGGAGGGTGATCAACAGAGACATACAGCTTTATGGTTTATAATGGGCTAGGAACCCCAGATCCTTATTAAGTCCTTTCTGTTGGGTGTTAAAATATTCAATCATTCTGACTTCAAAGGTCTTACGTTCTTGTATGGTTTTAAAGTTACCTTTCAGGATTCTCACTGTGAAGTCACTGGTACAGTGTCCTGGTCCTGTAAAATGTTGACCAACAGGCGTGGGAACCCTGCTGGCACCAGTATTGTTCATATGATGTCTATGTAAATTGAATCTTGTCTTAAGCATCTGGCCTGTTTCTCCAATATAGCAATATAGAGTGGACTAACACGGCTACCACACTCCTCTACAAATTCCTTCAGCAATTTTATAGCAACAGTAATGGTGCTGGCTTCAGCACAAAGATAGGCCACACCTACATTGAGACAAGTACATACAAATCAAAACCAACTTCAAACATGACATTGCCTGTAGGAGAATCAGCTTCAGACGTGACATTGTTGCATTTTAATAAAATTAGTATGCAGAAGGGGGTGTCCCAAACAGGCAAACCACTGGAATAATTTTATAGATACAGATTTATTTATACAAAGACAGTCTAGGTATTTATGAAAAGGCCCCACCCAGGTGGATTAATAATGTTTTTCTTTACAGTAATTATCAGAAGGTAACATCAAAACATTTAAAGGTTCAAAATGTGTAATATAAAGGATAAATTAGCACACCACCCAAGGGGGGCCTGGCGCTGGGGTCTGGCTCTCTCCTGCTCCTGACAGGACCTGGGTGATCGCGTCCCAACAGGAGCAGGAGAGAGAAAACACCAGCGCCAGGCCCCCCCTTAGAGGCTCTGATTTGGCTGTCAGGGGCCCCCAAGCCCTGCCAGCAGAAGCCTCTCTTTCTCCGGTGCTATTCTGCGCCACATTGCCTGCCCTGCAAGGTATTCTGATTGATATAAAAAGTAGAGTGGATTCCTCTTGAATTGATTTGCCCTGTTCTGGCAGCTTCCATTTCCAAAAACTCAACAGTCCGTATTGTTCTGAACCCTTAAAGATTACTAAAAGTCTTTAAATAATGGATCAACTGGAAAGTTTATTAAAAATGCCATTTTGAACTCTTCCAACTAAAGAGGAATCCACTCTACTTTTTATATCAGTCAGAATATCTTGCAGCTTTTGCAGATTGGACACAGATGCAGGTAACATGCACCTCTTCTCTTGAACCTTCTTCCTCCTTGTCTCAGCTCCTGGGGTTGCCCTCTGAATCTTTTTTTTTTCAGGACAGGCGTAGTCAGCAGCCCTCCAATTTTGGAGATGCCCAGGGGTGAATGGGGGGACAACGACGACACACACATTCTTTCCCCCCCTCCCCCGCTGCACATGCTAAACATGTCTTTGCTGGCGGGGATACCAAACCCTACCAGCCAAATAAATAGAGTGATGCTGCTCCCCATGCAGCTTCTTTCCTGTAGAAGTCAGCGGCGTGCCTTGAGCTGCTGTTGCTGGGACTTCTCGGAGCATGTGCAGAAGACCCAGCGTCAGTGGCTGAAGGCATGCTGCAGATTTCTGCAGGAAGGAAGCAGAGCGAGGAGGAGGGAAATGTTGGCACTGTATTTATTTGGTTGACAGGGCTTTGACATCTCTGCCAGAAAAGGCAAAGGAGTGCTGCAGTTCGGGGGGGGGGGGGGGGGGGGAGGCTGAGCCCAAAGTCCTGGTGGCTACATCACTGTTCCAGGATCATCAGGAACTCTTTCTTCTCCTTCTTTCAGAGGCCTCCTTATGCTCCTGGCTTCTTAATATATTCAGTTGATAGTGGTGTCCTGGCATAAACTGCTTTGATTGTAAACACAGAAAGGCGGTATATTAAGTCCCACTCCCTTTTCCTTAACCAGCTGGAGTACAAAAAAAGCATGTGGTATAATGGTGTAGCCAGCCAAAGACTCAAAATGGCCCAATGCATTTGGAAACTGCCTTTGGACTGATTTATATACCATTCAGTTTTCCCTCTAATTTGAGGTCTTCTACCATTACCTCATGCTAAGGAGAACTCTTCCAGTTCTGGAAAATACTGGATGGCATAAAATGGTCACTTCCTATACCTGGTGTAGCCACTAGGGGTCTCTACAAGTTTATAAAAGTTGATTGCAGTACGATTTAAAAGGGATTATCTACTCAAAATTGGGTAGTTCTGAGGCTACTGGACAAACAGCACATTCTTTGAAAGTCTTACACAGTTTTAGTGGTCACAAGTTCACCAGATATGCTAAAAGTTCAGTGAAATTAGCATAGTATTGTGATATGGAATCAGTGGTATGCATTTCTTTTATGTAGCAGTGCAGTGGTACCCAAACCTGGTCTTAGAGGCACCCCAGCCAGTCAGGTTTTCAGGATATCCACAATGAATTTTCATGAGAGAGATTTGCATGCAGTGGAAGCAGTGCATGCAAACCTCTCTCATGAATATTCATTGTGGATATCCTGGAAAACTGACTGGCTGGGATGCCTCTAGGACCAGGTTTGTGAACCACTGTGGTAGTGAAATTAACATGTTGTAGTGAAGTGGTTTCTTCTGTTTGGGGAATTGTAGCAATGTATGTTAACATTTACACCACACATTTCAACTCATCCAATGTTTGGGTTAGCCATGATGACGCAGCTCTTTGTGGTCATGGTGAAATGTACTGAGTCAAACCTGTTTCAGCATCTCCATTAAGCAGCAGTTTTGTTTTTTTTAATAAAGTGTATGTGGACTGTTGCTGTACCTAGAATCTTTACACAAGCAGTGGTGCTCTTTAATGATTACTGGTTTCCCTTTCTTGTGCATTTCCAGGTTTGCAACTCTGGAAGCTGGTTCCCTGGTCTGGAAGACTGGCTTTCTACCAAAAGTTATGTCATCAGGGCTCAGGACAAAGGTAACACCAGATTTGTCACTGTCAGACTATCAACCAGATACTACTGGAAATGTATAAATTGCCAATCTTCTTGCAATGGAATCAATGGCATGTATTTTTTTCTGTCTTCAGTCCCCTATGACATTTACACACCAGATCACTCGTGCATCACCTACTTGCTGCCTGTTAATGCTTCAGTACAGGAAGTGATGTCATCACTCAAAGCCAAATATGGCTGGCAGGGAGATCAAATACTGCTAAAGATGAACTCAGCAGGAGGTAAGTAGGAATGTAGTTACTGATTATTACTAGAATGGATAACATTTGCAGTGGAGTAATTAAGAAACTAAAGGACTGAGAGAATCTAAAATAATTAATTCTTTCAATGTAGGGAATAGGAAAGACTGAATCTGATGGATGCTTAGTGATTCACTAGTGGATCCTGAAAATGCTATGTGGTAGAATTATTTATTTACTATTATTATTATTATTATTTATTATTAATTCATTTTTGTATCCCACTATTATCCCAAAACAAAAATATTTCCATGTAACTTCATTGAGTGTCCCCTAGTCTTTGTACTTTTTGAATCAGTAAAAAAAAAAAAAAAGATTCACTTCTACTTGTTCTACACTACTCAGAATTTGTAGACAATCTAATCTTCCCTCAGTTGTCTCTTTTCCAAGCCTTTCCTCATATGAGAGGAGTTCCATCCCCTTTATCATTTTCGTCGCTCTTCTTTGAACCTTTTCTAATTCTGCTATATCTTTCTTGAGATACGGTGACCAGAGTTGAATGCACTACTCAAGGTGAGGTCGCACCATGGAGAGATACAGAGGCATTATAATATTCTTGCTACTATTTGAATTTCTGCCAGGTACTTGTGACCTGAATTGGCCAGTGTTGGAAGCAGGATACTGGGCTAGATGGACCATTGGTCTGACCCACTATGGTTATTCTTATGTTCTTATGATTATGGTGAAAGGTTGTGGTCACCGTATTGGATGCAGCTGCAGTTAGGGGCAGGAGCAAACTGGCATCACTTCTTTCCTAGTGGACCCCCCACTAGACCATCAGGGATTCAGATAGGTCCAGGGGAGTTTACATGGAGTTAGAGAGGTCACAGGGCTGTGGGGAAGATGGGGGGTTGTCAACTCTTGGCAGGGGAGGTGGGCCATGTGGAGAGGGACCTGAAAATTTTAGTTTTGTGTCATCTCCATTGATAACAAAAAAAGGGGGGGTGATCTCCAAAAACACCCCAAACATTCCCCTAAATGATATGAGAAACAACATGAAACAAAAATTTTCTGGCTGCCCATCTCTAGCACAGGGGCAGAGTTTGGGCCGAGCCCAATCAGAGGAGACATAGAGGCATATTTTCAAAGCACTTAGCCTTCCAAAGTTCCATAGGTTTCTATGGAACTTTGGAAGGCTAAGTGCTTTGAAAATATGCCTATTAATGTCCCTTCCTTGAATATAGTCACTATTGCTGCTGGTTTAAACTAGTATTTTATAAAGTCATGTAGTTGCCTATCAGGCTCATTTTCTAAAGAGGATGCCCATCTTTCGACACAAATCGGAAGATGGGCGTCCTTTTCACAGGGTTGTCCAAATCGGTATAATCGAAAGCCGATTTTGGGCGTCCCCAACTGTTTTCCGTCGCAGGGACATCCAAAGTCATACTCAGGTCCATGACAGCAATATGCAGGTCCCTGGAGCAGTTTTAGTGGGTGCAGTACATTTCAGGCAGGTGGATCCAGGCCCATCCCCCCCACCTGTTACGTTTGTGGAGGAAACAGTGAGCCTTCCAAAACCCACTACAAACCCACTGTACCCACATCTAGGTGCCCCCCTTCACCCATAATGGCTATAATAGTGGTGTACAGTTGTGGGTAGTGGGTTTTGGAGGGGGGGGGGTGGGGGGTTTAGCACACAAGGTAAGGGAGCTATGTTCCTGGGAGCAATTTATGAAGTCCACTGCAGTGCCCCCTAGGGTGCCTGCTTGGTGTCCTGGCATGTCAGGGGGACCAATGCACTACAAATACTGGCTCCTCCCATGACCAAAAAGCTTGCATTTGGTCGTTTCTGAGATGGGCGTCCTTGGTTTCCATTATCGCCAAAAATCAGAAACGACCAAGTCTAGGCTGACCATCTCTAAGGAGAACCAAAATTTCAAGATTTGGGCCTCCCCGACCGCATTATCGAAATGAAAGATGGACACCCATCTTTTTCAATAATACAGGTTTCCCCGCCCCTCCATTGGGACGTTTTGCGAGGACGTCCTCAATAAAAGTTGGGCATCCCTTTCGATTATGCCCCTCCAAGTGACTTTATAAAATAGCACCAAAACAGGAGCTTTCCTGCTCACTTCACTAGGCCCCTGTTATAAAATTAACCTCATAGAGCTGCTGTCTAGGCATCTAAGCCTACTTAACTGCATCACAGACCCAAGTACTCAAAAGGTACAGAAGTACAAAATTAAACAGATATGCTAATAGGTAAAATACTGCAAAATGCTGTTCTTCATGCACTAAGCTCGAGTTGAGGTTTAATGTCCTTTAGTAAAAAGGCCCCCTGGAAAGTCTTTTTTTTTTTTTTTTATTACAGCAGATCAAGTAATCTGTGAGTTCCAAGCTTTAGTGACATATCCATATTATACTAGATTTTCACTTAATTCTTGCCTAAGGTGATATGGGACTTCCACCTAATCAGTCAGTTGTTTTACCAAGGTTTACCCTAGGACAAATACCCATAAGAGTGAAGCAACTCTCCATATTTTGAATTGGAAGATATTGGACCCCTTTTATCTGGAGCAGACTCAGACCTTTAGAAAGTCCATCCAGCTTTTTTTTTTTTTTACTCCAGTAAACCTAAGAGTGAAGAGACAAAGTTTACCATTTCCAGCTGGGTGCTACATTGAACTCATTCTGTTATACCCAGGCATGACTGGCATAATAAAAGCAGGTCAAGGTTCATCATGCTAAGGTTATGATGACTTAAGTTGCCAATCTAAGATCTGCTTCCCTTGAGGAAATTTGGAAGATTACATATATACAACTTGAGAGGATTCACAATCCGTTTTACTTCTCAAAATGAAACGTTTGTCACTGAGGAATGTAAATAAATTTAACTTGCAGAGCATAAGAACAATATATACAATGACCACAAGAGGAGTGTCCCCCTGATAACGAGGTATCAAATGCATACATCCGATTGGACAATAGCAACTCTCCTAGATTTCTATTCCACTTAAAGGCAATCCTCAGTAGCGTATGAAACAGAGGATGAACATTCAAGATATTCTAATATTTAAATAACATTCTTTGTATCTGGAAAGCCCTTGAAGAATAAGGCAAAACACAAAGTGGAGGAGAAGATGTTTCATGTGAATGAGGAAGAAACAACCAACCAACCAGTCTCGATGACAATAATACTTCTTTTATAGGCTTTCTTCAGTTCACCTCAGGGGTAACCTCTCACTTCAAAGCGTGTCATCAAATCCTGGCCTTGCCTGCGATAGTCTTGGTCAGAGGAACACAATCTTTTGAAACGTAAAAGTTGACCAAAAGGAATGGTGTCATGCACAGCTTTAGGGTGAAAGCTCTGATAATATAGCAAAGTATTTCTGTCTGCTTCCATTCTGAAGACAGATGTAGAAAGTATACCATCTTGAAACTTAATAGCAATATCCAACAAATGAATATGAGATGTAGAAATAAAAGATGTGAAAAAACAAATTCTGGTCATAGGTGTTTAAATAAGAAATAAATTGACTCAACTGCTCACTGTTGCCATGCCAGGTAAAGATGTCATCAATAAATCTTTATATATGCAACCCAGAAACTATATTTAATTCAAACAAAATCAAAACCAAAACATCTAAAACATATAAATAATTTATGTAAATATAATGTGCTCAGTTTTTTGGTGTATATACAAAGACTTAGGATTTGAGATGTAAAAACGCCTTCATAGACATCATAGCACGCCCTGCCTCCTACTAATGAAAAGCTCGCTCAAAGTCTTTCTTCAAAATATAAAAATTATTACGATGTTACTTAGCTTTGAGCAGTAGATTTTATCCAGTTGCTTAGTGTGTATGAGAACATTCAATAACTTTTCCTGGTCAGTGCAATACTTTTATAATGCAATTCATATCCAATCAGTCACAAACACAAACAAAACAGTTTCTCAAACAATGAGCCATGACAGGAGACAAAAGGATGTCCAGGAGATTCAGTACTCAACTTATGTATTTTTGGTAAGAATAGTAAAGAGATTTATATTCTTTATAAGAAATAATATCCACTGTATTAGCCATAGCCAGCAATTTCTTGAACTTGCTGCTGAAAGACTCAAGTAGGATCCTCATCCAGTAATACATAAGTTGTAGTATCTCTAAGTTGTTGATAAGCTTCCTTCAATTACATCTCATTATTCAACAGAACCACACCTCTGCCTTTGTCTGCATGTAGTACCTTGATGGTTTGATCTTGGAATAAAGACTTCAAAAAGCAGCATTGATGAAAAGATAAATTATTAGCACTGTTGTGCTTCAACTTGTAATTCAGTTAACACTCATTTTTCAAACGTTGCTATCATTTAGGGTTACCATATGGCTCCAGAAAAAGGAGGACACATTGATCCAGTCCAAGTTTTGCTTCCATTGAAAGCAGTGGAAGTAAAACCCAGACTGGCTCAATCTGTCCTCCTTTTTCTGGAGTCATATGGTACCCCTACTATCATTACGTCGGTCAGTGAGGAGACCAAGTAGATTTCAACTGATAGGTCCACAAAAACTCTCCACTAGTAAATGACTCCATCACCAAAGTGTAACAGTAATTTCAATTGTCAAAAGAATCGTTGAAGATAAACACGTGTCAAAAGCATCAGAGTCAGAAGTAGGCACAAAAGAAAGACCCAATTAAAGTATAGAGACTTCATGAGCTATTAACTGACAAGAAGATAAATTGAATACATTCAAATGTGGTATTGAGTTGTCTTGTGAGATATGTTGCTCTTTATTGGCGCAAAATCTGGTATTACCCCAGCTTGTCCTCCAGTTGGTAATCTTAAAAAAGATTCAGGCAATATAGATTCATTAGACTTAGACTATTGAGAAATAGTGAACACTGTTGACAGCTAGAGTGTCCAACTTGTGTGATGTGGTGAGCCTGCTTAGCTTCAGAAAAAGCAAAGTTCCTTTCCTATAACAGGTGTATTCTGAACACAGCAGTTTACCAATTATCCATTCTCACCTTCAAAGTTGTTCCCTCTTTTGTCTGTGTGGAAATAGAGAACAGATGTGGAACTGCTGCAGACCCAGAAGTCTCAAACATGCAGTAGTTTTTTCTCCTGGGCACCACATGTCACATGACCAATCTCTATGACTAGTGAACTACTGTCTTCAGAAAGCACCTGCTACAGGTGTAGGCACCCCCTCATTAATCGAGGCTGAGTGTCAGTCCAGAGGCAAGTACATAGTTAAAATGTTGGTTTCTAAGGCCATAATTTACTTGGTAGCTCTTCATTCTCATGCTCAGAGCACATAGACTGTTAAGGGTCCCTCTTCCAATTAAAAAGCTAACTATATTAAGTAGAGAAAAGATCCAGGCACAGTTCATCAACAAAATTGATAGCTAGTATTTAGCAAAATTGATAGTCAGTATTTAGCAAGTTATGTACAATAGAATAATGATAAAAAGTTTAAAAAAAAAAGATGGTCCATAGTACCAAAGTAAATTGATTATAGCTATGCAACTGCAATTGGAACAGTGAACATCCTACTACACAGTAAGTAATTTGGCTCTACCCTCATGAGGAAGTGGTGGTATTCTGAAACAACTGGCAGATGTGCTCTGACTCTTGATCCATAGTCCCATGTGCAACTTATGATTGTGGCTCAGCTAACAAGTGGACTCCATGGTCAGTCTCAAAGATGTCCAGTGATGATTATTAGGAATCAGAACTAAAGATGGTGTGTAAGTTTGTACAGTACTGTTGGAGACAGAATTGTAGACAAAGCTTAACATTGTATGGTAAGATGACAAAGGGCTCTTTCAGTTTACATTACCTGCAGGGCCACCTTGATGTAGTTCAAAAATTTCAACAAAACACTGCTATCCATTTTGATTCACTGTCTGTCTCTGATCTGTACTTGGTAGATAAAATTCCACTGAAACTGGATGCCATTGGAGTATACACGGCACTGGGACTGAATGAGAGACTGTTTGTCTGCGGTGCACAGGAAGTTGACACACTGGTAAGCTTGAGACTCACAGAGCCTAACCACTGGGGAATGGTTTTTGCTGCATGGGTCTTTGTGTTCAGGGCTGGAGGTGAAACTTACTGGTGTCTACAGCTTCATGTTGTATTATTCCTGGAGTGCAGACTAACGGCTTGTAGTTATAAGGTAGTATGACAAATAGACCCTAATTTCTGTACCTCACCCGGTTAGTGAATTAGTGACATGGAGACAAAATGGAAGTGTGACACTTAGAGGCTCATTCTCAAAACAAAAAAAAAAGTAATAAGGTGGTAGATGGACATTTTTCTCTCAAAAATGTCCAAGTTGCGATTTTCAACACTCCGATGTTAGACATTTTTCTCCACAGTTTGTCCAAATTTCAAGGGGCGTATTGGGGGTGTGTTTTGGGTGGGATATGTGTGGCACCAAAAGATTGATGATTTTATGCAATAATGAAACAGCACAAAAATGGCTGGGGCCAAAATTAAGACTTTTTAGATAGACCTGTTTCTTCAATCACGAATAAGTGGCCAAAGGTGCCCTAAATGACAAATGACCACTTGAGAAACAAAAGGTAAAACCCCCTCCTCCCACCCCCAGTAGTCACAGACCCCTTTCCACCCCCATAAGATGTGATAGTGACAGTACATAGCTTCAAATATGATGGCCATTTTTGTTAGAGTAGCAAGCAGGTCCCAGGAGTAGCCTAGTGGTCGGTGAAGTAGACTGTAGAGAAGGGAACCCAAGCGCCCATATCCCACTCTAACTGGTACACTTATAGTGGAAAGTGTGAGCCCTCCAAAAACCACTAAATACTTACATATTTGAGGGCTATCATAGTGGTATATAGTGAGGTACAGTAGGTTTTTCTCTGTTCCTGGAGAGCTCACCATACAATCAATATAAGGGGGTCATGGTGAGGTGTGTACCTGGGAGTTTTTATGTGAAGTCCACTGCAGTGCTGGGATGTCTGTTTGGCAAGTGTACTAAGAATGATGGACTCTAGACATTCTACTGGCTGTTTTTTGGGTGTTTTTCTCTTGGATGTCTTTTTTTCCTAAAATGGTCCCAAAAGAAAACCTCACTGAGCACAAACATCTAGAAAAAGGCAATTTTCGATCCAAAAAGGTAGACGTTTCTAAGGATCAAAAATGGCTATGTTTGTCACTCAATTGTTGGATGTTTTTGGCAAAATATCCAAAATTAGACTTGGATGTTTTATCAAAACATGCCCCTCTTAGTGTCTAAGGCAATCATCTAATTGTTATGGGGGGAGGGGAATCAAATCATTCCATGAAATTATTTTCCTGTTTAAGAAAATTAGAACAACAATAGACCAATTTTTAAAGGAAAGAAGAACAATTTTTGTAAGTTAGTTGCTTCTCCATGGGCGTAGTTGGGGAGGCGAAGGGGCATTGCCCCCTCCAAACAAGTTGTTCTTATCTGGGTTGGTTGTGAATGGCACCATAGGTGCCCCACAGAAGAGGCTTGGGGAGGCTAAGCCTCCCCAGCTCCATCTGCTACCGTACTTTTTCTGCCACACTTGCTCTTCTGCCTGAGTCCTCAGCAGCAACACCAAATAGGAACCGCATGCTTCTATTCCCTTTCCTGCTGCTGTCTGCCCAACTAGGTGAGCGCAAACAAAAAGAACCCATGTGTGGAGCCAGAGCCTTTTGTGGGCCTCTGCCGGCTACCTTCCTCCTCCCTCCCCATGATGTAATTTCCTGTTTCTGGGAGGGAGGAGGAGGAGGAGGGAGACTGACATTGGCATGCACAGGGCTCTGGCCCCACACATGGGTTCTTTTCATTTGCACTCAACTAGTTGGGCAGATAACGACAGGGAAGCGAAGGGAAGCTGCATGGTGAGGGATGGGGGAAAGAGAGAGACAGGACTGTTGGAGGGGGATAAATTAGCAATGCTGGATGGTGGGGGCAGAGAGAGATATGGGCAAAAGTGGATGCTGGAGGATGAGAGATAGAAGGGTGATGTTATGTGGGGAAGAAAGAGAGAGAATTGATGGTTGAAAGAGACAGAGGGGCAATTTTGAATTTCCCTCCCCTGAGTCCTCTCTTGCTTCCCTTCCTCCCAAACCCCACATTTGTTTGCACTTGTCTTATTTTTATTTTATTTTTTTACACTACTAGTCCATTTTCCCGGTCCCCTCCCCTCAATGTCCAGCTTGCCTTTGGTTTGGTGCTGCAATAAATAGAAATCAAACAAAATAAAACATGGAAAAGAAAATAAGATGATACCTTTTTTATTGGACATAACTTAATACATTTCTTGATTAGCTTTCGAAGGTTGCCCTTCTTCCTCAGATCGGAAATAAGCAAATGTGTTAGCTGACAGTGTATATAAGTGAAAACATTCAAGCATTACTATGACAGTCTGACAGGGTGGGAGGAGGGGGGTGGGTAGGAAATATGCATGGGGACATCAAAGCATATCATTGATATTCTAACAGGTTGGGTGTGGATAGGTGAGGGGAGGGTGATCAACAGAGACATACAGCTTTATGGTTTATAATGGGTTAGGAACCCCAGATCCTTGTTAAGTCCTTTCTGTTGGGTGTTAAAATATTCAATCATTCTGACTTCAAAGGTCTTATGTTCTTGTATGGTTTTAAAGTTACCTTTCAGGATTCTCACTGTGAAGTCACTGGTACAGTGTCCTGGTCCTGTAAAATGTTGACCAACAGGCGTGGGAACCCTGCTGGCACCAGTATTGTTCATATGATGTCTATGTAAATTGAATCTTGACTTAAGCATCTGGCCTGTTTCTCCAATATAGCATCCTTAGTTACATTTTTTACACTGAATGATATATACCACATTGGAAGATGAGCAAGTGAAAGATCCCTTTATGTTGAATATCTTTCCTTTGTGGATGACTTTGGGGTCCTGTGAAATATTTTGGCATAGTTTGCAACTGGATAAATTACAGGGAAGTGTGCCCTTCTGTTCCTTTTCAGTCTGTGATGGAAGTTTACTTCTGATTAGCTTGTGTTTTAAATTGGGTGGCTGTCGGAACGCCAGTACTGGTGGGGATGGGAATATCTCTTTCAGTAATTCATCCTCCTGGAGTATAGGTTGTAGATCTCTTATGATTTTCCTCAGTTTTTCCAGCTCGGGATTGTATGTCACTATAAGCGGGATTCTGTCTGTGGATTTTTTCTTTTTGTACTGTAGCAGATTCTCCCTGGGTGTTTTGAGGGAGGAGGCAATATTCTTGGAGATTATTTTGGGGTTGTAGCCTTTCTGTTTGAAGGATTCAGTCAGGCTTTTAAGGTGTCTGTCTCTGTCCCCTGGGTCAGAGCAGATACGGTGGTATCTTGTGGCTTGGCTGTAAATGATGGATCTTTTTGTATGTGAAGGATGGAAGCTGGAGTTGTGGAGGTAGCTGCATCTGTCTGTGGGTTTCTTGTATATAGATGTTTGTATACAGCCATCACTGATTGAGACCGTGGTGTCCAAAAAATTGACTTTTTCTGGGGAATAGTCAATTTGAATCTGATTGTAGGATGGTATGTATTGAAGGCAGAATAAAATTGTTTCAGAGTTTGTTCACCCTCCGTCCAAATCATAAAAATGTCATCGATGTACCGGTAGTATTTTAGAGGTTTGGTCTGGTGTGTATTCAGAAATGTCTCTTCCAGCTCAGCCATAAAAAGGTTAGCATATTGGGGTGCTGTCCTGGTGCCCATCGCAGTGCCCATTATTTGCAGATAGATATCATTGTTAAAGTGGAAGTAGTTGTGAGTTAAACCATAAAGCTGTATGTCTCTGTTGATCACCCTCCCCTCACCTATCCACACCCATCCTGTTAGAATATCAATGATATGCTTTGATGTCCCCATGCATACTTCCTACCCACCCCCCTCCTCCCACCCTGTCAGACTGTCATAGTAATGCTTGAATGTTTTCACTTATATACACTGTCAGCTAACACATTTGCTTATTTCCGATCTGAGGAAGAAGGGCAACCTTCGAAAGCTAATCAAGAAATGTATTAAGTTATGTCCAATAAAAAAGGTATCATCTTATTTTCTTTTCCATGTTTTATTTTGTTTGATTTCTATTGATAACCTTAAGAGTGGACTAACACGTCTACCACACTCCTCTACTTAAGTGCTGCAATAAAGAAATTGCATGGTGGCTATGCTGTCAGACTGTGCTTGTGGCCATTCTGGATGCCAGTAATGATTGACAGGTTGCCTGTGCTGCTGCGACCTGCCTGTGCAGAAACAGGAAGTTATATTACGAGTCAGGCCACAGCAGCAGAGGCAGCCTTGAGCGTCAATCATTGCTGGAGTCTGGAGGAAGAGGGAGGAACTAGGAAGCAGCAAGCAAGTATAAAAATGTCAGACACAGACCACACAGTAGTGTGGAGGAGGGTTGGGAGAGATGGAAGAGGTCAGGAGGAAGGGTCTGCTGGCCGAACGGACTGTGGCCCAAGTCAGAGTGGACATTGGCAGGGCAGGCAGGCTTCTGTCAGCTGGCAACTGAGCTTTGCTGTGCCATGGAGATCAGCCTTGAATCACTGAAAGACCAAAAAGACGGCTTTTCAATTGCCAGTTTGAAGGATTTGTTGGCAGCCGGCCTGGCCTTTCAAAAACTGGCCAGGCCAGCTGAATACTGGCCAGTTGGAAACCCTAGAAGTAGTGGGTGCCGTGATTATGAGGTAGGGCCAAAGGAAAAGCACAAATCTTAGGAAACACAGGGAAAAGTAAGAATGTAAGGCCTATGAGGTGTGGTGTAAATGAAGGGTGCCAAGCCAAGAAAATAATGAGCAACGGGTGAGGTGCTATTGATAACAGTGGAGTTCACAAGGGGAGATTGCTAGATTCCCTAAAAAAGTATTAGTATATTCTCTGTGTGAAAGTAAGAACTGTAGACTCTCTACTGTGGTATCTCTTTAAAGCAAGGTTATTTACATTTAGACATTCTCTCCTCTTTTGTAGAGGCCTCTTCCTGAGCAGCTGGGGCCAACTGTGAGCACCTGTGATACTCTCGATTTCATCAGCTCTAAAGACTTAGCCAGCCAGCTGTCGGAATATGACTGGAATCTCTTCCACAGTATACACCAGGTAAAGTGCTGAATGATTAGGGATGGGGTTTATAAGGAACTGTAATGGGAATCTCCAGTTAAACCCCCCTTTTCAGCAGCATTTTCTGGGGTTACATATTTTTTGTATTTGATGGGTCCCAAGAGTGCTGTGCAAGGCTCCAAGGCCCTGACTAACTATGTTCTCAATGTCCACACTTCCATGGTCCGACTCCTCTAACCTTGAGTAGGGGAAGGTTAAGAAATACATCCACGGCACACTGAGTTGTGTAATTGAACTTTAACTTTACTGAACAATGTTGGTAAAAAAAATAAATACAGTATAGTACCTTCAATGAAGACAATCCAACAATATTTCATATTTCAAACAACTAATTCCTACCTGAATTGGTTATTACTTTATTTACCATTAACCTTCTCAATGCTTCATGTACAATTTCTCATGCATAATAGATTTTCTAAATGTTAAATATTGATAGCTATCCAAGTACTTCTATGATATTGCATTGTATAATTGAGTTCTCACAAAAATTACTTTCTTATACATTAATAATCTTTGTCATTTATCCTATACTGTTTATTGTAAGCCACATTGAACTCAAACTTGTTTGGGATAATGTGGGATATAAATGTCACAAATAAATAAATAAATATTTACAATTCCTTGAATGGCAGTTTGAGTTAACAATTCCTCCTTAAATTTCCTGTTTGAGTCTCCATTTGTTCCATGCACACTTTCTTCCTATTTTGTACACTTAGTAATCCTCTAATTCCCATTTCTCTTGGAGGTCTCCTTTTTTTCATACCCACAGCTGAGTTGACTCCACATGGGGTTTCACCTTCCAGCTTGGCTGCAATCCTATAACTGTACTTGGCAACAGGATTCTAAGCTTTCAGTCTCATACTCTATCAGTTCTCCTGGATCTCTTGTCCAGCCAGGACCAACCCACTTCCCTCTATTGGGAGTTATTCCAGTGCCCTGCCACTGTGCATAAAAATCTGTGTTCTTTTTTCCCCTTTGCCCCAGACCACTGTAGTTCTCAGGGACCTCCCCACACAAGACCTGCAGCTCTCCTCTCTCCATGAGCTCAACCTGCCTAATGGGTGACAGAAAAAAAGAGTTTTAAATAAAGACACTTTCCTTCCAACACCTGGGCCTTAAATAACCTCCTAAATTCTCCCTCAGGCACATTTAAAATTGGGAACCCAGTTAAAAATATACTTGGGGTTATCTGTTTATGCTGTTTCCAGGGCAGTTCCACCCTTGAAGAGGCATAAAGATAGAAAACAGCATTCAACACTTTTTCATTCAAAATTACTCAATTTGCTGTACAAAAAGGGAATGTGATCTACAATGTTACAGAGGTTTCAGTCTTATTTTCTTAATCAGGCACAGACTGTGCGATGGAATGATGAGTTGTTTTTTGTTTCAAGTTCAAAGAGTTTATTGAAGAATTTTGAGTAATACAACCCATAATAGCACGGTACAAAGTACCATCAAATGGACAGCTGATGATATGTACACACTCCAGGGAGAACCATAATATATACTATTTAGAAATAGTGCTGTAGTATCAGTGGAGGTTACAAAGATTAAAGTATAAGGATAAAAATGGGGAAAAATCCCTGTAAGCGCACTTTATAATACAATCAGTTAGTTATGGCTAAGGAGTAAGGAAGCTTAGAGGCGGGGCTGGGATTCCATGCTTGGATCTTAGTCCTGTTGGTGATTAGGGGTGGTTCCCCCTGAGGAAGAGCTACGAAATGCTGCATTGGAGAACTTTGGAGTACACCAACTATGTGGGTTTAATTTACCTATCCCTGGAAGCCTCCCACTGACCTGAATCATTCTTTGGCTGCCTTTAATTTAAAGGTTTGACTGTGTGCAGGAGGATCACAGAAGATTTGTGTGACTCTGCAATTCCCAGTGTTTCCCTGTGGTTTTTTTTATCACAGGGATAAGAACAGTGGCTTTATATTGCAGTGGAGTTTTTTTTTTCTTCACTTGAGAACTTGTTGGATACAAAGATCAGTAACGTTCAATATTTGCTGTGATTATTAAGAACTGGGTTTTGTGTGCCTTGTGTTTTTTTAGGGCTCACTGACTGATCTTTTTTGAGATTGTGCTCTGGTGATACACAGAGGCTTGAAGAAACTGCAATTTAGGGTTTTTGTTCAATGTTCTGTGTGGGATTTACATATGTGATCAGGGTATAAGTCTGGTGTGGATGGCAGTGTGAGTGAGTTGCAGGGATCCTATTTGGTAATTCTTTTAATGCACTGGTTTGTTTTCACTAATAAAGATTTTGTAACTTATTGAACAGGAGTACTTTTTGTTGTTGTTGTTATTGTTAAGGAGTAAAATAGACAGAAAAACAGAAGATTGTAGGATTGAGAATCAACTAAGGAGTATCCTGGAGCATTAGTGAGAACCAGAATAGGAGACCATCTAGCTTATTTTTGAAAGGGAAGGATGCCCATTTTCCGACACAAATCGGGAGATGGGCATCCTTCTCTCAGGGTCGCCCAAATCAGCATAATCGAAAGCCGATTTTGGGCGTCCCCAACTGCTTTCCGTCGCAGGGACGACCAGAGTTCCCGGGGGCGTGTCGGAGGTGTAGCGAAGGTGGGACTGGGGCGTGCCTAACAGAGGGGCATCCTCAAGCGATAATGGAAAAAAGAAGGGCGTCCCTGATGAACACTTGGCCGACTTTACTTGGTCCTTTTTTTTTACGACCAAGCCACAAAAATGTGCCCTAAATGACCAGATGACCACGGGAGGGAATCGGGGATGACCTCCCCTGACTCCCCCAGTGGTCACTAACCACCTCCCACCCTGAAAAAAACAACTTTAAAAACTTTTGTCTTTTTTTTTTTTGTTAGAATATGGGTGAAGGACCTCCTTCGCTATGCCTCTGTCCCTGCGACAGCAGTTGAAGACATCCAAAATGTGGATGTTTGTGAGAAGGATATCCATGCCTGGATGTTTCTGTGAGAAGGATATCCATGCCTGCTATGCCTATGACACCCCCTTTATTTATTTGGATTTGAACTGACCACCTCTGAATTGTAAGACCAGTGCTTTAACCACTAGGCCACTCCGCTTCACTCCCTCGAAATTTGGCCATTCCTGTGGGGGGGGGGGGGGGGGTATGTGTGTGTCAGCGGAGGCATAAAGAGGGCATGGACATCCTTCTTTCAAACATTTGGACGTCCTCAACTGCCCCCCCCCCCCCCCAACAGGGATGGCTAAATTTCAAGGGAGTGGAGCGGAGGAGTGGCCTAGTGGTTAGAGCTCTGGTCTTGCAATCCAGAGGTGGCTGCTTCAAATCCCACTGTTGCTACTTGTGATCCAAAATCCAAATAAATAAAGGGGGTGTCGGAGGCATAGCAGGCATGGACATCCTTCTCACAGAAACATCCAGGCATGGATGCCCTTCTCACAAACATCCACATTTTGGACATCTTCAACCGCCGTAGCATACCAAAAGACATCCTCAACTGCCGTTGCAGGGACGGAGGCATAGAAATATCCAATGTACCTGAAAGTAACTCACCTTGAGCTACTACTGAAAAAGGTGTGAGCAAAATCTAAATAAATAAATAAATAGCGAAGGACGTCCTCAACTGCCATCACGGAGGCATAGCAAAGGGTATCCTTCACCCATACTCTAAAAAAAAAGACAAAAGGTTTTAAAGTTTTTTTCAGGGTGGGAGGTGGTTAGTGACCACTGCATGCCAGTCCACTGCAGTGCCCCCTAGGGTGCCCGGTTGGTGTGCTGGTATGTCAGGGGGACCAGTGCACTACGAATGCTGGCTCCTCCCACGACCAAATGACTTGGATTTGGTCATTTTTGAGATGTGCGTCCTCGGTTTCCATTATCGTCGAAAACCGGGGATGACGATCTCTAAGGTCAACCTAAATGTTGAGATTTGGGCGACCCTGACCGTATCATCGAAACGAAAGATGGACGCCCATCTTGTTTCGATAATAGAGGCTTCCCCGGCCCTTCACCAGGACGTCCTTAGAGATGGGTGCCCTTAGAGATGGTCATCTCCGTTCAATTATGCCCCTCCATATCTTCTCAACAGTGGTAGATCTATTAGAAAATTCAGCTGCTTTGCATTTATATCTATGGATCATTAATACCTTCATCCACCAGAAGGCGATATTTAACATTGATGAGGATTTCCAATTATCATTTGTATGGTAATGACAATTAAAATATCAAATTTTTTTTGCCATTTATCTATTACATCTGGGACTGCAAAAGAACGATATGTGATTATGTCATTGGTAAGAGGAGACATAATTGTTCTGAATGCAAGGCCATGAATAAATCATATGCATCAAATCATCTAAGGGAGCATTGCTGTGCCAACACAAATTACTATTAGCTAGGTTTGCCCAGTGTTATTTATTAGGAGACAAAATGGCCTTGTGAAATAGGAAATACAAAGATTGCATTAAGCTGGTAGAGGCTTGTAGGACATATTATTTCTTTAAAAAAATATAGACCAATCATTATCAGTACTATTCCAATTTGTCTCAGTTGAGCATGGAGATTTAATACATTTTACTTATTTAATACATTTTATTCCTATGGGCCCTGCTACAGATAACTCGAGCTAAGCTTTAGTAAACAACCCCCAAAGTCTGTAAATTACAGAAATAGAGTTTCATCACTGAATTCAAATCTTGGTCAAAAACAAATGATACCACTAGAGTGGCCCTCTCAGTAGCTTCTGATATTGATTCTTCAAATATAGATGACAAATAATATAAGTCAGTACCACCTTCCTTAGGTTGCTCCCCTGGTTTATCTCCTAAAGATCTAGTGGCATTTGGCACATAATAAATTCTGTTCAAAGGAGGAATAGCTTCTGTGGTAAATTTAAGAATTTCAATCAAGTACTTTTTAGACAACTCTCCAGGCAGAATATCAGAGGGTTTAGGAAAGTTCAATATACAGAGATTCAATCTCCTATTATAGTTCTCAAGTTGCTCTATTTTCCTATTCAGAAACATTTTATTTTTAGCTTCTGTTACTTTAATGTCTTCCTTTTTTTGGTGAACTGATTAGCACATTCCATCTTACACCATCCACAGTCTTTGCTGGTTCTTCCACTTTAGCTGTTAAAAGTTTTACCTCTGTCATGGATTCTGCAACTGTGGAGTCCAGTCGTTGAAGGACCCTACAAATATGCTCCAGAGTCACCGCCGTGGGGGTTGCCGCATCTACACCGGCTTCCTCAATTACTCCAATAGCAGGCAATCGCTCTGATACTGAGCCCTCACTCACGGGCCCAGAATTGCGACATCCGCTTTCTGGGTGTCCATTGGCAATGCTGATGAAACTGCCGGGCTTATTGCTGTGGCTAAATATTGACCTGATAATATTTGCAGCTGTTCCTTTTTTAGTTTTTTTTCTTTGCCATTGTCCTCATTTTATCATAGTCTCTGTTTTAAAAGTTAAATGCTGAAACAGTACATTTTCTTAATGTCCTCTAATTATTAAGTCAGGTTTGATGCAGTTACAATTACTATTGTCAAGTGGCCCCAATGTCATTACCTCTTGTCCCAAATCCTGTTTCACCAAAAACTTGGTTTGAAATAGCTTCAGTGTCCCATTGTTTCTTTTATATCCACATCTTCATTCTCTGCAATATATTCTAACTCTGCCATCTTATTTTTTAGATTTCTAGCATCTGCATAGAAACATTTCAAACTACAGTTATTGTTTATATTAATAACCTGCTTAGCAGTTGACAGGGATAATTTGGAGTTTTTCAACTCTGTCTGCTCTTTACTTAAAGTTACTTGGGATAAGTTTGCCTTTATTTCAGTCTTTACTGAAGAATTGAGAAACCTTAGGCCTTCCACTTGACTTAGAAGACAATTTTGCAAGCCATCTGTGTGTGTAAAGCAGTGTTCTAAGAACAAGAATAGGCACATAAAACTGTGCATGCAATACAGGCCAAATTCTATAAATGGTGCCTTAAAAATTGGCACCTGAAAAACCATGCAGTTTGTGTGAGCCTATAAATTACGCCTAAAGATGGATGTAGCTTATAGAATAAGCTCATTCGCCGTTCTTGGGACTAAAATTTAGGTGCACCCATTTAGGCCACCTAAAACCAGGCCTAAATACCTGCACCTAAGTTAGGTGCAGATTGGGTGTATTCCATAATAGTGCGTATAGCTTTTTGAAATGCCATAACCCACCCATTCCACACCCATGGCCATGCCCACTTTTCTACTATGCACATAAGAATTTACACGCACCATGTCATAGAATATGCCTAGAAAGTTGTGCGCATAAATCCGAATTAAAGCCAATTAGTGCCGCTAATTGGTTGTTAAGTACCAATTATCAGAACTGATTGGCTTGTTAATCAATTAAGTTGTGTGTGCAGTTTGGCCTTCTGGACAAATGATCATACACAACCTAAGGTGCCATATATAGAATTTGGGGTTTGTGGGTTTGTGCGTAACTTTATCCAAACTGAGCAAAGGGGCTTCCACAGGTAGGGTTGTAGAGGAGGTTGCATTTATATTCATATGCATGCATACTGACCTGGAGCAATTTTCAAATGGAAGTGTGCCCATACTATCCTTTTGAAGATCAGCCTGTATCCATACAGGAAAAAGTATGCATGTACTACTTATGTGTGTGCTCAGTTATGATATTACCCTGCTGAAGGGCAAGTATATCATTTTTTCTCTGCTTCTCCCTGTCCAGCCTCCTTCACCCTCCCCCCCCCTCTATTCTTCCCTTTCACATCTCCTTCCTCAGCACACAGGGCCAGATTCTATATACGGTGCCTGAAAAATGCACGCGGAAAGAATTTCCGCCTAAACATATTCTATAAGCAGTGCTTAGATTTAGACGCTGTACATAGAATAAGCTTAGTTGATATCGCAGCACCTAAAACTACATGCCTCCATGTACACCAGCGGCATAAATCCTGGCACATAGATTTAGGCACATAGGGCCATATTCTATAACAATGCATGTAAATTTTGGAATGCCCATTTCCACACCCCTTTTTGCCTGCGCACATTAGAAGTTAGGCTCACTACGTTACAGAATACGCATAGCGAGTTGTGCGCATAATTTCTAATTATTGCCAATTAGTGCTCATTATTGCTTGTTACGTGCTGTTGTTAACAGTAACTAGCTTGTTAAGCCAATTAAGCTATACACGGTGTTATAGAATACACCTGGATTTCAGTGCAGATCTCCAGATGCGCTATGTAGAATCTGAGGGACAGTGTACAAAATGAAGCTCATAGACCTATACTAAATTGTAGTAGCACTGCTACAAAGTCACCGGCACAGATGTCTTCTCACTCAGGAAAAACCTGAATGATTTTTCCCATCTTTAATATGGAATTCATTGTAGATTCTCTCTTTTTTTTTTAAAGGTGGAACTGATCTATTACATCTTTGGCCGAAACAAGTTTCCAAATGGGACCACAGCAAACCTGGAACGTTTCATGAGGCGCTTTAATGAGATACAGTACTGGGTGGCCACAGAAATCTGTCTCTGCACAGATATTGTGAAGAGAGTGCAGCTGCTGAAAAAATTCATCAAACTAGTGGCTCAGTAAGTAGAGGCTCACCACAGTGCCAGTCCCAGAGGGTTTGTCCATATCACTCTTACTTCAACATGCAGTAATCCCAGAGAGAGGTGGAAGCAGGGGCGTATCTGCATGGGGCCTCAGGGGCCTGGGCCCCCGCAGATTTTGCCCTGGACCGCCCTACCGCCATCAACCCTCCCCCGCTGCCGTTGCTTACTTTTGCTGGCGGGGGACCCCAACCCCCGCCAGCCGAGGTCCGCTTCCACCTGCCGCTGCCTTAAAAACTACTTCTTCAGCCGGCGGGGGACCCCAAACCCCCGCCAGCCGCCCCGAGGTGTTTAAACTTCATCTTCGGCCTCCGTGGCCGTGCTGCTGTTGATAGGAGCTGTTGTCGGAGTCTGACGTCGCAGCACGTACAACGACGTCAGACTCCAAAGTGGATTCAACAGCTCCTATCAACAGCAGCACGGCCACGGAGGCCGAAGATGAAGTTTAAACACCTCGGGGCGGCTGGCGGGGTTTTGGGGTCCCCCGCCGGCTGAAGAAGTAGTTTTTAAGGCAGCGGCAGGTGGAAGCGGACCTCGGCTGGCGGGGGTTGGGGCCCCCCCGCCAGCAAAGGTAAGCAACGGCAGCGGGGGAGGGTTGGCGGCGGGAGGGGGGTGGAGAGAGTCATTGGTGGCGGTGGGGGCTCTGACAATGGCGGGGGGGGGGGGGTCGGTGGCGGGGGGGGGGGCTAAAATGTGCCCCCTCCCTCTGGCTCTGGCCCCCCCTACCGCCGGAGTCCAGATACGCCTCTGGGTGGAAGTACTAAAATGATGGTGGGCCCCTCTTGAACATGCTGGCTATAGAAGATGAGCGGTGGTTGTGGATGGAAGGATGGTGTATACCTCTTAGAGATGATGGGTGTAGGAGGAAAGGATAAATTCTCATTTGTGGGAGATATGAAAATAGTTTGTCTACAGCTAATCGCTTCTGAATTCTCCCAAAACTGAAAAGCAAGTATTGAGTTCATCTAACCCCCTTAGTCCTTAATAGTACAATACTTTGCTTTTAATCAGAGATTCTAGGTGTGACCCTAGGTTCAGCATTATCTCTAGATAAGTACTACTACTATTTGCCATTTCTAAAGCGCTACTAGGGTTACGCAGCGCTGTACAATTTAACATAGAAGGACAGTCCCTGCTCAAAGAGCTTACAAGCTAAAGGACAAATGTACAGTCTGTCAAGTAGGGGCAGTCAAATTGGGGCAGTCTAGATTTCCTGAAAGGTATAAAGGTTAGGTGCCGAAAGCAACATTGAAGAGGTGGGCTTTGAGCAAGGATTTGAAGATGGGTAGGGAGGGGGCTTGGTGTAAGGGCTCAGGAAGTTTATTCCAAGCATAGGGTGAGGCGAGGCAGAATGGGCGGACCCTATTGCTAGGGTCTCAAAAATTCTCTACCTCTATTTAATTGATAAATTTATAGACCACTCATCAGGATATCTAGGTGGTTCACAAAAGAAAATAGTATATATAAAAAAAACACGAAAACAAAATAAGAACATAAAAAAACTCATTAAAAATAAAATTGAAACAATATAAAATCATCATTACAACATTGACATCTTCCTTGCAGAAGAGAATGCACCACCAGCCATGCAGGAAATACTAGGAGCCGTCAGGACCAAAAGCCTGTGCAACCAACAAGGTTTTCAATCTTTTCTTAAATGCTACTGTGTTTGTCATCAGCCACAGTTCCATCAGTACCTCGTTCTTCTTTATAAGTCCTGCTCTAGAACAGGAGTAAATCCTTTCTGTGAAGTGAATTCTTGTCATCGAGGGAACAGAAAGAAAAGTGCATTCTGATTATAAGACATGGGATGGCCTATAGATTTTTAATATCCAGAAAAAATGAGGCAAGTAATGTATTAAAAATCTATAGTCTCAAAACAAAAGCAGATAGGGCATCACATCTCTCAGAACATCTTGAAAAGAAGTCCAAACCCACATAAAAAGAACTTCCAAAGATAAAACTCGTCTGTCTCCACCTCAAAAAACTTCTGGAGGCAGTGGTACGAAGATATACATTGGAGAATGCTCTGTTACACTATATTTTTGTTCCCAAGTCTCAAAACAAAAACAGGACAACAGACCAAACCTAAACATTATTTATTCTTTGTTAAAATCAAACTTGGGAACAAAAATATAGTGTAACGGAGCATTCTCCAATGTATATCTTTGTACCACTGCCTCCAGAAGTTTTTTGAGGTGGAGACAGACGAGTTTTATCTTTGGAAGTTCTTTTTATGTAGATTATAGATTTTTAATACATTACTTACTGTATATACTCTACTATAAGTCAACACATTTAGTCTGAAAAATGCTTTAAAAAACCCGGAATCGACTTATCTATGGGTAACACCTACAGCACAATGAAAATTAAAGGTAATATCCCCTCCTACACCCTTGTCAGTGGCACAAGGTCTCTCCAGCATCTCAGTCCCCCCCAGGGGACTAACACTGTGGGGAGATGTGGCTAAAGCAGGAAGTTCCAATAAGAAGCTTCGCAGCAGCATTCTAAATGAGCTGCAGTGCCTTAATGGTACATAAGTACATAAGCACTGCCACGCTGGAAAAAGACCAAAGGTCCATCAAGCCCAGCACTCTGTCTTTGACAGCGGCCAATCCAGGCCCCAAGAACCTGGCAAAAACCCAAAATTTAATAACGATCAATGGACTTTTCCTTCAGGAATCTGTCCAGACCCCCTTTAAACTCAGCAAGGCCAGCTGCTGTCACTACCTTCTCTGGCAATGAGTTCCAGAGTCTAACCACGCGCTGAGTAAAGAAAAACTCTCCGATTTGTTTTAAACCTACCACATTCTAATTTCATCTTGTGTCCCCTGGTTCTATTATTGTTAGAAAGTGTAAACAAATGCTTCACATTTGTCCGCTCCACCCTACTCATTATTTTGTAGACCTCTATCATATCACCCCTCAGCCGCCTTTTCTCCAGGCTAAAGAGTCCTAGCCTTCTTAACCTCTCCTCATAAGGTAGTCATCCCATCCCTTTTATCATTTTTGTCACTCTTCTCTGCACCTTCTCCAATTCCTTTATATCTTTTTTGAGATGAGGTGACCAGAACTGAACACAATACTCCAGGTGCGGTCGCACCATGGAGCGATATAACGGCATTATAACATCCTCATGCTTGTTTTCCATCCCCTTTCTAATAATACTCAACATTCTGTTTGCCTTCTTAGCCGCCGCAGCACATTGAGCTGAAGATTTCAACGTCCTATCCACGATGACTCCCAGATCCCTTTCTTGGTCCGTAACTCCTAAAGCGGAACCTTGCATGACATAGCTGTAATTCGGGTTCCTCCTTCCCACATGCATCACTTTGCACTTCATCTGCCATTTGGACTCCCAATCCTCCAATCTCACAAGGTCCTTTTGTAATCTTTCACACTCCTCCCGCGACGAGATGACCCTGAATAACTTTGTGTCATCTGCAAATTTAATTACCTCACTAGTTACTCCCATCTCAAGGTCATTTATAAATATGTTAAAAAGCAGCGGTCCCAGCACAGACCCCCACTAACTACCCTTCTCCATCGAGAATAATGAGCATTCAACCCTACTCTCTGCTTCCTATCTTTTAACCAGCTCTTAATCCATAATAATACACTGCCTCCGATCCCATGACTCTCCAGTTTCCTTTGGAGTCTTTCATGAGGCACTTTGTCAAACGCCTTCTGAAAATCTAGATATACAATATCCACCGGCCCCTTTGTCCACATGTTTGTTCACCCCCTCGAAAAAATGCAGTAGATTTGTGAGGCAAGACTTCCCTTCACGAAATCTGTGCTAACTTTGTCTCAGTAGCCCATGCTTTTGTATGTGCTCTGTAATTTTATTCTTAATAATAGCCTCCACCATTTTTCCCAGCACCGACATCAGACTCACCGGTCTATAATTTCCCAGATCTCCTCTGGAACCCTTTTTAAAATTTGGCATTACATTGGCCACCCTCCAATCTTCCAGTACCACACCTGATTTTAGGGATAAATTGCATATTACTAACAGTAGCGCCACAAGTTCATTTTCAGCTCTATTAATACTCTGGGATGAATACCATCCGGTCCCGATGATTTACTACTTTTCAGTTTGCAGAACTGCCCCATTACATCCTCCAAGTTTACAGAGAAATCATTTAATCTTTCTGACTCGTCCGCTTCAAATACCTTTTCCGTCACCGGTATCCCTCCCAAATCCTCCTCAGTGAAGACTGAAGCAAAGAATTAATTTAATTTCTCCGCTACAGCTTTGTCTTCCCTGGTCGCCCCTTTAACACCACAGTCATCCAGCGGCCCTACCGATTCTTTAGCCAGCTTTCTGCTTTTAATATACCTAAAAAAAAAATTTTGCTATGTGTTTTTGTTTCTAACGCTAACTTTTTTTCAAAGTCCTTCTTAGCCCTCCTTATCTCCTTTTTGTATTTGGCTTGACATTCCTTATGCTTTATCTTATTGTCTTCAGTCGATTCCCTTCTAATCCGCAAACAAATCTTTTCCGGAGATGGGTAGGCGGTAGAATGAGAGGACATGAAATGAGATTGAAGGGGGGCAGACTCAGGAAAGATGTCAGGAAGTATTTTTTCACAGAGAGGGTGGTGGATGCTTGGAATGCCCTCCCGCGGGAGGTGGTGGAGATGAAAACGGTAACGGAATTCAAACATGCATGGGATATACATAAAGGAATCCTGTGCAAAAGGAATGGATCCTCAGAAGCTTAGCCGAAATTGGGTGGCAGAGCAGGTGGGGGGAAGAGGGGTTGGTGGTTGGGAGGGGAGGATAGTGGAGGGCAGACTTATACGGTCTGTGCCAGAGCTGGTGATGGGAGGCGGGACTGGTGGTTGGGAGGCGGGGAATCCTGCTGGGCAGATTAATACGGTCTGTGCCCTGAAAAAGACAGGTACAAATCAAGGTAAAGTATACACATATGAATTTATCTTGTTGGGCAGACTGGATGGACCATGCAGGTCTTTTTTTGCCGTCGTCTACTATGTTACTATGATTCCCTTCTCCATTTTCAGAAGGATTGTTTTTTGGCTCTAATAGCTTCCTTTACCTTACTGTTTAGCCACGCCGGCTGACGTTTGGTCTTTTTTCCTCTTTTTCTAATAAGCAGGATATATTTGTCCTGTACTTCTAGGATGGTGTTTTTGAACAGCATCCACGCCTGATTCAAGTTTTTTACCCTTTCAGCCGCTCCCTTCAGTCTTTTTTTCACCGTTCTTCTCATTTTATTGTAGTCTCCTTTTCTAAAGTTAAACACTAGTGTATTTGATTTCCTGAGTTCACTTACTTCGTAGCCAATTGTGAAGATGAGGCTATTGTGATGATGAAGCTCCCACCTCAGGATCCCAGATCCCTCTTTCACTCAGGGTGAGCTGGTTCTCAATATGCAGATTTTATGCAAATTAATCTACTACCCTTTTCTGCTCAGGGTGACCTGCTTCTCAAAAGGCAAACATAGTCAGGTCTCACCAATCAGGCTATTTTCATACACATCTTTATTCCAGCCTCTGGGGCACACTTCTTTTAGCTTAAAACACTTTCACAAGCTTAAACAGTTCTTCCAGCTTAACCATTTCATTTCTTCCTACTCAGTGCAATCTTCCATTTTAAACATTTCTTCTTGCACAGTTTAATATCCATAGATTTCTCCCCCCTGAGCCCTCTCACACAGGCATTTGGGCTCAGAACTAACTCAGTCCCTGGACACACAGTCCCTCCTTGTAGTGCACAGCTCTAGATACACAGTCTCTTCATCTGGGACACACAGTACCTCTTCACTGTTCTAGACACACAGTCTTTTCCTCTGGGACACACAGTACCTCTACCCCCAGTCCAAAGGGCACAGCCAGCACTTCTCATGGGGATCCCTCTGCTTCAGTTACCAGCACTCTTCTTCAGCTGCTAGCTCTCCTCTCTCCCTCACAACTCAGGTGGGGTCTTAAGTGGTTAATGGCCAAACAGGACCCAGCCCATAACCTGCTGCACCTGTTTCCACCTCCAGGACTCTCCCCGGTCCTAGCGACCTCCAGCTATACCTCCCCTTACTGGCTCCCTTTAGTGACTCACCCAGCCCTTCTCCATGGACATTTTAGGGGGAACAGCGCCCTCTAGGGGCCTAACCAGGGTAGGACAGCCTCTTCCTTCTCACATACCCCCACCCTTAAGATATTGCTGCTCCCTCAAATTTCTTCTTTGAGGAGCAGCAATTCCTGACTCCCCTAACTCATCTCGGGGTCAGGTTCCTTCTCTCCCCTGTTACTTAGGAGGGATTCTCAGGAAGGCTTTGTACCCAGTGGTCCGCCTTACCACAAAGGCTCTGCTTTGCTCTAGGGGACCTTCCTCTGTAACCCCTAGAAACTCAAAGATCCCTAATCTTTTCTTTCTCTGCCTTCCTAAGCCTCGGCGTCTAATCTCTTCCCCTCCTTTCCTAGTCCATGGGTACACCCCCTTCTTCACTCTTGGTTTTGGGTGCACTTTCCTCGGGCCTAGCGCCCCTAGCACTTCAGGGAAACTTCTAATCAAACCCTTTTCCTTTCTACAACCCTGGGCTGTACTTCGTCGACCCCTAGGCCCTGACTGACCTCTGTGGGTTTTGTGTAGGGTTCCAAGTCTCCTTTTCCCTGAGACTTTTAAGTGTTTCCTATTCCTCCCTTTTGGACTAGGATAACCACTTTTAGCACAAGACTCCCCCCAGCCTCTGGGTGATCTAGCCTCCCCCTGGCACCCTTCCTGAGCCGGTGTCCCCTGCCTAGGAACCATTTCCTCTCCCGACTCTACTGTGCGGTATCTGGGCCCTAGGATCAACCCTTTCTTCTGGGGCCTGAGCCTTTCCCTCCCCTGGGCAGCCTCTTCCCTTTTCTGCTTGCCCTTCTGGGGTTTCCCACACTCCTTAAATTTCACCCCACCCCTCCGTGTGGGTTTAACAGGGCCCTTCGGACTCTCCCTATCCTGGCCCCTACTCAAGGACAGGAGTTTACTTAATTTAACACCTCCTGGGTCATTCTGACTCTCCCTATCCTGACCCTTACTCATGGGTAGGAGTTGACTGACCCCCCCTGGTCGCTCCTTCCCCTTGAGCTTTTCCTGTAGGGCTACAATGCAGGAGTGGGCTTCCTGAAGCTCTCAACCTCCCTTGCCAATCCTGGAAGAGCACGTCAACTGCTAGGGTCAGCACTCTGCACTTCTCTTCCATGGCCTCCCTACATCTTTCTGCCCTTTCTGTGGTCTCTTTGGCTTGCTGTCTCTCTGCAGCCCACTCAACTTGGGTCTGCTGCAAGGCCACCATTAACTCTCCCACAGCTCTAGCATACCCCTGCTGTACTTCCCTCAGCTGGCTTTCCTGCTGACCCTGTAATTCTCCCAGCCAAGCCTTTACCTGGGTTAAACTCCCCCTCAGCTCTCGTATAGCTGGGTGCTGTAGTTTACCCATCTCCCTAATATTTTCCCTCAGGGCCTCCTGCTCTTTATGCCACTCCTGGCGAGCATTCTGGAACTCAGCTTTAATTAGGAATACCCTCTGCTCCTGGTCTTGTTGCAACTTGTCTGTGAGGTCCCTTATCTCCTGTTCATGTGTGGACTGCAGCTTAGCTAATTGGGTCTCTTTTGAGGCTTGGGTCTCTTTCAAGGTAGTTGTAAGCTGGGCTACTTCTGCTTCCCTTTCCTCCCTTAGCTTAACTTCTGTGCGCAGCTCAGCCCTAACCGTGGCTAGCAGTGCCTCACAGCCTTCCTTTTGCCTAAGGGACTCTGCCAGTTTGGCCTCTAAGGCATGCCTTGAAGCAGCCATCTCTTCCTTACAAGCTGACTCGAATAGGACCCACTTCTGTTCATTCTCCCTCAAACTATTCTCCATCACCTTCTGGGACGCCTCCTGCTGCTGCTGTATATGGCCCACTAAAGTTACCATCAGTCCTTTGTTTAGTTCCAGGACCTCCCTCAGACATTGCTCCGGGTGCCTATTGCCTTCCCCCGGTTTACCTAGGGCCTGTAATTCCCCTTCTAACTGCCAGACATTCTCTGTAAGGGATTTTAACAGCAGGTTCTCATTCTTTTCCCGGGCCTCCCAGTATTTCTCCCTTGGGGCAACTCTCCCTGGTTCCCCGCCCCATGGAAATACTGCCCGGTCCTCACTGTAGCATGGGCAGCCTACTTTATCTTCAGCTGTCTCACTCCCCTGCTCACAGTGTACATTGACTTCCCCTCCACAATCAGGACTACTCTTTATCCTGTCACCTGGGCCTACACCCCCTGGCCCTTTCCAAGAGGGTTTACCCTTCTTACCAAGACTTTCACTATCCGGCAACTAGGGCTTTCTTTCCTTGTCCAGGCACCCATCCTCCCTCTTGGCACTTTTCAGGTTTGTGGCCACCCCTCTCCCTGGGACATTGGGTGCTTTCCCTGCAGCGGGTTCCTTCTGACCCTCTTCCCTGCAGACACCCCTTTCCCCTTGGGTTCCCGGCCTATCCATACAGTCTGCCCCTGAGGAATGGGTTACCTCCCGACTCCCATGGCCTTTGGGCTTCCTCTTGCCTGCCATGTCACTTAACCCCAACCAACTGACTGTAGGATTTCCTATTTCCTCCCAGTCTGAACTGCCTACTGCCAGACACCACTCTCCAACATGGCCCATTTCCCCACATTGGTCACACTCTGGCTCAATCACTTCTCTTTTTCTCAGGGTCCTGTCTTCCCTAGACACCCCTTCAGGCTTAAACAATGTCCCAACAGTCTCTGAACACAGTCCCCCTCCAAGTCCCAGAACCTGGATCATGGTGTCCGACTCTGCCATGTCCATTCCTTCTGCTGGTGACTTGGGCTCCGGCTCCTCGGGCCTCTGGACTTTTCTCTTCGGTCTGAACCATCTCCGCCCTCCCATGGCTCCGACGTCCTTCTCGACCATCTGCTGGGATGTAGCCTGCAACACAAGAGAGATATCCAAGTGCGGACTGTCTTTTTCCCTGGTCCTACACTTACTCTACTTCTTAAACTCGTACCAGAATTTCCACAAGAACAAGCCTTTCTATCATTTACATGAACTGCTCTACTCTCAGCTTACTGGATCCTCCCTCGTCTCCCCCCTAGGTACTCTTTACCTGGGTAGGCGAGTAAAGCGCCTTTGCCAGCCTTGGCCCCCTCGACGAGCTTCTGGAACCACGACCTCTGGAACCTCCAAGGGCACCTCCATCTCACGCCAACCCCTCATCTGGTCTGATCTGGAATCCAACTGCTCCCACGTGGATGTTCAGTGCAGATCCCACCACTGCCACCAATTGTGAAGATGAGGCTATTGTGATGCTGAAGCTCCCACCTCAGGATCCCAGATCCCTCTTTCACTCAGGGTGAGCTGGTTCTCAATATGCAGATTTTATGCAAATTAATCTACTACCCTTTTCTGCTCAGGGTGACCTGCTTCTCAAAAGGCAAACATAGTCAGGTCTCACCAATCAGGCTATTTTCATACACATCTTTATTCCAGCCTCTGGGGCATACTTCTTTTAGCTTAAAACACTTTCACAAGCTTAAACAGTTCTTCCAGCTTAACCATTTCATTTCTTCCTACTCAGTGCAATCTTCCATTTTAAACATTTCTTCTTGCACAGTTCAATATCCATAGATTTCTTCCCCCTGAGCCCTCTCACACAGGCATTTGGGCTCAGAACTAACTCAGTCCCTGGACACACAGTCCCTCCTTGTAGCGCACAGCTCTAGACACACAGTCTCTTCATCTGGGACACACAGTACCTCTTCACTGTTCTAGACACACAGTCTTTTCAGCTGGGACACACAGTACCTCTTCACTGTTCTAGACACACAGTCTTTTACTCAGTCCCTGGACACACAGTCCCTCCTTGTAGCACACAGCTCTAGACACACAGTCTTTTCATCTTGGACACACAGTCCCTCTTCACTGTTCTAGACACACAGTCTTTTCCTCTGGGACACACAGTACCTCTATCCCCAGTCCAAAGGGCACAGCCAGCACTTCTCATTGGGATCCCTCTGCTTCAGTTACCAGCACTCTTCTTCAGCTACTAGCTCTCCTCTCTCCCTCACAACTCAGGTGGGGTCTTAAGTGGTTAATGGCCAAACAGGACCCAGCCCATAACCTGCTGCACCTGTTTCCACCTCCAGGACTCTCCCCGGTCCTAGCGACCTCCAGCTATACCTCCCCTTACTGGCTCCCTTTAGTGACTCACCCAGCCCTTCTCCATGGACATTTTAGGGGGAACAGCGCCCTCTAGGGGCCTAACCAGGGTAGGACAGCCTCTTCCTTCTCACACAATATCAAAACCGATCATATTATGATCACTGTTATCAAGTGGCCCTCGCACAGTTACCCTCCCCCCCCCAACCAGATCATGAGCTCCACTAATGATTAAGTCTAGTATTTTTCCTTCTCTTGTTGGCTCCTGAACCAGCTGTTCCATGAAGCCGTCCTTGATTTCACCAAGAAATTTCACCTCCCTTGTATGTACCGATGTTTCATTAACCTAGTCTATATCCAGATTATTGAAGTCACCCATTAATATTACATTGCCCTTTTTATTCGCTTCCCTAATTTCCCTTGACATTGCTGCGTCCGTCTGCTCGTCTTGGCCAGGCGGACGGTAGTACACTCCTATCGCCATCCCTTTCCCCTTTTCACGTGGAATTTTAATCCACAAGGATTCCAATAGGGGTGTTGTCTCCTGCAATATTTGTGGTAAGCCAAAAAACAAGAAATTGTATGTAATAATCAAGATTGGATAGCACTACGCTGTGCAAAACTGTTCTAAAATCCTCAGCAGGAACCAAAGTCTTCAATTGTCTCAGCAGAAAAAGCCTGAAAACCATACTGGCCAATATTCAGCCCACAGCGGTCAGCATTTTGCCAAGAAAGAATGAGCCCCAGATATTCAATGTTGGGTCATGACTGGATACTAACACTGAATATCCAGGTCTAATTGTTTAGGTGCTGGCCACTAGAGCTTCTGCAGGTGCCAGCTAAATATCAGCGGAATCTGCATAACAAAAATAAAATTGTGCAGAGGCATGCCAATCCCCCCTTTTGGTCTTGATCCTCCCTCCCCCTTCCTCTGACTATGCAACCCACTTCCCCACCCTACTCACACTCTTCCAATATGCAGGATAGGCTGCCTGGGTCTACCTGCAATGCTTTGGTGGTCCAGCGGTGTTGGTGGGGGCAGTTTTTGAATTATTATTCATGCACTAATATTACCATTAGCGCACAGCCATTAAAAAGTTACTGTGTGTGCATTTACCAACACCTATTTTATAGGCAGTAAGGGCTCATGTGCTAATCCTGCGCTAATCAGTTAGCATGTGGTAATTTAGCTATGCTAATTGGTTCGCACAGGCACACCCACTCTCTGTCCCCCAGACATGCCCCCTCCATGGAAAAATAAAAATATTTTTTAGCACGCATATTGGGAATGTACTGCAGGATGCCTCAGCCTGTCCCACAGTAAGCTGTTTTTACCGGCTGCGTCTTATTCAATCGATACAGCCACTTCTGCAGCCATTGGCCTTAAACATCTTAGTCCATTCATTAGTAATTACATAATTAGATTACTGCAACTCACTATACCAAGGCATCTGAGCTAAAGACCTTTGCCGCCTTCAGTTGGTTCAGAATACCCTGCTTTGGGTTATTAATAATGCTGGCTGATTTGATCACATGCTGGGTCTATGTGTGTGAGGGGCAGCAGAACGGGCATGCTGGGTCTGTGTGCTCACTGGCTCTCAATCTTTTATAGAATCTCATACAAATTACTCATTCTGGTTTTTAAAACCCTGTCCTCTGGAGAACCCACCTACCTCTTCCATCACCTAATACAATACGCCTTCCCGAAGCCTCAGATCTCTTGGTAAAAACCAGTTGACTATTCCTAGCTATTTTATTTATTTATTTATTACATTTGTACCCCGCGCTTTCCCACATACAGCAGGTTCAGTGCGGCTTACATTGTAAAAGAAAGCATCTTGCATGATAGAAAATAAAGCAAAACAAGAAAATGTAGGAAGAGGATTATAAACTGTGATGATCATAACTACTTACATAGTGAAAAAGCATTACAAGGACATGTGAAAAGAATATTATGAACTGAGAAAAACACAGTGGTAACAGCGCCCAGGAATATATGAGTTGGAATAGGGAAGGTAGACAAGGATAGGATAGGTAAAAGGGAAGGAGATAGGGAGGGAAATGGTTAAAGGATGGGGAGGGGGAGAAGATAGGGGATTGAGTATAGGGGATTTGAGAGTAAAGTCAAATGTGTCATTGGGGTCAAAGTTCGTGTCAACGTCGTAGCAGGTGTATCATAGGAGGGCTGATGGAATTAAGTTGGTTCATTAGGGTAGGGGTAGGCAACTCCGGTCCTCGAGAGCCGCAGGCAGGTCAGGTTTTCAGAATATCCACAATGAATATGCATGAGATAGATTTGCATACCATGGAGGTAGTGCTTGCAAATCTATCTCCTGCAGATTCATTGTGGATATCCTGAAAACCTGACCTGCCTGCGGCTCTCGAGGACCGGAGTTGCCTACCCCTGCATTAGGGTAAGCTTGCTTGAAAAAATGGGACTTTAGCTATAAAGAAATTACCCATAAGCACACTAGGACATCCATATTATCTGTGCAGGGGCCTCACTTCTGGAATTCCCTACCCTCTCTACTGAGGTTGCAGACATCCCTTCCCTTCCTCAATTCAAAATTGCCGTCAAGACCATCCTTTTCAATGACGCTTACTATTAAATTCCTCCTGCATAGAAGAAGACCACCCTGGGGGCTACCTCGTGAAGACACTGAGCTTACCTACCTATTATTCTTTCTCCTCCCCCTTCCCTATGATTAAGAGTTCTGCCCTTCTTTCCCTGTGGGGCCCTTTTACTAAAGGGTTGCTGAGCGGCAACCTGGAAGTACTGCTGGCCCAATGAGGGTGCCAGTAGTAGTTCTATCCCCAGTGCATGCCACTTCCAGCGCTAGCAGAAATATTTCTGCAGGGGGTTATCCAGCGGTAATTGGGCAGCATCGCACACTGCCTGGTTACCACCGGTTTAGCTTGGGAGCCCTTACTGCCACCTCAGTGGTTGGCGGTAAGTGCTCCCCCTGAAATTGCCGCATGGCAAGTGCAAACTTACCGCACGGCCATTTCATTTTGTTGGCCTGTTTACCCACTGTGGTAAAAGGGGCCCTGGCGCATGGCAAAATGGCTGCCACGCTAGCACAGGGCCCCTTTTATCGCAGTGTAGTGAAAGGGATCCTATCCAGCTCATTTTTGAAAGGGATCGCCGGCGATCTTCAGACACAAATCGGGAGATCACCGGCGATCTCCTGATCCCGGCCAAATCAGTATTATCAAAAGCCGATTTTGGCCGGCCCCAACTGCTTTTTCTTCGCGGCGTCAGCCAACCTTCAAGGGGGTGTGTTGGTAGGGTAGCAAGGACGGGGCGGGGGCGTGGTTACGGGATGGCCGGCTTCACCTTATAATGAAAAAAAAATGGCTGGCTCGAACGAGCATTTCACCGGCCAGACTTCTCCATTTATTTTTAGGACCAAGCCTGAAAAAAGTGCCCCAACTGACCAGATGACTACCGGAGGGAAGCAGGGATCACCTCCCCTTACTCCCCCAGTGGTCACCAACCCCCTCCCACCCAAAAAAAAAAAAAAAACTTTTTTGCCAGCCTCTATGCCAGAATGAAATGTCATACCCAGCTCCCTGACAGCAGTATGCAGGTCCCTGGAGCAGTTTTTAGTGGGTGCAGTGCACTTCAGGCAGGTGGACCCAGGCCCATCCCCCCCTACCTGTTCCCAAAACCCACTGTACCCACATGTAGGTGCCCCCCTTCACCCCTTAGGGCTATGGTAATGGTGTAAAGTTGTGTGGAGTAGGTGTTTGGGGGGATTTGGGGGGCATCAGCACCCAAGGTAAGGGTGCTATGTACCTGGAAGCTATTTTTTTAAGTGCCCCCTAGGGTGCCCGGTTGGTGTCCTGGCGTGTCAGGGGGGCCAGTGCAGTACAAATGCTGGCTTCTCCCAAGACCAAATGTCTTGCATTTCACCGGGTTTGAGACGGCCGGGCCCGGTTTCCATTATTGCTGGAAAACGAAGCCGGCCATCTCATGTAAACCCGGCGATCCTGCTGTAAACCCGGCGAGCGATTTGGCCGGCACCAAGCGTATTTTGAAAATACGCTTGGCTCCGCCCCCTCACGGAGCCTGCTCCAAAGATGGCCGGCGCCGTTTGATTATGCCCCTCCAAGTTACCTGTTATGCAGTCTGTTACTACTCTACTTTCCCTTTTTAATTGATATTAGATTGTAATCTATAAGGCAGGGTAGAAAATGCGAGTAACACTTGAAACTTGTTTTAAGCTGTGGTAAGTGTATGCTAGTACTTATTGCAGCTTAGTTAAAGGGCCTCTAAATCTGTGTGACCATGTCTTTAATCTCTGTTTGTTTGTGTCTCAAATCACAGCCTGAAGGAGCAGAGGAACCTGAATTCCTTCTTTGCAGTGATGTTTGGCCTGAGTAACACAGCTGTGAGCCGACTGGGCAGGACTTGGGAGGTACTGTACAGTTTGTAAAACTATCTGTGCTTTAGGCACTAACCTCATGCCTCATCCTAAACTCATCCACAGTGTCATGTGCTGGCTGAGAACCTGAGCGTGAACCTGTCGCACCTCAAAAACATATATCTTTCTAATATGCTGTGGAGATAGGGGATAGGATTTGTCATTCTCTGTAGGTTAAATGACTGAATTATAATAGGCTGATACTAGTATTAATGGTTCTACAGTGTATTTTATTTCTTGCAGAACTTTTATTCTGCTTGAGTTTATGTCAACTTTTAAAGTATGGGGGCCAAAATTGTGGAATGAGTTGCCTGTAAAAATGAGAATGATGGCGTCATTAGATCAGTTTAGACAGGAGTTAAAAACTATATTATTTCATGAGGCATTTGATGATTAAGAGGCCTTGAAGACAGTGTGTGAACTATTTTATGGATCCTGTAATGGTTTAAACAAATTGGAGATCTGATGGTGGCTGTGAAATTGGAGACAGTGCAATATGTACAATATTTGTTGTCTGTGTATTTTATTTTGTCATTTGACTTTTGTGAATGTATAAACTGTAAGCTGCATACAACATTGTGGATTAAGCAGTTTATAAATGATTTAAATAAATAAATATCATTCTTAACATATAATCCAACTCATCCATCAATTTGATACACCAAATCGTTTCAATTTAATTTGTACCCTGAAATTAGAGTATCGTGTTGGTAATCTTCCTTCCTCTTTTAAAATGCCTGTTCTGTATCTTCGCTTAAAGTCATAGTTATCAACATTGCCCTGTAAAATAACGTATCTTAATGATGGCCCGTGTGGATAACTTCCCCCCTTCATACCATACATTTTAACTCTCCAAACATCTGATAGTTGCCCATAGAGAATTCAAAATATGCTTCTAACTGTAATCACAACTTGCCTAGCACACGATAGGGGTAATCTGGCATCATTTATCTCTGTTTGCTCTATATTTAGACACTTCTAAGTGTTTCCCCATTTTGTCAACATACTTAAAGATACCTCATTCTGAACCATGCATCCCAGAGCAATTGTTGGCTTTCCCCCAGGTTCTAGTTTAAAAGCAGCTTTATCTCCTTTTTAAGTGTTAGTCACAAGAGCTGGGTTCTACCTTGGTTAAGGCGGAGTCCATCTTTTGGAACATTCATAAGATTATGGAAACAAATGTGCTGTCTTAACAAAGGAAGATCACACAGAGATGAAAGCCAGGATATTACTTTGAAGATAACATCAGTTCTTTCAATTCAATCCATGTTTAGCATGGAATGCCTCGGAGGTGCACTAGTAGACTGTAGGCCTGATAATTAAAGGATTTCTGCTCCTAGCTGTGAGAGTTATGTTTCTAAATTGGCCTCTTTGAAAATTTACTAGGGCCTGGTGCCTAGATTCATACTCAAAAATTTCACTAACCCCCTAATTTATCCCTAATTCTATAAACTTGCACACAAAAGTCTATTTTTAGCATGCAGAGTTGCACACACAGTTATAGAATAGTGTCAGTTATATGCAAAACGTAAGTTAATAATTAATTGCTAATTGGAGTTAATAACAAATTATTGGCTATAATTGGTGTTAATCACAGGTCCAGCAGGGGCGGTAGGGGCAGGAGTAAAGTCCTCACAGTATTACTGAAGTATCACAAAAGGCTGCTGCTAGAGGTCATGGCAGCCATTTTGGAAAGGCTGCCGCTAGGGGCAGGAGTGAGTGTGTAACTGACCTTTGTTGGGATTCTACACAGTGTGCACACAAAATCCATAGTGCCCAACTGGAAGACGGCGTGGACCTAGGAGGGGCATGGGCAGGTCAGAGGTGAGCCTAGCACTTACAAATGCGTGGTATAGAATACTATCAGTGAGCATTTACACCAGCCTTTCAGCAGGCATAAGGGCTCGTTCCTAAGGTTAGAAGTGTAACTTAGGACTTATTATAGTATTCTATAATGGCAGTTGCACTCGTAAGTTTTAAAAAGCAATTGGCAGTAATTCGATTTAATTTAAAATGTACACACAATCTGAAAAAAGGGACATGGAAATGGGAGGGTCATGAGCGTAATGGGGCATTCCTATAATTAACCTGCATTGTTATAGAATAACGGGGATACATTTGCAGCACATTTCAGTTGGTGCAAATGGCTGCTTCTAAAGTTAGAGCAAACATAACCAGGAGAATGTACCAAATCTAACAATCAGAGAGGAACACCCTCAGAAATTTAAACACCCACGTGGTAGTTACTAAAGACCACTAAGGGGTAAAACATTGTACTTCACTCATTGGGTTGCTCATTCACTATTGTGTTAGTTTATGTGCAATAATGTGCTATTTTGTACTAAGTACAATTGTGTGCCCCATTAGTGCTAACCGAACAAATGCACTGCAATTGACCAGACGCTGAAGGCTCCGGTGATTGAAATGCTCAATAATCATGGACTTGGGTTAGGGCTGTCTCTCCCTTGAATTTTCCCCTGGCCCTAACCCAAGTCTCTGAGGAAAGTTAGTCTGCAACCCACAGCGTCGGGTACATTTCAGGACAGAGCAGTCTTTTCTTCATGATTATTGAGCGATTCAATCATCAGAGCCCTCAGCGTCTGGTTTTAATGGTGCAGGGCGCATGAGATAAGTGAATGTTTTTTAAATATTTTATTTGATATGTCATTTATGCTGGCTGAGTTGGTCAATTGCAGTAGAGTTGTGGAGATAGGGTCTCAGTACTTGAATAATAGGAGATGCTGCAGGGTAGGACTGGGGATGTTGGCAAAGCGGAGTGCAGTCCACATTTTTATTGCAGCTTATATCTAGGTATCCTTGAGGACTGACTTTGAAAGGTGTTTCTTTTTGTTTTTTCCTTGATATACCAGCGGCTACCTCATAAGAGCCGGAAACTGTACTCCAACTTTGAGAGCCTCATGGTGAGTTACTCTGTATTTGACCTGCACTGTGGATTTCTGTTAGAATTTTAATGATATTCTCATACAAATGAACACCTTTGCAGAAAAGGAGCAATAAAAATATATGAAGCCCTGCAAATTCAATTTCAGAGGTGACCTTGAAGAAATTATTTAGGGGTCCTTTTACTAAGCTGCAGTAAAAGCAGATCTTAGCACACACCCTTAAACGAGTCTTTCCTGCATGCTAAGGCCATTTTTACTTCAGCTGTAAAATCCCCGATTTTCTAGTTTTTGCATTAATGCACTAATGTTGCGATTCGTGTGCGGCCGTTGTTAACAATTACTGCAGGAGTGGTAGGCGGTATTTTGTAGGCAGTAAGGGCTCCTGCATTATCCATGCACTAACCAGTTAGCATGTGGTAATGTAGATACGTTAACTGGTTAGTGCAGGAATGCTCACTCTCCTCCCTTTACATGCCACCTCAAAAAAAAAATTATTACCACACAGTTAGCAAACGCACTTAGCAAAACTAACATGTAATGCCTTTGTGTGTTCTGTGTTAGGCCATTTTGCTATGTAAAGCGTGCATTAGCACCCAACACAGCTCAGTAAAAAGGCCCCTAAGTCTCCCTGTGCTCTAATAGACTGCAGGCTCTCTACAGAAGGAAACTATATTATTTTCTTCTGTGATTTTGTCAGGTGTTATGGGGGTCATTTTGAATAGCCCCTGTTGTTTGCAATGTATATATGACCATCCCTGGGAAAAGGTGACTAAAGTCACCGATAAACCAAAAAATGAGGTTTTAATGAATACTGTTACGGCAAACAATTTTTAACACATCAGTCCAAACCTCATCCTTAAGTGAAAAAATAACATGTAACTTTTTAGGGCTGCTTATGGACCCATGACATAAAAAATCAGCCATTCTTAACATTTTGGATCTGACACTTTAGTCATCTTTTCCCAGAGATGGTCACAAGTGGGCACTTTTAGTCCATGCACATTTGTGGCCAGTTTTAAAAAAGAAAACCATGCACGTTGCTTTCCTTGGAAAAGTAACAGCCACAAAGTGAACACACTCGAAGCAGCTGTGTAGTTTGCACCTATCTTTTATGTGGACAGCTAAACAAGGGCAAAATAGCATGCATACATTTAAAAGTCGAATGCACCTGCCCTGGACCTAAACATTCCCCTGGAAAGTCATGTGCACTTTTAGCTGGGCAGAGGAGTGCAATTTTCTGCCAAGCTATTTATCTGGGTATGTAGCTTTGAAAATTTCCCTCTATGGGTGCCATTTTCATTAGCCCACCACAACATAGTTTGTTGTAAATTTTCAAAGATAAACTACACAAATGTCTAGACAAATCTCTAAATCGGTATATTACAAATAGGGTCTTCTTGTCGTCTCATAAGGGGTCCTTAAGTCTACTTCCTCTTGAGATTCATGGAAAATTTAAATTACCTTTGCTGGGATTGGGAGACTGAATAGTTAACTGTTTTTAGATTGAATTTCTGCTATATAAGTTTTACTGTATGTTGATTCTTACGTTAACATAATTGATTTATATGAATTTGAAAGCATAAGTGGGTCAATATTCAACAATGATAGTCACCAAGTTTTTTTTTTAAAAACGCGACATGTGGCATTTAAAAATTACATCTGTTCAGTTTATTTTTATTTATTTATTTATTACATTTGTATCCTACATTTCCCCACCTATTTGCAGGCTCAATGTGGCTTACAAAGTACCGGAGAGGCGTTAGCCGACTCCGGTGTGAACAAATACAGTGTGATTTGTGGTAAGATAGGAGTTCATGTGGCAGAAGACACAATAGGAATCGTAGAGCGGAAAAGTTGTTTTTATGTTTATTACGTGCTTTAGTTTTCTTGTACAGCCGAGATCAGGCATTTAAGTTGGATTGGTAGGGTATGCCTTTTTAAACAGGGTGGTTTTTAGTGTTTTCTGGATGTAAAGGTGGTCATACGTCATTTTCAGTTCGTTTGGTAATGCGTTCCATAGTTGTGTGCTTATGTAGGAAAAGCTGTATGCGTTGGTAGATCTGTATTTAAGTCCTTTACAGCTTGGGTAGTGCAGATTTAGATACGTTCGTGTTAATTCGGATGCATTTCTGGTTGGTAAGTCAATTAGGTCTGTCATGTATCCAGGGGCTTCACCGTAGATGATTTTGTGAACCAGGGTGCAGATTTTGAAGGCAATGCGTTCTTTGATTGGGAGCCAGTGTAATTTTTCGCGGCAGGGTTTTGCACTTTCAAATCTTGTTTTTCCAAATATAAGCCTAGCTGCCGTGTTTTGAGCGGTCTGAAGTTTCTTTAAGGTTTGTTCTTTGCATCCTGCATAGATTCCATTGCAGTAGTCTAATTGGCTTATTACCATTGATTGTATCAGGTTGCGAAAAGTTTCCCTCGGGAAGAGTTGTTTCACGTGTTTGAGTTTCCATATTGAATGGAACATTTTCTTTGTAGTAGATTTCACTTGGCTCTCCAGTGTTAGGTTATGGTCCATTATATCACCAAGGATTTTCAGGCTGTCTGAGATAGGGAGGGTGTAATTTAGGATGTCGATACTTGTGGGGTTGGCCGTGCTGCGGTGAGATGAGAGGATGAGACAGTGTTTTTTTTCTTTATTGAGTTTTAGCTGAAATGCATTTGCCCAAGAGTCCATGATGTTGAAGCTTAGTTTGATTTCGTTGGTGATTTCTGTCAGTTTATTTTTGTAAGGAATGTATATTATGACATCGTCTGCGTAGATGGAAGGGTTAAGGCCTTGGTTGGATAAGGACTAGGCTAGTGGGGTCATCATTAGGTTGAAGAGGGTCGGAGATAGTGGTGATCCCTGTGGTACTCCACAGTCTGCCCTCCACGGTGATGATATGTTTGAGTTTGATTTTACTTGATACACAATACTGATTATGCATATTTGCACCTATGATGGTAACTCTATAAGCAGGCGACTCCTTTTAGGTGCCCCAATGCCGCATGGGGCGAACCTATTCTAGAATGGCATATGGGTGCCCAGATTAGGTATCAAGACTAGAGAGTTGCAGGAGGACAGAAACCTAACCTGTCCCCACTGGAATCTCCTCCATTCCCACCCATCCCCTCAAGTAATCTCCTCCACCCCTGCCTGTCCCCTGTACTAAAATAACCCAACTTGTGGTAAAATAACTCAACAGTTGCCCATTTTGATAACTTCCCCTCTCAGTGCTTATGGGGATTTCAATGCTATCAACCATATCCATTAATTTTTTTAGTGCGATTATAATTGCCTTGGCACAAGGAAAGGATAGGTAGGCTGGCCTGGCTCTACACTTCCATGTGAATGCCGCAAGACCTGTGTCCACCCCGTGGGATCCCCGCAGGACCTGTGTCCATTCCCGCAGGACCTGTGTCCATTCCTGTGGGAGTCCCGTGGACCTGGAGGGGATCTCAGCGGGAGTCCTGTGAGAACTGCAGGATTCTGGCTAACCCCATTCCTGTGCAGCTCTCTAATTAGGATGCTTTTAATCTAGGAGCCTAAGAGGGGAAGAGCATGCGTAACTGACAGTATTCTGTAAGCAGCGCATGTACTGTAAGTGGCATGCCCCTCTCATGGTCCGCCTTTGTAAACGCCCCCTTGCCACTTACATACAGTTACAGAATAATGCTTACCTGCTTTTCTACCACTAATGCTTAAGTGCACACTTACTTGTGAAAGTGACAGTATTCTGTACATTCACATGTGCAACTGGGGCTTCAATGTGTTCTCCCAGTTAGAGAATTGCCCTTATGTGTATAGTTACAATATTCAGTCACTATCCCTGGACTCTGTATATGGCACCCAACAGCATTTCAACATTTTGTTACTTTCATCTTCAAGTAACAGAATGCTGAAATGCTGAATCAGTTTTGGGCACACTCCCTTGATAAAACTTTGGACAAAACAGGACTCCATCAGGAGTATAAGATAAGTGTGCTTGAAGTTTTGATCATGTAAACTATGCTTGATGCACTATAAAACTGCTTTATATGCATAAAAAAATTACTAAAAAGGAAGATGTTATATATAATAAAATGACTGTCTATAAAAGGAGGTTTTTTGGTCAATGATGATTGCAAGTCTTGGTGGTGACTAAGTTTATGCTTCAAAGCATTGAAGCACCTCTAGTGATTTATAAGGTCTTTTCCCTCCATTTTTAAAAAATGTTTGTAACACGTAGTGTTCATCTAACCCACAATTTTTGGTGATATGAAATGATTTTCACCTATAAAGTACACATCATCATCAAACACTGGCAGATACTTACAGAATACCATTTGGCCAAAATATGGTCATGTACACATGTATATGTCCATACATGTGTATATATGACTAGAATACTGACATTTATGCACATTCTTGCCACCTGAAACTGGTGACTCCTTATAGAATTACCCCCAAGGGGCCAGATTCAGTAAATGGCACCAAACGTCAGGCACTAGGAACAATACTGCTCAGTGCTATTCTATAAAGAGCACTTCTGGATAATCACTGTTTATAGAATAGCTCATAGTACCCAACAACTTTAGGCACAAAGACTTATGCCAACTGAAACCTGGTGTAAACCCTGTTGCGCAACTCTCAAATTCTATAACACTGCATGCAACTTTTCAGGACATCCCTGTCCTGCCCATGCCCCTCCCATGGCCATGTCCCCTTCTGGGTTGTGCACTATGGGATTTGGTGAGCAGTGTTATAGAAAAGCACACAGCCAGATACACGCGCAAATCTTAATTGGCACCAACTAACATCAATAATTGATAGAATCCAATTATTGACTGTTAATGGCTCACTAATCTATTAAGTTGTGCATGTAACTCAGGATCACACTCAAATTTTGATGCACGATGTAAGCAACCTTTATAGAATCCGTGGGAAAGTGCCTATGTACATTTCTACTTGCTTTTCCTGTTGGACTGCAGAACAGTGTGTACAATTTAGAAAATCCATTCCACCATGCATGGTTTTTTCTCTCCATCTTAAACATGCTCCCAAGAGTGCCTCTTTCCAATTCAGCTAAAAGTTATTTTATCTGTAGTGAAGATGGTGGACCTTTTTCAGCCAGGTCAGTTTACCTGTATGCATTGGCTTTGAAAGTTGTCCTTGCCTTGTTTAAAATATTTACAAAACAGTTGAATAAACTGATTTGTCCGTGTCATGTCACTTTTCTTGCACAGTCAGTGTATCATAAGGAACTGACGCAGTGGCAGCCCTACTATTAGGCCACCTGAGGTGGGGGCCTCAGGCGACACTCTTTAGGGAGCAGCATATCCTCCCACACCAGCCGCGGTCTGGCATCTCCCTCCTTCCTTCTTTAATCCCCTTCCCTGAGCCTACCTTTGTTTATTAAAAGCCGGCAGTGGCAGCGATTCCTATTGGCTGCCCTCTTCTCTCTACTGCGGCCCATCTCTGACATAACTTCCTGTTTCCTCAGAGGCAGGCCGCAGTAGAGAGAAGAGGCCAGTGCTGGCAGCAGGGCAGCCTATGGGAATTGTTGCTGCCACCGTCATTTGCAAAACAAAAATAGGCTCAGGGAAGGGGTTGAAGAAGAAAGGGGAGAGATGCCAGATCATGGTCAGGGGAGGGCACCATCTCAGCCCTCGCCTCAGGCGGCAGATTGCCTTAGGCTGCCCCTGACTGACCAATAGCAAAGCAGCTTTTACAGTGCCTAATGACATCACAATATGCTTTAGCAGCATTAACACCACCCAATGATATTCTGTTCTATTCACAGCATTTATATCCCACTTGTATCACCAGTAATAATCTAACACAGTAAATATAATAAAAGAACACACCCCATCACAAATTAAAATACTTATTAAATAAAAAAGTTCTCAAAGCTTTACAGAAGTTCCAATATTCTGGCAATGTTCAAATTTTAATAGGAATATTATTCCAAATTTTACTAGACTAATACACAAAAGAACTATGAAGAAAACGTTTAAATTTCTAACAGTTGGAAAAACCTAAATTCAATGTGGAATTAAAGCATGATGATTTTCATGCAGCTGGAAATATTAGAATATGAGAGGGACAAAAACCATGCAACATTTTAAATACGAAAAAGACTACTTTAAATTCAGACTGAGCATGAGTGGGTAACCAGTGTAATTGAACAAACAATGGGGTTGAACAGACAAACTTTTTCCAACTAAAAAGCAATTTTGCAGCAGTGTTCTGCAATAATTGTCACCTATTACATAATTTTGTTGAAAGACCAACATATATAAATAAATAAAATAAAGAATTACAATAATCAAGCTGTGACACAATTAGCGCTTGGACCACCAACCGGAAATGCTCAGGAAAAAGGAAAGATCGAATAGCTGATCACAATGTGCTGTTAAGTTGCTTCATTTTGGTGGAGCAACTTCTGACAAATTTTGCCTTTTTGATAGACTACGTTCCATACATGAAACACAGCAAAGACATTACTATTCATGTGATTATTATTCTGTTAATCCCAGATGTTTCTCCTCTCCTTCAGGACCCATCCTGGAATCACCGAGCCTACAGGCTGGCTGTTGCCAAGTTGAGCCCTCCATTCATCCCCTTCATTCCACTGCTTCTGAAAGGTATGATTTCCCACAGTCTCTCCACACAGGACACTTTCACATGTTATATATACTGCTAAAGCAAGAATTATAATAAAAGAGAAAGGAGCAGAGAAGGAACACTTTAAAGAAAACTCATTTGAAATGGCGGAGCTGACTGTATCAAGTGCTCAAATGGATATTTACTGACACTGATTTCCCCTGCAGACATGACTTTCATCCATGAGGGAAATAGGACAGTTGTGGATCACCTTATCAATTTTGAGAAGATGGTAAGTAGAACATGAACAAACGATGTCTGAAGCTTCCTATGTTTTTGGGCTTCCAACTCAACCAGGGCCTATGGTGCCATAAACCTTAATTAAAAACTACCTTAAGTTTTTCTCCATTCTTAGTCTCTTCCCATATATTTTTGTCATTTGAATGACAGCGTCAGACCAAGAACTACAGAATTTGACTCCCTATGAAACCTGGCATGTATATATTCAAGTCAACTGCGTTTTGGAAGCTGAGCCTGTTGTAATATTTTCAGTGATGAACCAGTATAGTAACAGGAAATACAGGTTATTACATGCAACTCCTCTAACCGTGTCCTTATTTTCTTCTAGCGAATGATGGCGAAGACTGGACAGATGCTTCATCAATGCAGGAGTCAGAGCTACGGTGAGGGTTTGCATTCTTAAGGCATAAGTTCTGTCTCTGACAGTGGCCAATCCAAGCTATACGTAGTCACAGGATAAGTAGTGCTGACTGCTTAATACCTGGATTTTCAATGGCACATAACCAGATCCTGTTGCTGAAAATCTGAGCAGACTGATGCGGTACTATCCGGTTAGAGCTGGGGCAGTCCAGGAGCAGAGCTGGGAGTAACCTGGGCACTGTGAGTATTCAGTGGTGGTGCCTGGGTAACCATCTGGTTAACTTGCTATCCTAAGTTAACTGAGTAGCTATCTAGGTACCACCATCGAATTTTAGCAGTACCTAGGTAACCTTTGACAGTCACCTTCTTTCTGGCCTAACAAGCCAATCAGTGTCAGTAATTGAACTTAACAAGCAATTTTGATACTAACTGGCATTAATTAGAATTTATGCACACAATTTTCTAAGCATATTCTATAAAGTGATGCACGTAAATTCTAGAATGCAGATCTGAAAGGGGGGCATGGTCATGGGGAGGACATAGGAGTTCCTTAACTTCATGCACTGTTATAGAATATGCCCATTCTGCATGTAATCTAGGCATCAGCATTTACACCAGGTTTTCATTGGGCGTTGGGCATTGGGCGTATTCTATAAACTACTCCTAAATTGGGCGTAGTTTATAGAATATGCCTAGGCGTATTTTTTTCGGTGCCGATTTTATAGGCGTGATATATAGAATCTAGCCCATAGGGCCCGACATTTAAATATCTGGCAAAATTCATCCAGTAGTGGACAGCATTTAACAAAAAGCTGACTGCTGCCACTGAATAATACCCCCAAAGTATTTGAAGTTTTGCTCTGGTCTGCGTTATTAATGCAGGACAATTAACTTACTATTGCTTATGCTCTTTCCTATTTTCTTCATTTGGATACACTTTCCATTTTTTGAAAGATCTCCCTTTGGCTATAATAGCCTCTTTCATCTCACTATCTAACCTTGGCTGTCTTTGGTCTGCTTTCTATCTTTTCTAATACATAAAAGGCCAGAATCTGTAAATGGCATCTAAAATCTAGATGCATCAGATTAAAGTGCCTAGTGCTATTCTATATAACACTCCTATAGTTTAGTGTGGTGTATAGAATAGCCCATAGGGCTGGAGAATGCCATTTATGCCACTGAAAACCTGGTGTAAATACCTGTAACTAAATGTAGACACGTTCCCCTGAATTCTATAATAACATGCGTAAATTCAAGTAATGCCCCTGACATGCCCACACTCCTCCATGGCCCTTTTCAGCTATGCCCGTTAGAATTTACATGTACCTATTTTTAGAATACGCCTAAAAAGAAGCATGTGTAAATTCCAATTATTGCCAATTACATATGATAATGTGTTGTTATCGACCAACTATCATCACTGATTGGCTTGTTACTCAATTGAGTAGTGCATGTAAATTGGCCACACACACAATTTAACGCACGCTACTCGCCACACCTTATATAGACTCCAGGGGAAAATGCATCTAGTCTGAGCTTCCAAACAGTATCCCCACTACATGCAAATTTTCAACCTTTTCAATCCCTCCTTTAATGTTTTTTTCTAATTTTCTCAATTTGTCATAGTTTCTCTTGTTAATGCTACTTTTTATTTATTTATTTATTTGTTACATTTGTATCCCACATTTTCCCACCTATTTGCAGGCTCAATGTGGCTTACATAGTGCCAGAAGTGGCGTTCGCCAGTTCCGGTATGAACAAATACAAGGTGTTATTGTGGTAGCATAAGGTTCATGTGTGGTAGATATATCGGGAAACTTTGAGAGGAAGAGGGAAGTTGGGTGTGTCCGATACGATCTATAGTTTTGTTGTGTTGCAGGTACTCAGACTTTTATGTTGGGTCGGTGGGATATGCCTTCCTGAACAAGTTTGTTTTTAGTTCTTTCCGGAAATTTAGGTGGTCGTATGTTGTTTTTACTACTTTTGGCAGAGCGTTCTATAGTTGTGCACTTAAGTAGGAGAAGCTGGATGCATACGTTGATTTGTATTTGAGTCCTTTGCTGCTTGGGTAGTGAAGATTTAGGTATGTTCGTGCTGATCTTGTTGTGTTTCTGGTTGGCAGGTCTATGAGGTCTGTCATATATCCCGGGGCTTCGCCGTAGATTATTTTATGAACCAGGGTGCAGATTTTGAAAGCAATACTGCAGAAGTTTTCTCTTTTGTCCACTCCCCTCACCTCCCCCAGTAATTATCTTAAATTTATGAGTTCAACATTCTGTTGAGATTATTCATAATAACCAACTTAACCAAACATCACACATATATAGTGGGTCTTTTACTAAAGCTTAGCTCGAGTTATCTTCAGGAGGGCCAATTTTATTCCTATGGGCCTTGCTGCAGATAACTCGAGCTAAGCTTTAGTAAAAGGTCCCCATAGTGACAGATCATATAACAAATGTTATAGAAGAATGCAGTATTGCTATGAAACATACAAACAATTCCCACTCACCCACTCAACTAATTCTTCTATAGTAACACCATTTTAGGAAGGGAAGCCATGCATGTATAAGTACGTATAGAGGTATATCAGACTCCTCGATAATTTTTAATAGGTTCCCATGTGTGAGAAAGACGTGATTTCACAGGAAGTCTTTGAGCTATAATGATAAATACATCATATATTTTGCCATCAAAGATGGAAGTTAAGATTTTGAGAGTTCTTCCAGAAGGGTAAGATGTCTTGCATGGCAATAACTGTCAATATAGCTACTAAATGAATATTATCCTCTGTAAAAGTGTGACGAGGTTAAAAGAGGTTAAGAAGTACACCTTTACATGATAATGGTTTAGATGTGTGCAGAAGTTCTTGTATTTTCTGCCAAATCTGAGATCAAAAAGAGTGGGCATTTGGTCACCAATATATTATATGTTCTAACGAAGCCTTATCTATTGAGCAAGACCAGCAGCGATCCGAGATGTCTGGAAAATTTTTGTTAAGTTTCACTGGTATCCATGGAGGTCTGTGAGCACTAAAAAACAAAGACTGACATATGGATGCTGATCTGCAAGTACGAAGTCTTTTAGTCCACAGTCTGCACCCATCTTGTTCTTCAATATTGGATTCCAAAATTGTAGACTGAGATGTCAGATACCTGTTCTCAGAAACAAAGCTGTGTTAACAGTGTCAAGTACCCACAGCCTAGTTTTAACACACCATCATCAGGTTCAATGTATGTGTATATTCTATGCACCAAAAACATTTAAAAAATAGTGCGACCAAGTGTTATACAGAGAGGGGCATAATTGAACGAAAACGTCTATCTCCATGGGCGTTTATCTCCGAGAACGGGTCCGTGAAGGGGCGGACCGAACCGTATTTTCGGAAAAAATAGACGTCCATGTTTTATTCGACAATTTGTGAGCTGGGCGTTTTTGTTTTTCAGCGATAACGGAAAATGAAAGCGCCCAGCTCAAAAACGAATAAATCCAAGGCATTTGTTCGTGGGAGGGGCCAGGATTCGTAGTGCACTGGTCCCCCTCACATGCCAGGACATCAACCGGGCACCCTAGGGGGCACTTTTACAAAACCAAAAAAACAGGTAAAAGAGCTCCCAGGTGCATAGCACCCTTCCCTTGTGTGTTGAGCCCCCCAAATCCCCCTCAAAACCCACTGCCCACAAGGCTACACCATTACTATAGCCCTAAGGGGTGAAGGGGGGCACCTACAAGTGGGTACAGTGGGGTTTGGGGGGGGGGTTGGACGACTAATAAGCATTAAGCAGCACAATTGTAACAGGTAGGGGGGATGGGCCTGGGTCCATCTGCCTGAAGTCCACTGCACCCCCTAACAACTCCTCCAGTGAGCTGCATACTGCTGCCAGGGAGCTGGGTATGACATTTGAGGGTGAAAATAAAAAGTTGTGAAACATCATTTTTTTGTGGTGGGAGGGGGTTAGTGACCACTGGGGGAGTCAGGGGAGGTCATCCCCGATTCCCTCCAGTGGTCATCTGGTCATTTAGGGCACTTTTTGGGGCCTTATTCGTGAAAAAACAGGGTCCAGGAAAAGTGTCCTAAATTCTAGCTACAAACGCATACTTTTTTCCCATTATCGGTGAAATGCGCCCATCTTTGTTTGGCAGATAACCACGCCCCAGTTCCGCCTTTGCCACACCTCTGACACGCCCCCATCAACTTTGTCCGCATCCGCGACGGAGTGCAGTTGAAAACGTCCAAAAATCGGCTTTCGATTATACCGCTTTATTCGTTTTTGTGAGATAAACGTCCATCTCCCGATTTGGGTCGCAATATAGGCGTTTTTCTTTTTCAATTATAAGCAGGATAGTATATCACTGAGAATATTTCTGTAAGAACTTTATTCAGTCATGATGCCAAGTCTATAAATTGCATCCAAAAACAATTATTGAGAAACACTTATCTTAGAGATGTCTCAATTCAGTCAGGTTCAACAAAGCTCCATTTTGGAAATAAATCCCTTTTTCAGGAACCCCCCATACAAGGACATCAAGGATGCCTGGAACATCAAAATCATCACAATGGCAGCAGGCATAGAAATGCCAAATTCAACACTGTTAAAAAAGAAGGAGGAACCGGAAAGGGGATGGGACTTGATATACCGCCTTTCTGTGGTTACAATCAAAGCAGTTTACATATTATGTACAGGTACTTATTTTGTACCTGGGGAAATGGAGGGTTAAGTGACTTGCCCAGAGTCACAAGAAGCTGCACTGGGAATTGAACCCAGTTCACCAGGATCAAAGCCTGCTGCACTAACCACTAGGCTACTCTTCCACTCACTTTACAAAATTTACAAAATGCTATCCATTCAATACAATCATGTAGGCCTTTGGAATCTATTGCTTTTAGTTCAAAAATCCAAGACTGCTCTTGAAATTTCAGACGTGCTTGTCTGTCACCCTGATAATGTGTTGAGATCTGTTCAATAATGAGCCAACTGAGATCTTCAAAAATGTGTTTCATGGATACACAATGAGCAACCATAGGAGCTGAAAGAGTCTGAATTCACAGGTGACTACGATGTTCCTGAAGTCTGGTTTTAATAATCTGAGTCATGTGCCCAATGTATATCTTATCACAAGGACAAATAATTATATAGATAACATGATCAGAAATACAGGTGGTATTAGTCTTCAACATATATTGGCGCTGCGTAATCAGATTTGTCCATTGGCTGCAAGCAAGAGAATTAAAACATACAGTACAAGTCCCACATGAACATAATGTCCATTGTTGTCAATACAATTCATCTGGATACCACTAGAACTATGTATAATGTGGTCTGCTAGATTTTTGGGTCTCGTGTAAGCAATACACGGACCCGTTTGAAACACCTCATGTAATGTCAACACTGATCGATGTTTACGAATACTTGATGACACTTGAGCAGATCTATCAGAAAAAGGAAGTACACATATTTGTTTCTCAAGAGTCTGATGAGTTTGTTCCTGAAGTAAAAAGTCAGGTTGAGCATACCTTGCCCTGAGATAAACCTGTTTCATTGCATGTGGAGGATAGCCTCTGTCCAAAATAAGGAGTGGTCAAACTTTTGGCCTGGTTTTTAAATTCATGACCAATAGTGCATATTCTCCTTATCCTTAAAAATTGACCTATGAGTTAGACTTGTCTGAGTCTTGTAGGATGACAGTGCGTTTTTTTCTAGCAAAAAAGATGCCAGTACTCAAATGCCAGGCCACCCTTCAGGGATGCAGTGATCACTGAGTGACCCACCCCATAATAGCCAGGCCCCCTACAACCAGTCACAGAATCTATGATAAGGCAAAATTGGTGTGTAGAGCATAGGCGGTCGGTGGCCCAACTGTTTGGGGAGGTTGAAGGGGGCAGGGCTAGGGGTGGGGCCAGGGGTGGAGCTTAAATCCATAATTGTCTGATAATACACAGAAAAAATAAATAAAAATAAAAGTCACAATTAATACCTTTTATTAAATTTAGATATTAGATATGTATCATATGTCAAAGAATAAAGTGGTTGCTCAAAGCATATACTAACCACAATCGCTCAACTACAAAACACTATGCACAACTTTGTGCAAAAACACACTCAGAACCTTACTGTACCATAAATAGTACACTGGGCAGAACCTAATACACCAATATACCACCCATACGGAAAATGCAGACCGTCAATAATATGAAACAAGGATCATAATATCACAATTCTCATGTAGAGCCACAAAACATCCTAATTCATGTTTAATGTGGGATAAAATGCCATACATAAGTAAATAAATATAAACATTTAATGTTGAGCACCTGATTCTTAAAGTGGACATATTCCAAACACTATAATGAAAATAAAATTATCTTTTCTACCTTTGTTGTCTGGTGACTTTGTTTTTCTGATCATGCTGGCCCAGTATCCGATTCTGCTGCTATCTGTCCTCTTAACTCCGTTTCCAGGGCTTCCTTTCCATTTATTTCTTTACTTTCTGCCTTTCTTCTTCATTTCTTGTCCTCACTCCCCTGCCCCCCCTCCAGCCATCCATACCCACCCATTGATTCTCTCCTCTCCCCTGCCCCCCCTCCAGCCATCCACACCCACCCACCCATTGATTCTCTCCTCTCCTCTCTGTTCCCGGGCAGATTTTCTAACAGGAGCTGCTCATCCAATCAGAGAGCTCTATTTGAATGCAGATTAACATACAGACACTCTAATGGGAATTTTTAGTCAAAAACACTAGCTAAACCCTTCGTTTTTGGATCAAAGTTCACATTTTTGATCAGAGCCATGCCCTAACATTAAGGCTGTAAACATTTCCAACAATTTTTACCCATAAATATGCAAATGAGAACCTCCCAAAAATGGACTAATTTGCATCTGGCTTGAGCAAATTTGAGTACATAGCATACCAATCCCACTTCCTAGCACCTAAATGCTGCAATTAGATTTAATGCAAATACTTTTAAAACTTATTTTTAGCACTTTTAAAATTTCAGGGGTCAGTGTAAGTCTCTTTGGTGTGAACTGCTCATGTGCAGGAATTCATGATCCTAGTTAAATATCTCCCTGGCAACCCAGGACACCTCCAGCCAACCCCCCTGCTCTGTTCTCCCAGCAGTAAGATAATCAAATTACAACTGGTTATACACAAGGCTAGAGACGGCTTTCACTGCTGCTGCTATTTAAACCCCCCAGAGCAGCAGGACTAGCAGAAGAACTACTACTAATACTATTTAGCATTTCTATAGAAACAGCTGATCCATCCTGCTGTGGCTGGGGAGGCATAGCCTCCCCAAGCCTCTTATACCAGGCGCCTATGGTGTAGAGCCTGAGCTCTTTCATTAAAACTTGGGGCCCATAGATCAATTTTAGCAGACAATGGAAATGGTGCCGGTACTCAGTACCTCCAAGTACCCCCTCAAAAAAAGCCCAGATGACAACTATCATATCTCAGGTACTGTATGTATGCATCTCAATGGATTTCCTATATACAGATGTGAAAAGAGCAGACCACATTTTTACCATCTTAGTATCTAAAAATGAGACTTCCTCAGTACTATAGGTCATCATGAAATGCAAATGGCAGTCCAATGAATTAAGCCAGGCTAGAAATAATTGTAAAGATGATGAATCCCATGTCCAAATAAAAAACGTATCCAAAAGAGTACGATGGGCACTATTATTAAGATGTTTGAAGACCTCAGAATGATATTGGTTAGTGTTCATAACCAATGAATACCTACCCTTCCGAAAACTGTTGAAGACTTACCTCTTCAAACAAGCCTACCCAAATGACAAATCCTAAACCCCGATCCTAAGTCACACCACTAGCACCACCCACACTCCAATTCTCTCCCCACACCTATCACTTTTGTCCTACTCTATGTAACTCTATCATCTATGCGACACTCTGTCCCATACTTTGTATTATCTCTGTTATACTTTGTACCATACATGTAAGCCGCACTGAACCTGCTATTGAGCGGGAAAGAGCGGGGTATAAATGCCACAAATAAATAAATGCCACAAATAAATATAATGGAACCTCCCTGATCAGCAGGTTTTATAACTAAATGGGGGCCCCATTGCAGTTGTCTCAGGGGGTCTTTTACTAAAGCTTAGCTTGAGTTATCTGAACCAGGGACCATTTTATTCCTATAAGCCCTGCTGCAGATAACTCAAGCTAAGTTTTAGTAAAAGACCGCCCTCACTGCCTTAACTTCTAGACCAGTCATATTAGAAAAACGTTTCTTATGAAATTGTTTTTCCAATTGCGCAATATCCCTTAACACCAAATCTCTGAAGGTCGCAAATGCTGGAGCCAAAGGTCCCGCAGGGCACCAATGGGAAGGAGCCCTCATTATGGAACAGTCCTCATTAGAAGGATGTTTAGAAAAAAATTTGATTTGCAAGGAACGAATCAGACGAGCTAAATATTTGTGGACAGAACAGAAACCAAATCTCACAGTAGGAACAAAAGGTAATCCCTTGTTAAGCACACTCACTTGATGAGACATTCATTCTATCCCTGATATATTCACCATCAATGATTCTTCGGACTTCTTGTAAGAGTGCCGGGATGCTGCCAATATTGTTGCTTATTGATTTCTGCGATTGCCGCATGCTCTTCTGCAGTTGCCTGTCCCCTAACTTCTGCCTAAGAAATGAGTATTTGGAGACTTGGATCGACTGTGGGCTGCACTGCTATCACTATTAGTGCACAGAACATACACACTTGTTGAACCCGATGATGGTGTGTTAAAGCTAGGGTATGGACACGTGATACTGTTAATACTTTGTTTCTGAGAGCAGGTATCTGCCATCTCAGTTTTGGTTTCCACACCGAGGTTTCAACTTTTCAATATTAATTTATCATTTTCTTTGTTAGCAAAATTAAGACAGTTTTTTGGTCTCCCACTGAGTTCTATTTCATATTTTTGAGAAAGTATCCTTTTCAGATATTGTAAAATTGTTTGCCTTTCATTGGGTTTTATGATTTGTTGAAGTAAAGTCTAGCAGAAGGGTTACTATAAAGAGACCTAACCATGTGGCAAAAATTAGAGCCAAAACCAAATTCTGAACATATATTGCCATTCAACTCAGCATCAAGAGACACTGAAAAGGCTGGAAGAGCAAGTATCCTGAGTATTGCATTAATTGAAGACAGAGCCTTACATTGTTCGAGGAGTGTCTGTTACTAATAAAACCTGTTTGGTCTGTTTGAACTAATTTTGAAATATATTGGAATAGTCTGTTAGCCAATAACTTAGCATAAATCTTTCCATCTATATTAATGAAGGATAAAGGTCTATAATTAGAAGCTAATAAAGAATCATGGCCCAGTTTGAGTAAAACAATGGCCAAGGCTTCTGCCATAGTACCAGACACTTCTCCCTTTGTTAACATTTCTGTATACACCTCTAACAAGTAAGGTGTTAAAATATGTTGAATGAATCATACAATTGTGGGACTCTGCAGGTTAAGTTGGGCTACTCCTCAGGATATCACCCCCCCAAACTAATAGCCAGACTGAGAGGGTCAATCAGATCCTGAAATCCTTCTTACATAGCTACGTATCAGCAAAATAATTGGTCACAGCTATTACCCTGGATGGAGTTCTGCTATATAACAACCATGTGAGTGAGACCTCTGGACAGTTACAGACTCCTATACACACACTACAACACTAACAGAATGCTTCACCTCAGTCACACATTCAGAACATGGACAGACCCTCACCCAATACAGAATAAGAGAACATAAATTGTGCCCCACTGTGCAAAAAGGTACTAAGAGTGGGGTTACAAATAACAGAGATAAAGGCTATTAAAAGTTTGGAGGGATACCTTTGGGCAACTTTCATTATTGAAATTTGATCACTCTCAATAGAAACCATGGTCAGCATCTTGTCCAAAACTTCCAGTTGATTACAGAGATATACGTGTTTTGAAGTTTGCTATTTTTCAAATGTGTTTTTCTAAAAAATATACTTTTTTTATTGATAAAGAGTTCTCATTTTTTAAAGATGTAATTAAGCCATATCTGAGGCTGAAATGTTGTAGGATTATACAGTTGATATCCCTCTATCTTGTGGTATACATAAATTACATACCCCATTTTGATACCTTTCATAAGAACATAATTAGTGGTGTGCTGGAGCAGGCTCTCACGGGCTCACGAGAGCCATTTGTTAAGTTTTTAAGAATTTTGGGAGCCGGTTATTAAAGTAGGCCTCCCCATGGCTACTTTAACAACTGACTCCCAAAATGTGGGCTTGGGCCCCCTCCTGAATTCATTTTTACTTTGCTGGCAGTAATGCTGGCCCCACCAGCCAAGTAAATAGACTGCTGCTGCTCCCTGCTCCTTGTTTCTGACTCTGAGCATCAGGCTGAGACTTTTAATGCAAGCACAAGAAGGTTCCATCATGCTGCTCAGAGCCAGAAACAAGCAGCAGAGAATGGTGGAGGTCCATTTATTGGCTGGTGGTGCTCGACAAAGGTGTATGCCTAGCATGCCCGCACAAGGGAGGGGAGAGAGAGGAATGTATTCACCCCCCAAAAAAAAGAATTTCAGGGCCGGCTGTGCCCGGAGAGAGAGAGCCCGTTGTTAAAAATTTACCAGCACACCCCTGAACATAATGTAACCCTGGTCTCAACCTATCCACTAGCTCCGGTCCCGGGCCACAAACAAAACATACATGCAGTTCCTTTCTCTCAGGCCACTCTTTTTTTTTTTACTTTAAATTTTTATTTAAAATTTTTAAAGTGATAACAAATCGCAACCAGATATACATATCTCACCAGTGCTCCAGTATAACAATAAAGTACCTTCTCCCTAATAATAAGATAGAGTACCCACAACCAATATCAGACACCAATTACAATTCGTCCATCTTCTATTATCCCCCCCCAAATCCTCCCATCCCCCTCGAACCCTCCAAACAAATGAACAAACCCATCCCCCTCCCCCCATAAGCCTATAAACTTCTCCTATTAGTCGATCTAAATGTGTCCATTCATCTGCGGTAGGATCATAACGCCCTAGTTGGCGATCAGTCAATTTCTACAGTTCTGCTACCAGTTTTATTTTCACCATCCAACTGTGTAGCGTGGGTCCTCTACTTTGTTGCCAGTAAGAAGCAATGCTTGTCCTTGCAGCAGCCAGACAGAGCCATTTGATACGACCCTGCCATTTTAATCCTCTACGATTGCCCCAGCCAAGAAGACACCATTTAGGGTCGCAAGGAAATATGATATCTATAGTATTAGTCAAATGCCGAGCCACCTCTTGTCAGAAGCTCTGCAACAATGGGCAAGTCCACCAGATATGGAAGAAGGTGCCTATATCAGAACCACACCTCCAACACTGATTGGAGAAGCCAGGAAACATGGCTTTTATCCTGTCAGGCGTGTAATACCATCTGCTTAACACTTTAAAAGCATTTTCCTTTATTAAAATACAAATAGAAGCTTTTTTCACTTCTTGACATATTCTCTTCCATTCAGCCACACTCATTTCACATCCCAAATCTTTTTCCCATTTGGACATGTAAGGTAATTTCACAAAATCATACCCTCTAATAAACCCGATATAAATTAGTTATTGTTCTCTAAGTGCTCGGTATCATCTGGATCATGACGTAACCACCCCTGACTGAATATAATGCTTAATCTGCAAATATGCATAAAAATTTGAACTTGGCAACCCATGGGACTCCCGTAACCCCTCAAGAGACCGCACCTCACCCACATCCAAAAAATCACTGAAACGAGCCAGGCCCCGCTGAGTCCATGCTGTAAACACTGTCCTTCGCAAACCAGCAGGGAAACCAGGTTGCTGGATGATCCAAGCGAATGAGGAAGGAGCACGGGAGCCCCGAAGCCAATACTTCAATATGCTCCACAATGTTAGCAAGTGAGATATAAATGGATTACTTGACAGCTTCTTGTAATCTCTATTAGGAATTTGTCCAAAGAATAATCCTGCACAAAAAAACTGTTCTAGCACAGTTGTAGGTGATCTTACTCCCTTACTCCACTCTGAAATCATTTTTAATTGAGTGGCCAAATGATACCAAAGCAGATTAGGCATTCCCCGACCCCCTTGTTCTACTGGACCCCACACATCACTTTCCTAGACAACCTCGCAGAGCAACCCCACTCCCACACAAAGCTCAAAATTTCAGACTGTAGGCGCTACAACTCACTCCTCGGTACCAATAGGGGGAGGGTCTCAGGTCACTCTTACCACACTTAGCAGTTCCAGTTCATTTGCAATCGAGCTTGGAAGTAGGTCAGTGGTCCAGAATAGCGATTCAGGGATTGGGAGAGAATCTTATTCTGTTCCTAGCTTCTACTCAGCCCTTCAGTTCAGGAACCACATACATAGCTGCCAAGGGAGTCAGCCTCCGAGTCCCCAGTGGGAGATTTAGGGGACGCCCATAGCTCCACCCCAGCCCACACATAGCTCCGCCCAGAACTGCCCACAGCTCCACCTCAGCACAGCCTCCCATATGAATATTTTTCAGAAACCTTTTGTTTAGACTACTCACAGAGGTTCTGCCTAATTCAGGGCAGCTTTAACAATCATGGATGGCATTACAATGCATTTTAACTTTCACTTTCCTGTGAGACAGCTGAACAGCCTCCCTTTCCAGTGACAGCAGGAGATGCCTTGTAAAACATCATTTTCTGCTGCCACGAGATCAGTGGTAGCAGAAGATGACATTTAAGAATAGGCATTTTCTGCTGTCCCTGGATAAGTTTAGAGGTCAAATAGGACCACATAAATCATTGTCTTGTCTTTAATTGCTAAAACTTTAACCAGTTAGTACTGAATATCGGCATAGCCGGTTGACTTTTTAGAAGTTTAAAAAAACCCTGGATGTTCAATGCTGGTTGCTGGAAACAGTCTGGCATTGAATATTCGGGTTTAACGCTGGTAGCAGACAGTAAAAGTGCTGACCATCACCGGCTGAATATCGGGCCCCTAGACATGAGCGTTTTCACTGGCACTATGGCTGGTGTGATAGATCATGCCTAAAATATACATGCATATCTGCCCTGCTACACTAGTATTCTGAACGAGAAATTAAGAGCCTTCTTGGTGCCTAAAACTAGGTGCCCCTTTATAGAATTAACCCCTCCCCCTCCCAGTGGTGTTCTTTGGTCAGCTGCCACCCTGGGATGGATCGCCACTGCGCACCCCCTGGATGCAGCATCTTTCCACCCCCCCCCCCCCCCAACAGGTGCAGCTTCCCCCCCTGGGTGCAGCAGTGTCCCTCCCCGGTGCATCACCTCAAAACACCCCCCCCCCCCGGGGTTCATTGCTCTTACCTCCTGGGGTGCTGTGGCAGTAGCCACGTGGCTGTCGGCTCCGCCGGTTTCCTGCTCCCTCTGCTCCAGAACAGGAAGTAACATCAGAGGGAGCAGGGAACCGGTGGAGCTGACAGCTGCGCAGCTGCTGCCTGCACCCCCCCTGCAGCGTGCACCCAGGACGGACTGCCTTTACCGTCCCCGGTACACCGCTGCCCCCTCCCTATATGTCTGCAAAATCACAAGTTACCAAACTCAAGTTTTCTCAGCCCTTTTACAATCATCTTTATATTATTCCAGCTCTGCAGAAACCCACTCTTCTGAATCTGAGTTACGTGAGTTCGACATACTCAGTTTTCTGACTTCCAGCTCCTGAGAGCAGATTGCATTCCCCCCCCCCCCCCCCCCCCATTACAATTCTGCATGTCCCATGACCCCCCTATCCTTTGCAGGAAAAGACCTCTTTCTAAGCATTTCTTCATGCTTCCACTTTGCTCTGACCTGTTGACCTCCTCATCTCCTTGCCACCCAGGGCAGCCATATGTGGACTGGGCTCTCAAATTCCCAGAGTTCATTAGAGCCTTGACCTCTGGTCTGGCTTCTTCCTTAAGAAAGCTTTTTTTCAGCTTTAGTTTCTTATAGATTGAAAAGATGTTCGGGGGAGTGGTGGGAGGAAGGAAACTGGGCACAGAGGGCAGAAGAACAGATGGATGGGATTGGGTTAGCTTTGCAGTCAAGCAACACCCAGCTGAAAGCCATGAACCACAATACAATGGGAAGTGATCTGGGTCTTTGTTTCACAGTAACAGAATTTTGTGAGAGGCTGAACAAGATGGATCACATAGCTATTATAGTTATAGTTGATTAAAATTTACTATAGCTCTTCACTTGCACAGATCACAGCAGTTTACAAAAAATAAACATTATAAATAAATATAGTAATATTAATAAAAAAGAACTCCATTAGAGTGACAGAAAAGATCTCACCTCAGGCATTCAGATCACATTTATACAGGCCTTTACAGTTTTGTTTTACTCTATTACAGCTTATTTCTCTCTTACTACTCTGTGTTTCTCTCCATCTATAAATCCCATATTGAAAACTGGTATAGCCATGGGTGGGCAGGGGCCCACCTGATTTTGGTTCAGGCCCACCCAGCAGCAAAGCACATCATCAGTGTAGCTGGCAGGGATCCCCAAAGCCCGCTTGCTGTAGAGTCCTCTCCAGTCCCTTGAGCTGTCTGAATCCCGGGGTAGTCGGTGGCGTACTTCCAGCTGCTGACACAACCCCCCCCCCCCCCAATGTGCAGGAACTGAGCATGCATGTGGGGCTGTCTATGTCAGTGGCTAGAAGTGCACCATCAACTACCCCGGGATTCAGACAGCTCGAGGGACTGTGAAGAGGAATCTTCAACTGGCAGAGTTTGGGGGATCCCTGCCAGCCAAGATATTTGCCACTTCGGTGGGGGGGGGGGGGGGGAGGGAGAGGGGGAGGCCTGGCAGAGAGGAAATCCATGAGCTATGCCCACCCAGTCTACCCAGAAATTTAAGTCTGAGTAGAGGCAACTAATTCCCAATCAGGATTCCGGTCTAACCACAGCACCGAAACAGTATTAGTCATTCTCATGACCAAATTTAAACAACTGATCGCAACTGGTAACAACATCTTTCTCCTACAATTCGATATGTCCAGCGCCTTTGATATGGTTGATCACGGAATATTACTACACATCCTTGAATACTTTGGAATTGGAGGTAACGTCCTCAAGTGGTTCAAAGGCTTCCTAACCACACGATCTTACCAAGTGACATCTAACCCTATCACCTCAGACACATGGACACCCGAATGTGGAGTCCCACAAGGATCTCCCCTCTCGCCGACTCTCTTTAACCTAATGATGACACCCCTGGCCAAATTATTATCCAATCATAACCTCAAACCATACATTTACGCAGACGATGTAACGATCTACATCCCGTTTAAACAAGATCTAATGGAAATCACCAACGACATCAACCAAAGTTTCCATATCATGCATTCATGGGCGGATGCATTTCAGTTGAAACTCAACGCAGAAAAAACGCAATGCCTTATACTCACCTCACAACATAACACGAACAAATTCACCACCATAAATACACCAAAACTATCCCTTCCCAAATCCTTGGAGTTACCATCGACTGACATCTTACACTCGAAAATCATGTGAAAAATACAACTAAAAAGATGTTTTATTCAATGTGGAAACTAAAAAGGATAAGACCTTTCTTCCCAAGGACCATCTTTCGTAATCTGGTACAATCACTAGTGCTCAGTCACTTAGATTACTGCAATGCACTTTACGCCGGATGCAAAGAGCAAATCATCAAGAGACTGCAAACCGCCCAGAATACCGCAGCTAGACTCATATACGGAAAAACAAAATGTGAAAGTGCTAAGCCCCTGAGGGAGAATTTACACTGGCTTCCACTTAAAGAACGCATCACGTTCAAGATATGTTCTTTAGTTCATAAAATCATTCACGGAAATGCTCCAGTCTACATGTCAGATCTGATAGACCTGCCACCCAGGAACGCCAAAAAGTCATCTCGAACATTCCTTAATCTGCATTTCCCCAGTTGTAAAGGCCTAAAATACAAACTAACGCATGCGTCTAACTTCTCTTTCCTGAGTACACAGTTGTGGAACGCATTGCCGCGCAGCTTAAAAACTACATATGAACTAACTAACTTTCGCAAATCCCTGAAGACCCACCTATTCAACAAGGCATACCAATAAGAGCAGCAATTATAAAGTAACACATCGTAACCTTACCTGTTATCTACAATGCTCTTGCTTATATCTACTAGTTTGAATTTCGATCACGTTATTTTCTATGATATCTCCACCTTACCTATTATCATTAATGTTTTCTACTTATAGTTACTTGTCTAAATTTCGATCATACTACTCCTATGTAACACTAACTGTTATCTCCTAATCTACTATCTACTAACAACGACACACTGTAAGCCACATTGAGCCTGCAAATAGGTGGGAAAATGTGGGATACAAATGCAATAAATAAATAATTCAACTAAACATTCTCTAGGGAAGTCTATATATGGCATCTAGCATTATGCGCTATTTCCACGTTAATTTTTTTGGCACAGAAAAGTGTTATAATGGAAGCAAGGCATCAAAACAGCCAAAAACGGCAGACCAGCATGGAACAACACTTACGTTTCCTGTTATAGAATAGCATCTAAGTGTTTCCGCGTAGATCTGAAAAGGAAGTGTAACGGTGGAATGAACATAGGCAGATCAGGGCATTCCTTTAAAATATGTGCAGCGTTATAGAATTTGAGGGATCTGCACCCAGCTTGCATGCTGGGATTTACACCTGGTTTCTGTCTGTGTAAATGCTCGAGCCCAAAGTTAGGCAGGGATTTCACCATTCTATAAAGGGCACCCATCCCAGAGCACCCTTTATAGCATACCTTTCAGTGCGTATTTTTTCAATGCCATATACTGAATCCAGTCCTCTACTCCAAATGTAATATTAAAGTAATAAGTTTTTTTTAATATAGATTTGAATTTCTTAGGGAAGTCTCCTTCTGAAGTTCAGGAGGAAGATTATTCCATTTCCCTGGTAGCACAGATTGTTCATAGCTCAGAGGGTAAGTTGCTTTGGTGGCTAGAAGAGCATAAGAACATAAGCGTTGCCATACTGGAACAAACTGAAGGTGCATCAAGCCCACTATCCTATTCCCAACAGTGGCCAATCCATGTTACAAGTACTTAGCAAGATTCGAGAAGAGTAAAACAGATTTTATGCTGCTTATCCTAGAAATAAGCAGTGGATTTTCCCAATTCCATCTTAATAATGGCTTATGGAATTTTCTTATAGGAAATTATTCAGACCTTTTTTAAATCCTGCTAAGCTAACTGCTTTTTACCACATTCTCTGGCAACAAATTCCAGAGTTAAATTACACATTCAGTGAAGAAATCGTTTCTCAGATTTGTTCTAAATTTACTACTTAGGAGCTTCATTGTGTGGCCTCCTGTCCTTGTATTTTTGAAATGAGTGAAACAAGCAATTCACGTCTACCTGTTCCACTTAATATTTTATAAACCTCTATCATATCTCCCTTCAACCGTCCTTTTTCCAAGCTGAAGAGCCTTAGCCTCTTTAGTCTTTCCTCATAGGAAAGTTGTCCCATCCCCTGTATCATTTTTCGTCGCCTTTCTCTGTACCTTTTCTAGTTTTGCTGTATCTTTTTTGAGCTGCATGGACCAGAATTGCTCACAATATTCAAGGTGTGGTCGCACCCTGGAGTGATAAAAGGCATTATAATATTCTCAATTTTGTTTTCCAGTCCTTTGCTAATAATTCCTATCTTAGTCGCTGCTTCACACTAAGCAGAGGGTTTCATGAAATATCACCTAGATCTTTTTCCAGGGTGGCAACTCCTAATCTAGAATCTTGCACTATATAGCTTTAGTTTGGATTCCTCTTTCCTACATGCATTACTTTGCACTTGCTCATGTTCAACGTCATCTGCCATTCGGATGCCCAGTCTTGTAAGGTCCTCTAGAAATTTTACACAATCCTCTTCTGATTTAACAACTTTGAATAACTTTGTGTCATCACCAAATATAATTACCTCACTAGTTATTCCCATCTCCAGAACATATATAAATATGTTAAAAAGCAGCGGTCCCAGCACAGACCTCTGGGGAACCCCACTATCTACCCTTCTCCATTCAGAATACTGACCATTTAACCCTATTCTTTGTTTTCTATCTTTTAACCCGTTCTTAATTCACAATAGGACACTGTCTCCTAACCCATGACTTTCTAATTTCCTTAGGAGTCATTTGTGAGGTACTTTGTCAAATGCCTTTTGAAAATCCAGATATACAATATCAACTAGCTCACCTTTATCCAAGTTAATTCATGCCCTAACTGAGATAATATTTACCCCTCTCTGACCTCATGTGCAACTTTCTTTAAATCAGTTTCTAATGCTTCTTACTCTCTTACCTAATGTTCCATCTTTGCTTTACCCTTCACTATCAATTAAAATGTTCTATTACGTATTGTGTTGACATTGTAAGTAGTATACTATCCTGCTTATTTTCGAAAGAGAAAAACGCCTATAGTGCGACCTAAATCGGGAGATAGACGTTTATCTCGCAAAGGCGCCCAAATCGGTATAATCGAAAGCCGATTTTGGGCGTTTCCAACTGCACTCCGTCGCGGAAAGGAATAAAGTTGGCGGGGGCGTGTCGGAGGCGTGGTGGAGGCGGAACTGGGGCGTGGTTATCAGCTGAGCAGAGATGGGCATCTTTAGCTGATAATCGAAAAAAAAGGCGTTTTTACCGCGATTTTGGGTCACTTTTTTTGGACCCTTTTTTTTCACGAACAAGTCCCAAAAAAGTGCCCCAACTGCCCAGATGACCACTGGAGGGAATCGGGGATGACCTCCCTGGACTCCCCCAGTGGTCACTAACCCCCTCGCACCAAAAAAAACCCCACTTTAAAAACTTTTTTCCCAGCTTATATGCCAGCCTCAAATGCCGTACCCACCTCCATGACAGCAGAATGTGTTTGATCCTCTCACAGCCTTTCCCTGGGTCAGATGTGGCTCTTGGGTGCAGTACAGGGTCACATCAGCATTGCATTGTGGTGGGTGTAGGGTATTGGGCTCCGTGATTTCATTAGCTTGTGTTACAGTCTCACGATGTTGGTAGTTGGTAGGCTCTTCTCCCATGGTGCTTTTCCCCCTGCCTACTGGGTCAGAGTGTGCCCTGTTGTGTTTCCTGTTGTAGTCCATGCGGTAGTGGCCATTTTTGTAAGCCAGTTTTAGTTCCCTTTCCTGTGTTAGCCACGTTACAGAACTTAGTTCTTACCTTGAATGTTGCTGAAAGAGGGCATTGTACAGCATTCTGCCAGCTCTGACCTACTGCTCATCTCAGTACCAGGGAGACTTGTTGCCAGTGGGGCACAACCTCTGATCTGCAGTTAACTGTGAGTAAACATAGTTATTCCAATAAAGGACGTTTTCGGAGAGATTAGTCTTCAGGTGTCAACTGGTGTGCCAATGTTATACAGCAGCAACCAGTCCTAGAGGCCTGTGTGTATGCAGGTCCCTGGAGCACTTTTAGTGGGTACCGCAGTGCACTTCAGCCAGGTGGCCCCAGGCCCATCCCCCCCACCTGTAACACTTGTGCTGGTAAATGGGAGGCCTCCAAAACCCACTGTACCCACATGTAGGTGCCCCCTTCACCCCTAAGAGCTATGGTAGTGTTGTACATTTGTGGGTAGTGGGTTTTGGGGGAGGGGGGTTGGGAGCTCAGCACCCGTGGTAAGGGAGCTATGCATGTGGGAGCTTTTTCTGAAGTCCACCGCACTGACCTAGGGTGCCCAGTTGGTGTCCTGGCATATCAGGGGGGCCAGTGTACTACCAATCCTGGCCCCTCCCATGACCAAATGGCTCGGATTAGGATGTTTTTGAGCTGGGCGTTTTTAGTTTCCATTATCTCTAAAAAAAACAAACGCCCAGCTCAAAAACATCCATTTTTTCGAAAATAAGGTTCGCCATGCCCCTTCACGGACCCGTTCTTGGAGATAAACGCCCATGGAGATAGGCATTTCCGTTCGATTATGCCCCTCCACGCCATACTTTGTATTGTTATTTGAATATTTTTACTTCTGTGTTTGCCTATTGCTTATGTTAGATCTATTCTTACTGTACACCGCCTTGAGTGAATTCCTTCAAAAAGGCGGTAAATAGATCCTATTAAATAAATAAATAGATGTAACATGTTGGTTTTGTCTCATTAATTCATGCCTATGTATATGCTCTGTAATTTTGTTCTTTATAATAGTCTCTACCATTTTGCCCGGCACCGATATCAGGCTCACCGGTTTATAATTTCCCAGGTCACCTCTGGAACCCTTTTTAAAAATTGGCATTACATTTACCACCCTCCAATCTTCCTGTACCCTGCTTGATTTTAAAGAAAAATTACATATTGCTGACAATAGCTCTGCAAGTTCATTTTTTAGTTCTGTCAGTACTCTGGGATGTTTACCATCCTGTCCAGGTGACTTGCTACTCTTCAGCTTATCAAATTACATCTTCCAGGTTTACAGAGATTTGTTTAGTTCCTCCAACTCATCACCCCTGAATACCATTTCTAGCATTGGTGTCACCCCCCACATCTTCCTCAGTGAACACTGAAGCACAGAATTCATTTAGTCTCTCTGCTATGACCTTCTCTTCTCTGCATGCCCCTTTTATCCCTTGGAGGCATATTTTCAAAGCACTTTGGGAGGCTAAGTTCCATAGGTTTCTATGGAACTTTGGGAGGCTAAGTGCTTTGAAAATGAGCCCGTTGGTCATCTAGCAGTTCAACTGATTCTTTTACTGGTTTCTTGCTTCTAATATACCTAAAAAAAAAATTTTATTATGTGTTTTTGCCTCCAACGTGATCTCCTTTTCAGTCTGTCTTTGCCTTCCTTATCAGCACTTTGCATTTGACTTGCCATTCCTTATGCTGGATCCAATTGAAGATAATTGAAAGCGTCTTCCATTTTCTGAAGGATGTTCTTTTAGCTCTAATAGCTTCCTTCACCTCACTTTTTAACCATTCTGTCATCTGGCCTTCCTTCCACCTTTTTTAATAGTGGAATATGTCTGGTCTGGGCTTCCAGGATGTTATTTTTGAATAACATCCACACATGGTGTAAATGTTTTACTTTTCCAGCTGCTTCTCTTTTGTTGAAAGATAAAAACCCCCTCTCTCCTCATTTGATCATAGGATTTAACTTTCAAAAAGGAGACTAACCTATTGAATTTCCCATGTGTACTTACTCCTGTTATTATATTAGATCTGATGATCAGTGTTATCAGGTGGCCCCAGCACTGTTACCTCCTGCACCTGATCATTTGCTCCATTAAGTACTAGGTCTAGAAGTGTTCCCCCTCTTGTTGGTTCCTGAACCAGCTGTTTCATAAAGCAGTCCTTGATTTTATCTAAGAACTTTACCTCCCTAGCATGCCCCAGTGTTACATTTATCCAGTTAATATTGCAGTAATTGAAATCATCCTTTATTACGGTGTTCCCCAGTTTGTTAGCCTCCCTAATTTCTGATAACATTTCTGCATCTGTCTGTTCATCCTGGCTAGGTGGATGGTGATACACTCCTATCACTATCCTTTTCCCCTTACACATGGAATTTCTATTCATAAGGATTTCAAGGTGTATTTTGTGTCTTGCAGAATTTTTAGTCTATCTGATTCAAGGGCCTCTTTAATGTATAACACTACTCCTCCACTAATTTGACCCCCTCCACCAACTTGATCCATCCTATCACTGCAATATAGTGTGTACCCTGGTATGACAGTGTCCCACTGGTTATCTTCCTTCCACCAGGTCTCAGGGATGCCTATTATATCTATCTTTTCATTTAATGCAATACATTCTATCTCTTCTGGCATCTGCATACAGGCATTTCAAACTATGTTTTTTTATGCCTATTTACAACTTGCTCAGCAGTTGACAGTGGTAATTTGCAATCTTTAAAATCTGCTGGCTCTTTATTTAAGGACACCTGGGGGCTCATTTTCAAAGCACTTAGACACAAAACGTACCATAACATTGAAATATATATGTTTTGGAGACCCAATGTATGCAAATTTATTTCATGTATATTCTGTGTGGTGATCCTGAAAACCCGATTGGCTGCTTAGCTCCAGGAGAGGGTTGAGAAGCAGGAACAGAGAAGGCACATAAGAGAGCAGTAGAGGAATGAAGAGAGCCCTGGAAATGTTATGACACAGTTAGGCACAACCATTTCAATAGTTGCTTGTTGAAGGATGATGGAAATCCTCACCAGAGTTTGCAACTGCTAATTGAGAACATTCTGTTTAATGGACAAGAGACTTGATGTGTCTGCTGACTTCTGGAAATGTTTATATCTTCCCCCTTCTAGTTCCACTTTCACCAATAAGAAGCCGTCCTCATCAAGTTCTGGAAGATGCAAGCACTGCCCGGATATCAACCAGTAAGAACATCTGTTGATAATGAGCCATGTTGAATAGCGTAGATGTGAGCATGCTTCTGAGGGGATAGTGAATGCTGACATTGGAGCGGCACCTCCCTCTCCACAAGTCATGCTTCATGGATTCTCAGTCCAAGCATCAATGCCTTCCTCATGCTGATAATAGATCCCAGTGGTAACCCAGTGCTAAAAGTTTATGGAATGGGTACAATACTCGAGGTGGCTTTCTAAGGGCTATGACATCATTAAAGGGTGTTACTGCCCAGAAGGGTCAGCTCGAGACAGAATCATTCTAAGGTCAATGCACATGGACAATGTAGTAACAGAACAAGAATTTAAAAGAAAAGCAGGAGAGATAAAAGTACATATTCAGACACTAGATGTGACTGTGTGTTTATTGAGAGTATAGAACTGGTAAGTGTGTATATGCAAGCACGAACGCACAAGAGAAAGCCTCTGAGTCAGACACGGTGACGGGATTCAAGTGTACAAGATCAGATGTCAGTATCTAGAGGAGACAGAAATGTTCAAGTGTGAATAAGAATATAAGCATTGACATACTGAGTCAGACCAAAGGTCCATGAAGCCCAGTATTCTATTTCCAATAATGGCCAATACAGGTTACAGCTGTCTGGTAGAATCCCAAAAGGTAGATAAGATTCCATATTACTTACCCTCAAAGATAAGCAATGGATTTCCCTACATCCACCTTAATAGTGCCTTATCGATTTTTCCTCCAGACCTGAGTGAAATCAAGAATAGAGAAGGCAAAAGACATTAAGAATGCAATAGAATAAAAAGAATAAGGAGGCAGAGGAAAGGACACACAAGCTGTGAGCAAGACACGGGTCTACATCTGGAGAGGAAATAGTACACTTTTTATAGTACAGTAATAAAACTAATACATATTTAATACATCACATTTATTTAAACATTAAAGAAAATCAGAATACAAACCTACTGTCAGCATTCGGTGTCCAGTTATGGTCCTGGTTCCAGTCCGCAGAAGCAGTGGGTTCCCAAGAATACACAATCCACACGGGTTTGTATATATATATTATATATATATAGATATAGATATATATTATATTTACATATATAGGCACACAGCACTTAGTACAGGTAAATATTACAATGCTGTATGCCTCAGGGTAGGGCTGAAGGAGAAGGGGGGCAAGAGCCAGGTGCTGTGGTGGCTAGAGATGTGGGGTGCAGAGAAAGAAGAAAAAGCAGAGCCATGTGCTCTGACTTATATACCTAACAGGAACAGAGAGGGATCAAATAACTTCTTTCCTTCCCAGCCTTTGTTATCAGCTATTTCCTTTGCAAACTCCAGTTTAATTTCCTGATGTAAGGAAGGTGAGCAGTTTCACAGGTTTTAATCTTTGAGGTCCCTAGTTTTGGAGCCTATCTGTCTGGCTTTCATTGTTCTCAGAGAGCCCTGGTCCCAGATGCCCAGAGAGGACAAAGGTATGTTAAGTAGGGGTACTTGAGAAACAAAGGGCTAGCAGGCAGCTGGGCAACATTTGGTCCATCTGCCATCCTCAGGGATTCCTCCTACCACCATGGAAGGTGTCAGAAAAATGTTAATTTCCATAATTTTGTGAGTTTCAACTTGGAAGTATTTTGTACTTTCTATTTATACAGTGAGAAAGTTCAACTAGCTTATTACTCCTGTAGAAACTGGATCTGCTGTGGACTTCAAGTCTTGCTGTTGGACAGATGTAAGAATTATCCACAAATGATACCATATATGAGCTTTGGAGACACACAAGTCCTCCCTTTGGTTTTCTAGGATTTGTGTGATCTTGAAAGTTTACATGCTGCATTATATCAGGATAATTATGTGTATCCCTTTGCAGCCTGCAAGGAATTCTTTAACCAAATATTAGCTGCCAAATGAATGCTTGAATTGCTATACTCTAGAGGCTCCTTCTAACAGCCTTACCCATGTCTCTGCAGGTTCTGAGCAGTCCTTGACAATACGGAGTGCAGCTAGCACCTGGGTCTACATCCAGCATATGAAAGTCGTCGACAACCAAAAGATCCTCTCACACCTTTCTCGAGAGCTGGAGTCCTCCTGACACGTCGTCATGAAGGGAGTCTATCCTGGAACTTCTGAACTTCTCCAGAAAAGAAGCACTTGCCCACAGAAGCGCACACTGCAGTACCGATAAAGTAAAGCATACTGGTTTATGGATCATATTTGGATTTTAGACTTTTTGCCTAAATCCAAGCTGAAGGCTAGTTACAACCAGGTACAGTAGCTAGTTCCCTGCCTAAGAAAGGGTACAGTGTAAGTTTTAGACCTGAAATTGTTCGAGGGTGAAGTGGCTTGCCCAAGGTCACAAGGAGCATCGTTAGAAGAAGTAGGATTTGAACTCTGATGCACATGCTAGCCAGTAGGCTTGTTGCAAGGGCTGCTATTGTAGAATGGAAATCTGCCTCAATGATGTACATGCTCTTCTAGTACACACATGGCATGCATCAGGATTATATCACTTCTTTGGAACTGAAGGTCCTGGCATGACCTAGACTAATGGTCTCTTAACCAAGCACTCCTCTGCCACAGCTGCACTGAACTACATAGCAGCTGGTGGTATATATACTGTTACCTCTCGTGCTGATATGAAGGATTATGCTCTTACAACAGACTCTCCACTGGGGAATGGTCAACCTTTGGTTATGGACAATCTTCAGCCTATAAGGTGGCCCACCAGTCACAAAGAAGTATCTGTGAAAAGTTTCAACATCAGATAAAGCAAATAAAAATGTGGATTTTCAAAGTTGCTTCTTGGGTGGTGAGCAGTACTCACCCCTGGCACTGAGGGGTAACTGCTGCCATCTCTTCAGCAGCCTCCATGGGCTTCCAGTGTTTGTGCCAAACTTGACTGATGAATGCTGTTGTACAGAAGGTCAGCAGAGAATTAACACAAGGGTGAAAACATGATAAAAGTTGTATAGATATTCTGTTCCTCTCTGCCTATGCCAAATAAAAAACATTGTCTCATGGGTCATGTGGTAATTTTTAAAAGTTCTGGTAAGCAGAGGCTGGGAGAAATTATAAAACAGACAGCAAGAGAGAGACTGAATAGCACAGGACACTGTATAGCTAAGAGAGTTTACTCTTTGCTCTTATGTATGGGTATACTGTATAACTAGATCTCTTTTCAGGTACAGAGATGCTGCCTTTGGATCACCAGCAGAAGCAAAGGGGTTCAGGGCATGTGGTGATAACCACTAGCAGAAGTAAAAGTTAAAAGACGTGGAAAAGACAGAAAAAAAAATCAAAGACAAAAGGGGAAGATGGTGTGTTTGTGGAGGATAAGCAAGTTGTAGTAGCACACAGATGGCTTCAGAAGATACTAGTGTAAGAGGGGGTTCCTCCCTGACAATATATCCCATCCCTAATCTTGTGAAATAGACATTCTCCCAGACTTTAACATTGGATAATGATGGGGCAGGATTACCCTTAAGTTACTTGTGAGGCTATTGAAGAAGGTTGATAAGGGATCATAGATCCCTTTATTTATTTGTTGAATGCTCCATCCCATCAAGCTATAAATGAAACCAATAGTTAAAGAGATCACAGTGTTGGCAGATTTTACACAGTATCCTCCTCCTCCTCCTCCCATCATTTCTAGGGATACAACCTCAATACATGACAGCAGCGTGTGCCATGAGAACAGACAAATATCTTCATTGGGGATGTCCCCTAATGATATTGAAAAATTACAAATTCTCTCTAACATCTGCAGCTTATTAATGGGGGCATGAAAGGGGAAGAAAATACAGGATAAGACCAATAGGAGATAAGCAAAGAGCCTCTAACCCCAAAAGATGCTAACTGACACAAAGAAGCCATAGAAACAGGACCAGAATGGAAAAAGCCACGGAACTAAGGTGCCACAGGAGTCATACGAATATGAAATTATACTCACCCTCACTCTTAGGCCCAAGTCCTGTTTCAGCATGTGACTGCATCAGGGGCCATGTAAATAGGAGGCAGCTTAGATCTAAATGTCTAATCATATCATGAAAGAAACCTTGCACTAGGTAATATTCACACAAAAAAGCTAAAGGCCATAAGGGGGACACATCCTTCATCAGAACTGAAGATAAGTGAGATTTTACTGCAATTGTTCACTGCTAACTCCCGACTCCGTTCCTGCTCCCTATGCCTGGAATAGACTCCCTGAGCCAGTACGTCAGGCTCAGTCTCTGGCTGTCTTCAAGTCTAGGCTTAAAGCCCACCTCTTTGCTACTGCTTTCGACTCCTAACCATGACTCTCTTACTCAACACCCTCACTTATCACCTCTACCACTGCAATTTCCCCACCCCTAGCTGTCTGTTCGTCTGTCCAATTTAGATTGTAAGCTCTGTTGAGCAGGGACTGTCTTTTCATGTTAATTTGTACAGCGCTGCGTAAGTCTAGTAGCGCTATAGAAATGTTTAATAGTAGTAGTAGTAGTAGTTCTCAGTTAACCCTTCTTTCCCCCTTCTTTTATTTATTTCATTTCCTACTTAGATTTTTTTAAATCTCTTACAATTATTCACTATCTAAATATCTAGAGTCGCCTATAGCCTTTTGATGTTAATCAAATCAATGATTATCAAAATAAAAAGCAATTTTAAACCCACACCCAAAAAAGTAATTGTGGAATGGTGTTATTAAAATTCCCTTACAAGTTGACACATCAGTTTGAATGTATATCCAGAAAGATGCGTATGCACACAAGCTTAATTAATTTGTTAACTTGAACAGTTTTCATGGTGTACCCACCAAAACTGTATATGGCTCCTCTTATTCAAAGAACATCAAAGGTGTAGGGACAAGCAGAAATTTCTGTCTGAAAGACAGAAGCTACTTGCCCATGTCGTTTCACATAATTTCTAACGACAGGAAAAATGTGTCATATTTCTTTCCAATGTTAAATTTCTGTTCCCCCACCCCTTCACCCCCCACTGTTAGTAGTTGTCAGGCAAAAGCCAACCTTGAACCAGTGACCCTTGTTTCGGGTGGTACCTCTCTTGGGAGCCTGGTTCACAGCCATTCATAGCTGTGTCTTTTATTTCTGGTAAGCTTAGTTCCTGTTTCCTGATTGGTCCAGCAGGTATCAGGCCAAGGCAGGCTTTGGTATTTCTCCCTCACTTCTGAGCTGGTTCCCTGCTGCTTCAGTCTTGCTTTCTTGTCCAGTCATGCGTTCCTATGTATGCCTTGCCTCCTACTGGTTCAGCTTCCAGCTTGTCAAGCTCTTTTTCTGTAATCCTTGTTTGCCCTTTTTTGTCAAGTGCACTTCTTGGAGCTATAGTGACAACAAAACTTACCTTGTGCAATCCTAGTTTCTGTCTTGTTCTTATCTAGTATTCAAGCCTTGTCTAGTAGCTGCTGATACCCTGGCTAGGGACTCTGTGGCAGGATGAACCAGTCAAAGTAAAGCTACTGCTAGGTTGACGTAGGTGCTCATTTTCAAAGCACATGGACTTACAAAGTTAAATAGAGGGGCATTTTTGAAAGAAACATCCAAGTTGCGATGTGGACATCCTTGCAAAATGGCGAAATCTAGGGGCGGGGAAACCCGTATTTTTGAAACAAGATGGACGTCCATCTTTCATTTCGAAAATATCGTCAGAGACATCCAAATCCTTAATTTTGGATGTCCCTAGACATGGACATTTCTCACTTTCAGCGATTTCAAAATCAAAGACGTCCATGTCAAAAACGTCCAAATGCAAGCCATTTGGGCATGGAAGGAGCCAGCATTTGTAGTGCACTGGTCCCCCTGACATGCCAGGACACCATCCGGTCACCCTATGGAGCACTGCAGTGGACTTCATAAAATGCTCCCAGGAACATATCTCCCTTACCTTGTGTGCTGAGCCCCACTGGCTACACTGGGTTTGTGGTGGATTTTGGAGAGCTTGTTGTTTCTTCCACAAATATAACAGGTAGGGGGGTATGGACCTGGGTCCGCCTGTCTGAAGTGCACTGCAGTACCCACTAAAAGTGCTCCTGGGACCTGCATGCGCTGTCATGGACCTGAGTATGACATCTGAGGCTGGCACGACATATTTTTAAAGATTTTTTTGAGGGTGGGAGGGGGTTAGTGACCACTGGGGGAGTAACGGGAAGTCATCCCCAATTCTCTCCGGTGGTCATCTGGTCATTTCGGGCACCTTTTTGTGCCTTATTCGTAAAAAAAAACATGTTTGGGTGAAAATGTCCAAGTGCTCGTCAGGGACGTCCTTGTTTTTTTCGATTATGGACCAAAGATGTCCAAGTGTTAGGCACGCCCAAGTCCTGCCTTCGCTACGCCTCTGACACGCCCCCTTGAACTTTGGACGTCCTTGTGACGGACTGCAGTTGGACACGACCTAAATTGGGTTTTGATTATACCGATTTGGACGTCCCTGGGAGAAGGACATCCATCTTCCAATTTATGTCGAAAGATGGACGTCCTTTTCTTTCGAATATGAGCCGGATAGTAACCTATGTAACTTTGTAAGTCTCATGTGCTTTGAAAATGAGTCTCTTAATTACCTAATTTAAAAGCTGATAGAACTCAGTTAAATTTGAAAAATGCCAACAGCAGCTTAAGTATAGTTTGCCAAGTTACTCAGTTTTAGGAGAAGGGAGACTTTTTAGCCAGTGGTTTTAAAAAGACATCCCAAAGCAGTGTGGGAGTTGTCCCTGATTCTACTCTCTGAAATCAATGCTGCAGGTCCTATAATACATCAGGATGAGGTTGTCAGAAGTTCAAGACTGTAGTCTCCTTCCTGGAATTATGCTAGAGATTTACTTCAAGGATTTATTTTTGTGCCGTCTTCCTAGCACTGTAAGTTCTCAAGTTTACTATGACGTGATATACTGCCCTTTAGAACATCTTCAGAGTGGTTTACATTAATGAATAATCTTAGTGAATTACAGGTTGAGAGGAACTACTCATATTAAAGGACAGGTGTAGGGCAAAGAGGTTGCAGATTTAAGTCATAAAACTCAGTGGCTGAGAGGGCTACCTTCGGGTATGAGAAGCAGTCTTATGAGAAAGTATTCTTGAACCCTTGTTAAAATATCTTTGTTGAATTTTTGGTTTTACAAGCCTGAATTCCCACTTAACTAGACCATCAGAGACATTTACCAAGCTTACTCCACAGCCTAATTGTCCAGTTAGCAGGGGAATAGCTACCATTGAGCAAACCTGGCAAAATATTCAGGGCCACCCAGTGGTAGGGTCCGCTTGCAGTTGAACCTTTCCTCACTCCTGCAAGTCTGGCATCCCTTTCTTCTGCTGAGAGAGGCGGGAAGCAGCCAAGGAAAGGCCTTGGCAGGGCCAGCCCACAGGCAGCCTGTTTTCAGTACTGCCTCTGCCAGCAATCTGCTGTGCTTTTGGAGGACCAGCATTTGAGGGGGGGGGGGAACAGGAGGAGGGTGGGTAATGAAGCGATCCAAACCTGCAGGACAGGGAAGCTGAGAGAGTGATTGAGACTTGGAGCACAGGGGAGGGTGAACAGGTGCTGGACCTGAGTGGAGGGGGGGGGGGAGAACATAAGAGTAGCCGTACTGAGTCAGACCAATGGTCCATCTAGCCCAGTATCTTATTTTCCAAACACTGACCAAGCCAGGTCACTAGTACCTGGCAGAAACCCAAATCATGGCAACACTCCATACTACAAATCCCAGGGCAAGCAGTTGCTTCCCATGTCTGTCTCAATAGCAGACTATGGACTTTTCCTCCAGGAATTTGTCCAAACCTTTTTTAAACCCAGATACACTTCATGGATTTTATATCGAACACATGTGTATCTAACTCCAATCTACTTATAATAGGGGACATAAACCTACACCTTGAAGCCCCAACTCAAATAATGCACGTGAATGCAAGGATTTCCTCCAACTATGGGACCTCAATTGGCCAAATATGCAAACAACCCATGTCAAAGGACACACACCTGACCTCATCACATACAAACTGTCCCCAGATTTAAACCTCATACTAACAGATATAAAATGGACAGACATACCATGGTCAGACCACTACAAATTAAACCTATCCCTACAATGGCGAAAAAAAGCCCCACACCATAATCAAGAACGCACAACCTTTACCACGAGAGGCCAAATTGACCCTGTAACATTCTGGCAACAAATCTACAAGAACAAATGGACAGCACAAACAGACTCGAAACACTATCTCCTAGAATGGGACAACAGATGTAGAAGCACATTAGATAACATAGCACCACTACAAACCAGAACCTCACGAAGATACAACTCAATACCATGGTTTAACGAAGAACTGAAAAAACTAAAAACACAAGTTAGGAGGCTTGAATGAGCATGGAATAAAAAGAAAGATGAATATACACTCAACACATGGAAACAAATGCAAAGAAAATACAAATATGCAATTAGACAAACCAAAAGATCATACTACAAATCCAAAATAGGGCCAGACTACAAAAACACGCATAAACGTTTCCAACTCATGAACAAATTACTAGATACCACACCGGTTACTACAACCAACACAGACACCCCATCAGCAGACAACCTTGCTAAATACTTCAATGAGAAAATTGTAAAGCTACGACTCACGATGCCACTCAATACCACCGACCACAAAAAATTCATTGATTGTCTGGACCCAACCCCCGATGAATATTCAGCAGACCGAATATGGACAAACTTCGCCATACTCACTGATGATACCATCAACCAAGCGATCAACTGGTTTGCCAAGTCCCACAGCAAACTGGACATATGTCCCAATAACCTAATAAAATCCGCCCCTCAACGATTCATAATGGACCTCACGACGCACCTGAACTATATGTTACAACATGGACTCTTCCCAAAGGATAAAGGAAACATTCTACTTACCTCAATACCTAAGGATTCAAAGAAAAAAACAAGTGACATAACCAACTACAGCCCAGTAGCATCTATCCGTCTGGCAACCAAACTAATGGAAAGTATGGTAACCAAGCAGCTTGCCGACTACCTAAACAAATTCTCAATACTACACGAATCTCAATCAAGATTTCGATCCAACCACAGCACCAAAACTGTACTAATCACTCTTCTAACCAAATTCAAACAAGCAATTGCAACTGGTAACAGTGTACTTCTCCTACAATTTGACATGTCCAGCGCGTTTGACTTGGTAAGCCATAAAATATTATTAAACATCCTAGAATACTTCGGGATTGGAGGAAATGTACTTAGTTGGTTCAAAGACTTTCTAACCGCAAGAACATACCAAGTGATATCAAATTCGAATGCATCAGCACCATGGAAACCAGAATGTGGAGTACCCCAAGGATTACCCCTTTTCAACCTAATGATGACACCTCTGGCCAAATCGTTATCCAACCAAGGCCTCAATCCATACATCTATGCAGATGATGTCACGATCTACATCCAGTTCAAACATGATCTAACAGAAATCAAGCAGGACCTTTGTGAGCTATTAGTAAATGGGCTCCAAGGTGCGCCAGCTTCTTTTCTAATTTCATTTCTGCAGTGATTGGTGGGCCTGCGGGGGAACAGGCATATGGCAACAGCAATGGCAACTGCAACTTAAGGTAGCAGGCTGCAGCAGGAGACAAGTGTGGCCCTTGACTGGAGTGGAAGAGGTACATTATGCAAAATCTTATTCTCCGAGGACAAGCAGGCCGTTGTATTCTCACATCTGGGTGATGTCATCTGACGGAGCCTGGTGCATAAGTACATAAGTAATGCCACACTGGGAAAAGACCAAGGGTCCATCGAGCCCAGCATCCTGTCCACGACAGCGACCAATCCAGGCCAAGGGCACCTGGCAAGCTTCCCAAACGTACAAACATTCAATACATGTTATTCCTGGAATTGTGGATTTTTCCCAAGTCCATTTAGTCGTGGGTTATTGACTTGTCCTTTAGGAAACCGTCTAACCCCTTTTTAAACTCTGCTAAGCTAACCGCCTTCACCACGTTCTCTGGCAACGAATTCCAGAGTTTAATTATGCGTTGGGTAAAGAAACATTTTCTCCGATTTGTTTTAAATTTACTACACTGTAGTTTCATCGCATGCCCCCTAGTCCTAGTATTTTTGGAAAGCGTGAACAGACGCTTCACATCCACCTGTTCTACTCCACTCATTATTTTATATACCTCTATCATGTCTCCCCTCAGCCGTCTCTTCTCCAAGCTGAAAAGCCCTTGCCCCCTTAGTCTTTCTTCATAGGGAAGTCGTCCCATCCCCACTATCATTTCAGTCGCCCTTCGCTGCACCTTTTCCAATTCTACTATATCTTTCTTGAGATGTGGCGACCAGAATTGAACACAATACTCAAGGTGCGGTCACATCATGGAGCAATACAACAGCATTATAACATCCTCACACCTGTTTCCCATACCTTTCCTAATAATACCCAACATTATATTCGCTTTCCTAGCCGCAGCAGCACACTGAGCAGAAGGTTTCAGTGTATTATCGACGACGACACCCAGATCCCTTTCTTGGTCCGTAACTCCTAACGTGGAATCTTGCATGACGTAGCTATAATTTGGGTTTTTTTCCCCCACATGCATCACCTTGTACTTGCTCACATTAAACGTCATCTGCCATTTAGCCGCCCAGTCTCCCAAGGTCCTCTTGTAATTTTTCACAATCCTGTTGCGAGTTAACGTCTTTGAATAACTTTGTGTCATCAGCAAATTTAATTACCTCGCTAGCTACTCCCATCTCTAAATCATTTATAAATATATTAAAAAGCAGCAGTCCTAGCACAGACCCCTGAGGAACCCCACTAACCACCCTTCTCCATTGTGAATACTGCCCATTTAACCCCACTTTCTGTTTCCTATCCTTCAACCAGTTTTTAATCCACAATAGGACATTTCCTCCTATCCCATGACCCTCCAATTTCCTGTGTAGCCTTTCATGTGGTACCTTGTCAAACGCCTTTTGAAAATCCAGATACACGATATCAACTGGCTCCCCTTTGTCCACATGTTTGTTTACTCCTTCAAAGAATTGGTCAGGCAAGATTTCCCCACACAAAAGCCGTGCTGACTTGGTGTCAGTAATCTATGTCCTTGGATGTGCTCTGTAATTTTGTTTTTGATAATAGCCTCTACCATTTCCCCCGGCACCAACGTCAGACTCACCGGTCTATAATTTCCCGGATCTCCTCTGGAACCTTTTTTAAAAATCGGCGTTACATTGGCCACCCTCTAATCTTCCTGTACCACGCTCGATTTTAAAGATAAATTGCATATAACTAACAGTAGCTCCACAAGCTCATTTCTCAGTTCTATCAGTACTCTACGATGAATACCATCCGGTCCAGGAGATTTGCTACTCTTCAATTTGCTGAACTGCCCCATTACGTCCTCCAGGTTTACTGTGAAGTCAGTAAGTCTCTCTGACTCGTCCGCTTGAAATACCATTTCCGACACCGGTATCCCACCCAAATCTTCCTAGGTGAAGACCGAAGCAAAGAATTCATTCAATCTCTCCACTACGTCTTTATCTTCCTTGATTGTCCCTTTTAACCCTCGGTCATCAAGCGACCCAACCGATTCTTTTGCCAGCTTCCTGCTTTCAATATACTGAAAAAAAGTTTTGCTATGTTTTTTTGCCTCTAATGCTATCTTTTTTTTGCAATCCATCTTGGCCTTCTTTATCTGCAAAGAAACTATCAAACACATCACTCCAATATAGTGTCACACTGGGGACTCAGATCTGAAAGATAAAATATTTTAAATTTTAAAAAATAGCCTCAGTGTAACAGGGAGCCTCTGACTTTTATACTCCACTGTAGGTATTACCATCACAGGCTTCCACCACCTTCCGAGAAAAAAAACACAGAGAAAATCTCCCAGAATATTTCAAAAATTGTAAAGAAGTGGGAGAAAAGTCTGTGTTTAAAAAACAGAAGGGAGGGTAACACAATTTAACACAATACAGATCCAAATACCCACAACACTAAATCTCATTATGAATATAAATCACCCAAATAGACACTAATTAGCAATCCCTCACTAGACTAAAATCCTCATTCAAAAAGAGAAGCCTTCCTGCAAGTAAAGAAAACTCAAAATAGAGCAAAAACTCTTATAACATTACTAGAATTGCTTAAACTTCCATCCTTACTAATGAATGGATTCTAATTCTAACAAAAAGTAAAAAGTCTTTATCTGCGCCTTACATTTGACTCCTTATGCTGCTTCTTGTTATTTTCAGACGGTTCCTTCTTCCATTTTCTGAAGGCGTTGACTAGCAAGTTTAAGAATTTTCTAGCCGTGTCCCACTGGTGCCTTCCTGACCAATGCGAAGCTCAGGTCCTTAAGTCTTTGTTTCTCTGTGGAGCGGGGAGCACATGTCTTCATGTTCTCCTCACAGTGCGATTTGTACTTTTTTTCCTATGCCTTCCCCTTGCAGATTTTTCAACTTCCTTCAGATAATTTTTCCTTTAAAATTTACCCTTTCTTCAATTTCCTTTGTAATTTATTTAGCTTTTCAGCCCTTGAAGTTTCCTTTATTTTTCATATATTTCTAGGGCCTTTTAGGTTAGAGCCCCAACCTCAATTTGAACATTGCCTCTTGTTCTGGTTCAAGATTGAGGCGTTCAATTTGCCATGATTCTTTTCTTAATGTCCAAGAAGACCCTCCAGTGGCTACAAAAGGTGTGCCCAATATAATCGGGTGATTTCTGTGATGGACCTGCACAACTGGTGCATTGGGTGCCTTGGACCTGACCATGAGCCTAACATGTTCTCTCGGTTTGTAAATACAGCTGAGGAGATAGAGGGCTCGGCAGGTTCAACAGAACGTTTTTGGCTCCTCGAAGACTGATACATTGACATTTGCACAGGAAGCATCAACCTAGTTGGCTGCAAAGACTTCAACATCCACTGGGAGTAAACCGGCATTGAGGAGGTCTCCACCTCCCTCAACATTGGGCGCTGAGAGTAAGCCCTGGGACCGATCAGAGTCGGAATCGACACCAAGGACATGTACGAGTTCGATATCATCCTCTTCAGCATCAAAGGACTGCGATGCTGTGCATTGGGGGAAGTCCAAGAAGCATAAGCATCGGTCCTCCTTGATGCATTGTGCCTGGAGCACCGGAGCATTGGCATCGCCAGTACATAGGAGGAGAGCTCCTCCTCCTTGGAAGAGGTACCAGTGCACAAGTCTTCCAGCAGACAGGTCTCCGCTACTGGTCCGACACCAACACCTTCTCAGGCTGCCTCTCTTCTGGCTCTCTCAGCTTTGCCGATAACTTTCTTCGATGAGCAGTTGAGCCATGCTCACGGAGAACCTGGCACACATGCTGCAGGGGCACATCACTCAGGCATCGAGGGCACTTGTGCAAACTGCGGATCCAGCTGAGATTCTTCCTGTGGTTCCTTCCATGCTGGTGCAGAGATAGTCAACACCAGCACTGTTGAGAATATGGCCTAACAAACATGAAGGTCCAGTAAAGATCTACAGGCGGTGAGATATTAAATATATTTCTCTTACTGTGGATCAAAAACATTCATTCATTTCCCTGCACAGCTCAGACCAAAGCAATTAAACAATTACCTCAGAAAAAAAACCCTTTTCCCTGAGGAGAGGAACTCTGCTACTGTATAATTATGTCCACAACTATGTGTGCATGAAAGAGGGAGCCAAATGGAGATAAGGGCCAGTGTTCCATCAACACTATATTTATGGCTAGAAGGGTGTGGGAAGAAGGAATATAGGGACAGGTGAAGAGACCTTGGCACTAAGGTGAGGGAGAAAAGATGGAACAGGAAAACAAACTGGTTCCTGAGAATGTGACCTTTTCCTCAGGACTATGACCCTTACTTTATATAACTGTAAAAAGAAGCTTCTAACAAAGAATATGCCCAGTGGAGGACCCAGGAAATGCATCTTTTATGTGTCTTCTCAATCATGTAATAAAAAGACAATGACATATTACAGAACCAGCTTTTTTGTACTCTGAGCTGAGAGACGATACTATATAAGGACTCCGATACTATGCGCAGATTGGGCACTGACAATCCTGAGTCTGGAAAGCCAGAGACTAAGTAAGTATTCCACCTGCTGTTTTACCCTTTGTTATGTATCCAATTTTCCCCTGCTTATTCTTGCTAAGAAACTAGTTTCTGCTTTGCTGCTAATTTTGTAAGACTAAACATTTGTTAATGTGGTAAGATTATTTTGTTTGTATTTTTCTTTTATGTTTCAACATTTTTATTGACAAACCAATACAGAAATAAAGTTGTCACAAATGAATCTACAAAAGCAATTGTCATCTGTGTTCATTATCATAATCTAACATTGTTTTCTTTTCACCCTCCTCCCCCCCCACCCCCTCCCCTCTTCTTTCCAGTGATATCATCCGATGATTTGACCATTCACCCAATTCCTCTACCCCTCCCCCTGTCCCTCCCTCCCCTATTTGTAGTTTTCTTTTTTGTGGTTGTCCAGGCTGGTGTCCCAAGTGCAGCTGAGGGTATTTGTTTGGGGAGGAGCTGTATCCTGGTTCTGTGACCCAGCCCTGACAGTCCCGAACAGTACCTTGGCAGGCGTCAACCTTAATGCATACAGTTCTGCTCTTGACATTGGGGGAGGAAGCTTTCCCGGAGTCAGAGAGTAGGGCTGTACTTCATGCTCTTCAGGGCATCGACATTCACTGAATGGAGGAAGGCACAGATTAATTCAGTACAACCTGAGTACGGTGAAGAGTCTGAATGGAAATTCCTCCTCAGAGTAAAAACGTTATGGTGTCTTACTACCCTGTTTGAATCTGAAAGATTGTATAACTGCCATGATCTTCAGGTTTAGGGTGCCCTCACCTGCTCCAGATTCCTAAAGCTTTGGCTTTAAGACATGTTTCACAGCCTCCTGTTTCCAAAACTCCAATTCCTGGTATTGCAGTCTAGGGCATACAGCTGTATTTGCATCATTACAAGAAGGCTGGGTGCAAAGGGAGATGGCACTTACCAGAGGTATCAGTGGTATAATGTTGGGCATGAGCAGAAGGGGAACATTTTTTGTGTGTGTGTGTGTGGGGGGGGGGGGGGGGGGGTAAGGATATCATAGGCGGTCGGTGGCCCAACTGTTTGGGGAGGCTAAAGGGGGTGGGGTCAGGGGCGGTGCCAGGGGCGGGGCTTACATCCATAATTATCTGACAACACAGAAAAAAATAATTAAAGGTAAAATAGTAACAAGTAATACCCCCTCCCATATCCAACATTGTGCCTCTGCCTCTTCCCTCCCCATCATCCTCTCTGTTTCCTCCCATTTCCTGCCTCCACCACCTTCAGTGAATTCCTTCATAAAGGCGGCAAATCAATCCTAATAAATAAATAAAATAAATAGTTTAGCTGGGGTGGGTTCCTATCTCTTCCCCCTCCTCCTCACCCCACTATGTCTTCGCCCTGTCACAAGGTGTAAGGGTTATGCACGAATGCACTGCTTGTGATTCAGTAACACCCATGTGCCTCTGTGAGGTTGCTCCTTGGGGTTAACGCTGGTCCCTGGACAGTGCTTCGGACACAGTCCAGCCTTGGTCACTCGGATCCTTCAGTTTGGCATTTCTTACCTGACCAGATGCTGTACCTCCTCTCCCAGCCAGTCCTCGAACTCATCCCAAGCCGTGTGAGCATTGGGGAAGAAGTGGGCCAGGTCCCGGTCTACATCCAGCTTGTCAAAGAGCAGTCGGACTTGAGTGGGCTTCACGTTCAGGTCCTCGAACTCCACCAGCCCTGAATAATTCACGTCGCAGGCGGAGAAGAGGCGCTTGAGCTCCGGCCGGGATATCTCGTCAGAGCCCATCGGAACTCGGAGATCACCTGGACCCGAAGGCAGTAGCAGCACCAATCCTCGCAGAGCCTGGAAGCACTTCCCTTCAATGCTGCCCTGGGGCCAAACCTGCTGCCTCGCCGATTCAGTGGCCATCCATCGTCGGCAAACAAACACTGTGCACGGAGCCATAGAGCTCCGCATGGCAGCGCTGACAGCTCTTCCGGTCCTCCCACCCTCTATGATGCAATCGTGTTGCATCATAGAGGGAGGGAGGACCGGAAGAGCTGTCAGCGCTGCCATGCGGAGCTCTATGGCCCCGTGCACAGTGTTTGTTTGCCGATGATGGATGGCCACTGAATCGGAGAGGCAGCGGGTTTGAGGGCAGGGCAGCATGGAAGGGAAGTTCCAGCTTCTTTCGGGCAGGAACCGGCAATCTCCAAGCGACGTGCGCTCCAAAAGTTGCATTTGGGCTGGCGAGGCTTAGCCTCCCGAAGCCTCTTATACGGGGTGCCTATGGATACACTGCTTAATGCTGGTGCTGGAGGAGTGGAAATCAGAGGGAATTTAGGGTGGTTTGGCATGAGTGACATTTTTTGGGGGTGGGGCAGCAGCCACAGCCCATCTATTTAAAAATTTGCCCCCCTAAAAAAAAGTTTATAGAATCAGAGATTGAAAATTTGTTGCCTACACATCACTATGCTTTATGTAGAATTCCACAATAAAAATAAAAACATTAATGACAATTGCATTGCCAATTTTAGGGCTGGTGTTAAGACATGTTGGGGCCCAGGGCACACACTTGAAAAAGGCCCCAAAACCTACTGGGAGATTACTAGCTGTGGCAGGCTTGGGGCCCTTGGCAGTTATCCTGGTTGCCCTGCCCTACCCCCCAACAGCAGCCCTATATGAACACAATAGGTGCACCTATGAATGTAAAATAAAGTTTATGAAATGCTTCCCTTACCTGATAAACCAGAAATTCTTCTTTATGTAAGGTTGTTTTTTTGTTTTTTTAACTAAGAGTGAGTGTAACCAGTGGCGTAGCTATGGGTGGGCCTGGTTGTGTTTAGGCCCACCCAGTACTGGCACCACACTGCTCTCGCCCCTCTTTCCTCCACAGCATCAGCCCTCTTGTTTCTGAACCCCAGTGTACCTTACATGCGTCCCTGGTGCCTGCAGCAATTCATTTTTGCTGCTTGTGCTGGCCCTGCAGGCTTCAGTTTGCTGCGTCCCACCAGATAGGAAAACAAGCAGTGACATCAGCAAGGGCGGGATGTGGCAGATGGAAGCCTGCAGAGCCGGTGCAAGCAGCAAAAATGAATCGCTTCAGGTGCTGGGGATGCTTGTAAGGTTCACTGGGGAAGGATACAGAGACAGGAGGGCAGATGCTAGGATGCTGCGGAGGAGAGAGGGGAGAGATGTTCGATGCAGGGTAGGTGAAAATAACCTGCAATTTTTTTTATTATATCTCCAGGAAGGGGGGGTGTGGAAGGGCCCATCCGGGTTAACTCTGAGCCCATCCAAAATACTGGGTCTGGCTACAGCACTGAGTGGAACCTACGTATCTGCTCTTAAAATCCTCCAATAATAAACACTGCTGCCTGTGTGTTTATCAGGTTAGTCCAACAGGTTGTCTAGTCCCACATTTGCTCTACACTGAAGACAGAATAAGAAGTTCATATATGCAATGGGGCAGAGCATGAGCTAATACTGGTTATACGTTTCCTTAAAATATTGGTGCAGCCAGCTCTGGTCTTTGAGGGCTGTAATTAGGTCTGGTTTTCTGGGTAACTAAAACATGCAATGTAACAAATTCTTAAATAGCCATATTGAGACATCTCCTGGAGCACTGTGTTCAATTACTTCTGAAAGGATGCAGAATTGAACACTGCTCCAGAGGAGGTCTCCATGACTGGTACAGCCAGCAGGAAATAAGATGGTGGTATTTCTATACAGGTCTCTATGCTCTCTGAATTGCACTGGCTTTCAACAAGTGATTTATTTAAAACACAACTCGATTTAATCCACAAATTAACATACCCCAATCCAAAAGCACGCAAAAGGGTTTCCTTTATATTAAATCACACAACAGACTTGCTTTGGTGAATCTTAAAATTTTATTTAGAAAAACAATGACTTTACAGCCTTTCCTTGAGTGTTATTGGGCATAAAAAACAGAACAAAGGGAAGACACCATGTATAAAGTTACAAATAGCTGGTTATTGTGTGTTACTATATACCATTCAGAGAAAGTCTGGTTTCTCATCAAAACTAAACATTTCCCCATTCAAGTAATAGGGTGCATTTTTTCTTTCTTTACAAGGTGATCTGGATTTCCTTAATTACTATTTAGTGCTTGGATACTTGGAGAGGTGTCAACTCAAGATGTGTATGTGAGAAGGGCTATTAGAAGTTTGTGCATTTGTGTACCAGCAGCTTTGGGTTCCTCTTCAGTTCCACCTATTGTGGCTCATGAGGGAGGGGGGGGGGGGGGATATCAAATTTGCTATAAAAATGCACTCTGTTAGAGTTAAATATGTTTTTCAATTTAAAAAACATATTGTAAATACAGATTTAAAATTGTTTTTAAAAAGATTACAAGGGTGAACATTCAACATACAAGACTGTAAAACCCACAGCCGTGGATGGGCTTATGAATTCTGAAAGTGTTCTGCAAAGTGCATCACCCAGGACATCCCTTAAAATGGCTCTTCCTTGAGTATACTGGATTAAAACAATAGTTCCTACTGCTGGCACCCCTATATTAGAAGAGTGTAGGCTTGCATCCCCATTCACCAGGGCCAGCCAGGTCTGCTTGTGTTTGTGAAACACGTAGACTCAGGCCCTTGAGGATTGATAACAGATGCTGCTTCACTTTCAACTCCTTTTAGTCAACAGTAAGCAAACATGAACTGCTGGTTGATGACACAGGTAGTTTGTTTAAAAAAAATGTTCTCCTAGTCTATGATTCTGCACATAATAGAACACATCCAGCATGACCCCTCTTACCACCACCTTGACTGTTAAGGGAAATAAAAGAACAAAACCTTAGAACTTGATATGTTCTTTAAATTTAGGGGTCCTTTTACTAAGGTGCGCTGAAAATGGCTTGCGGTAGTGTAGGCGCGGGTTTTGGGCAAATGCCGATCCATTTTTCGGCGCACCTGTAAAAAAGGCCTTTTTAAAAATTTTGCTGCAAATGGATGTGCGGCAAAATCAAAATTGCTGTGTGTCCACTTTGGGTCTGCGACCTTACTGCCAGCCATTGACCTAGTAATGGTAAAGACTCATGCGGTAATCAGACGGTAATGACCTATGTGTGTCAAATGCCCCTCCCGTCCGATACGCGCGTCTGAAAATAAAATATATTTATTGGACATGCGCCAAAAATGAAATTACCACAAGAGCCACACGGTAGCCGGGCAGTAACTCCATTTTGGTGTGCGTTGAGCGTGCATAGACGCTTACACGGCTTAGTAAAAGGACCCCTTAGCCCCTTGTAACTGAGCTACAGAGCATCTCTGGTCTTTTATGCATATACCCTCCTGGTACAGAAATAGATACACTTCACTTAGGACTGATATAGAAGGAATTTTGTATGATTTATGCATCATCTAGACTTTTCCTTTTTTGATGTCACCTTTGCTGTGTTTTCCTACTTGAAGGAAACCAATACGTCAAGATACTGTACAGGACCAAAATTCAGTAAAAATTAATCCAAATTAACTAAGGGCTCCTTTTACTAAGGCACGCTAACAGATTTAGCATGTGCTAACAATTAGCGTGCACTACTGTAAATGCTAATAAGCCCATTTTATTCCTATAGCCTTCTTAGCAATTAGCTAAGAAAGCTATAGGAACACTAAATCCATGAGTGCACCTTAGTAAAAGAAGTCCTAAGAGTATTATGGATACATTACACCTATACATGGTCCAAAACCAACTATTAGCTCTGTAACATTCAATTAATTCCCATCAGTGGTCTCTCTTCCCTTTTCTGCCATAAGCTTCTCTTGCTGCGATAGTGTGCTTCATTCAATTTCATAGCTGCTTCCTTGTGTGCAATCTGCTGTTCAGTGCCAGACTTCTCCCCTCCCATGAACCTACCAATCTCATCACCTTCCTCAACCACCAGTTGCGCTGCACCCTGATCTGATTCAGTAGCATCTTCATGGCTTCCTAAGTGTTGCATGACCTCTAATTCAGCTCCTTCCCCAACCACCATTTCACCATCCTGCCTCACCTGAAGCTCTATAACATCCACACCGGAGTCTAGACTCGTTATGTTGTTCTGATCTTGCTTTCCAATGGGAGCTCCATGTGAAAAGGGCCCATTTGCGAGAGAGATGAACCAGGCTCTTGGTTGAATTAAGCCAGTTTTAGGGAGCTGAAGCAAGGATTTACCAACAGTTTTTCCTGCCAGAGTTGCTGCAGTAAAGGAAGGTCTTTTTAAAGTACTCGGCACAGAGAGAGATTCCATGTGCTCTCCATCATGATTCATGTCCATTGGCCCATTTGGCAGGCCCTGAACAGAGTTTTGAATCAAGGTATTAATACATGTGGATGAACTCCAGGAATACTGCTGGTTCTCAGGGCTTTGTGAGACGAGACAATCTCCCAGTTTTCTGGGAAGACTTGATGATCCAGAATGGTTAATGAATGAAACATTAAGAATCGGAGACTCCTCAGGAGCAAGCACAAACTTGACATTGACATTGCTGTTCATGGAGGAGCTGTGCATTCTGTCCTCAACGTAGAATGGATTAAATTTCAGATCTTTGCTTTGTCCCAAAATGCTGTCATTTAAAGCAGCACCAGGGCTCGAGGCGTACTGCAATACTGAAGTTTGGTTTCCTTTCTCATATAGTTTTTGAAGACTCTTCTCAGAACTGGACCTGCATTGCCAGCCAGGGGGAGATGCTACATTCTTTTGGACTATCTGGTTCTCCAAGGACACACACTCTTCTTTCACTTGGGCTAAATTTTCCTTTACTGGGGAAGGGGAATTCTTGAAGGCCTGGGGCCCATGAAATATTAGGGATGGAGGTGCAGAAAGAATTAAACTGACACCAGTCATAGATGTAGCTTGGGTCTTGGTAAGAACATCTGACTTCAGGGCCCACTTCTGATTCTTCTTGGTTTTCAAGTATTTCTGTCTGTTGGAAAAATAAAAAGATAGGATTTTACTATTGTAAGAGAACCCGTTCATCCAGCTTCACCAACCAATAAAAGGGATAATTTTGTATTTGAATACAAAAGCTGAAGGATATCTTTGGAGACTATCAGGCTCATTTTCAAAAGAGAAAAACGTCCAAAAAGTGACAAAAGTCTTTATCTGGATGGTTATCTAACAAAAACGTCCAAATCAATATTTTCGAAACCTCTTTTTAGACATTTTTCTCTGAAGCCCATCAGAAGGATGTCTAAATCTCAAGGGGGCGTGCCAGGGGCATGCCAGGGGTGTGTTCAAGGTGGGGCTTGGGCGTTCCCAAGACTTAGACGTCTTTCAGCCATAATGGAACAAAACAAAAATGTCCAGAACTAAAACTTAGATGTTTTGAGCTAGACCTGTTTTTATAACTAATAGCTGCAGTGGTAACTTATCCCACTTCCCCAGGATCAAAGTCTGCTGCACTAACCACTAGGTTACTCCTCTACTCCGCACAAGAGGTGCCCCAAATGACCAGATGAGGGAATTGGGGATCACCTCCCCTTACTCCCCCAGTGGTCACTATCCCCCTCCCACCCCAAAAAATGTGATTAAAAATATTACTTCCCAGCCTCTATGCCAGCCTCAGAAGTTATTCTCAGGTCAATTAGAATAGCATGCAGGCCCCTGGAGTAGTCTAGTAGTGGTGCAGTGCACTGCAGACAGGTGGACCCAGGCTTCTACCTCCCCCTACTTGTTACACTTGTGGAGGAAACTGTAGCCCTCCAAAACCCACCAGAAACCCACTGTACCCACATATTGATGCTCCCTTCACCTGTAAGTGCTATGGTAGTGGTGTACACAGTGCCGTAGCGAGGGCTAATGGCACCCGGGGCGGGTCGCCGCTGTGCACTCCCCCGGGTGCAGCACGGTGCAACCCCCCCCCCCCCTCTGAGGCGCAACCCCCCCTGGAGCGCAACCCCCCTGGACCGCACTCTTACCTGCGGGAGGGCCGATCCGCCCCGAGTGCACATCACTCGGAGCTGCGTCGGCCCCGCTGGTTCCCTGCTCTCTCTGCCTCGGAACAGGAAGTAACCTGTTCTGGGGCAGAGGGAGCAGGGAACCAGCGGGGCCGGCACCCCCCGAGCGCGTGGACCCGGGGCGGACCGCCCCTCCCGCCCCCCCTTCCTACGCCACTGGGTGTACAGTTGGGGGTAGTAGGTTTTGGGGGGCTCAGCAGACAAGGTAAGGGAGCAACGGTGAGATGTGTACCTGGGAGCATTTTATAAAGTCCACTGAAGTACCCCTAAAGATGCCCTATTGCTTTCCTGAGATGTCACTTTTCCACTATTCTACCTGATGCCAAGCTTTCTATTTTTTTTTATAACATCTGAGCCTTATGTCTATTGTTTATCATTAGATTTGGGCTTTGAATTCAGATCTATAGATGAAAAGGAGGTCTCATTACATATATCTAAATACCAGAGTGCTATTTTTTCCATACTTCATAGCAAGAATGTACATTCCCTAATTACCTGTCCCAGTGCAACTGAAGCTTTTACCTCCTCAGTGCATGTAAATGGTTTTATCCCTGTGTGGACTCTCAGATGCCATGCATGGCTTTTTTTCCAACCAAAGCTTTTACCACACTCAGGACATATAAATGGTTTCACTCCTGTGTGCATTCTCTGGTGCATTGTGAGGTTTACCGTCTGACCAAAGCTTTTACCACACTCTATACATGCAAATGGTTTCTCTCCCATGTGGACTTTCTGACGCACTTTGAGATTTACATTACAACCAAAGCTTTTATCACACTTAGAACATGTGAATGGTTTCACTTTATTATGGATTTTCTTGTGTATTTTGTATGTTTTGCATTTGGATGTAATTGTTTGAAAATGGACCAAAAAATAAAACACCCAAATCACAAAACATTTTTCCAAACTGCATTTTGAAAAGTACATAAGTACATAAGTACATAAGTAGTGCCATACTGGGAAAGACCAAAGGTCCATCTAGCCCAGCATCCTGTCACCGACAGTGGCCAATCCAGGTCAAGGGCACCTGGCATGCTCCCCAAACGTAAAAACATTCCAGACAAGTTATACCTAAAAATGCGGAATTTTTCCAAGTCCATTTAATAGCGGTCTATGGACTTGTCCTTTAGGAATCTATCTAACCCCTTTTTAAACTCCGTCAAGCTAACCGCCCGTACCACGTTCTCCGGCAACGAATTCCAGAGTCTAATTACACGTTGGGTGAAGAAAAATTTTCTCCGATTCGTTTTAAATTTACCACACTGTAGCTTCAACTCATGCCCTCTAGTCCTAGTATTTTTGGATAGCGTGAACAGTCGCTTCACATCCACCCGATCCATTCCACTCATTATTTTATACACTTCTATCAAAAGGAAAAGAGAGACTTCTTTTTTGTAGAAGATGACCTTTCCTGTTCTGATTTTGAACGTTTTACAAAAAACGTCCAAATTCAGACTTAGATGTCATATCCAAAAATGCCCCTTGTGCATTTGACTTGCCCAAAATCACAAGGAGAAGCACTGGAAATTGAACCCATGTTGTCAGGATCAAAGCCCGCTGCACTAACCATTAAGCCACTCCTCTTCTGTTTTGGACATTTTGCATTTGGATGTTTTTTTTGTTCAAAAATGGACCAAAAAAAAAAAGGACGACCAAATCACAACATGTCCATAGCGTTTTCGAACATAAAAGATAGACGTCTTTTTGCCCCTCCATGGCACATTATAAGCTATTACACATTGAAAGAAGTTCTGCTACTAACTAGCAGAAAATCCATTTTGTGTTAACAACAGTAAAACTAAAGAGCTTTCCCCATATTGAGAAATCCCCATTATGTGAGAACAACGAATTCTCTTCTTTCCTCCAAGAGAAAGCACAAAATGGCACCCCATGAAAAATGCAATGTTGTCTGAAGGTAAATGTAGCTCACTTTGATCAATGACACTGGTCAAATAAATGTGTTCATTTGGCTATGTAAGGAGTCTCCTTGAATAGATTGTGACTCAAGAGAAGGAAGAACTCCCAGGCCAAAACACACACCACATGACTGTATGTGTGTACATAATTTAAGATGATTGTTCAGGGAAGCAGTTTACAAATGTTATTAAGTAAAATAAGCAGAACTCATTTAAAGTAGGTAAATTCTGATCAAGGAAATCAGTCTGGATTTCAAGATAATCCAAGTAAATCATATTAGAACCATACATTTCATGGTGTGTTCATTGTGGGGATCCAGGAAAACAAAACCAGTTGCAGCACTTTGGGAGTAGAGTTTGTCAATACACCTTTATAGTAATATTAAATCAGAGAGACCAATGCCCTCCCTTAAAAATATTAGGCATTATCAGAGTACAATGGACTTCAGCATTCCAGTGGCAAGATGAGTAACTGTCCTATATTTACATATCTGGCTCATTTCTTCCCCCTTCTTCCCCATCATCTAGTACAAACCTTCCTTTATCGTAAAGAAAAACAAGTGGAGAAAGCATGCAAAGCATTGCTCATGGAATACTTTCCCATCTATGTTTCCCATCAATATATGTTGTGTGTGTCATGGTGGTGGTGGTGGGGGAGGAGTTTGTGTATGTCTGTGTATGTGCTTTATGTCTGATCAGGAGAGGAGATGAGAGGAACGCAGAATGAAAGGTGCAATTCCTTAATCACTATGTTAATATTAATCAGTATACATATATTGCAGCTGTTGAACGTCTTCCCCCCAAAAAATGCTTGAATATATTTTTTGGGGAGAAGCAGTTCATTTCTCTTCCACACGCCACCAAATGCAGAAACTTCATTTCTACAGCACAGAAATTTCCTCTTGATTACTTCCCCTCTTTCTACAACTAGGGGACGAATGCGGAAAGGCCTACACACAGCTCTACCACAAATGTCTGAGCTTGTGACTTCTACCATGAGGGTAATACCATGCCACACAGAAAGTTACTGATATACAAATTTTATGAGCAGAAAAACTTGTGGTTAATGATGGTGGTGGTGGGGGGAAGCATGCTAGATACATGCACACTGTACTGTTCTAGGCAAGATATACTGAAGGTTAAACGGTCAGCTTAAACCATCCTCAAGCAGAAGCTTCACCAGTAGACCCTCAATTCGTAAGCAAATCTTCTTTATTGTAGTACTCGGAATAAACATAGAAAATCCAACTTACAGTTCAGTTGCTTGCAAAAGAATTGTGGCCTTCTGCCCACAAAATCTATATCAAGCCACCTCAGAGGCAAGGAGATGGCCAGAACCTCAGCCCAGCTGAGAGGAAAAGCATGAGAACATACTGGGTCAGACCAATGGTCCATCTAGCCCAGTATCCTGTTTTCCAAACAGTGGTCTAGCCAGGTCACATGTACCTGGCAGAAACCCAATTAGCAGCAACATTCCATGCCACCAATCCCGGGGCAAGCAGTTGCCTCCCCATGTCCTTCTCAATAGCAGACTATGAACTTTTCCTCCAGGAATTTGTCCAAATCCTTTTTAAACCCAGATATGCTAACCGCTGTTACTACATCCTCTGGCAAAGAGTTCCAGAGCTGAACTATTCCTTGAGTGAAAAAAAAAGCACACTCAAGGAAACTAAGGAGGAGAACTCAGAAAATAAACAGGATATGTCTTGAGGAATGCCTTAAGGAATGTCCTGAGGAACAGTGGCGTACCAAGGGGGGGGGGCAGTGGGGGCAGTCTTCCCTGGGTACACGCCGCTGGGGGGGTGCCGCGCGCCTGTTGGAAGAGTCCGCTCGTTTCCTCCCTGCTGCTCCCTCTGCGCGGAACAGGTTACTTCCTGTTCCGGGACAGAGGGAGCAGCAGGGAAAGAGCGGACTCGGAGCCGACAGGCGCGCGGCACCCCCCCCCCCAAGCAGGTAAAAATGCACCTGGGAGGGGGGGCCGCGCTGCACCCGGGGGGGTGGCGCATCGGCGATCCGCCCCGGGTGTCATCCAGCCTAGGAACGCCACTGCTGGGGAAAGGTGAAAAATCTTGATGGAATTATAATAGGTTAAGGAGGGATCAGCCCCTAGAACAGCTGCTGATCACAAAGGCACGTTAGGAAGACTGGACTCTCTCACACAGCCAGCAGGGGCAGAAAGGAAGGGTTGGCCCTAGCTCAAAACAGCCAATACAGGAACTGCAAACGATAGGAAAAGAAGTCCTAATACACAGTGCTATCTATTACAGAAACAATGCAATTAAATACAAATAAATACTCACATTAAATATACATAATACACCCTGCCTCCATGAATATGAGTGCAGAGCACACTCAACATTTTGAGGTAAACTGGGCTTCTTGTGTACATATCCAAACAAAAACTGAAAGTGTCAGCATTGCATTTGGTGGTGCTTGTTCTTCTGCAGCTAAATATAAGCCTTGCAAAAACTACCTGCACGTGAAATTTTTGTGAGACATATTTACGTGCAGAATAGGTGCCAATGTGCGTTTTCACTTTTGGTTTTGTTTGGACACATGCACGTTTGGTTACCTCCAATCTGCCTTTCAAACTTGCAGGGGTTTTCTTCTGTTTGCAAAAGGAGACAAAACTAGCATATAAATTAAAAAAAAAAAAAAATCCTCACATGAAATCCTTTCCGCAAACCCTTCTATGCTGCCCCAGATCTAGTGAAAACCGTTATTTTTGTGTGTGTATAAAAGGCTCTCTGCATTGCACAGAATACTTAAATCAACTTATTATCATACATTTTAAGTAGCATGTACTCATATCTTTGCACACTCTATCCTTCTCTGCATTCTCTGCCCAATAATGTGTGCCTACACTCCGCAGTATCCACAAGGCATCGCAGTGGCTTTCCGCATGGACCCCTAAAGCTGCTTTCTAGTGCTCTGCCCTCACTGCCTTCCTAATGACTGGATCCTATCCACGGTCTCTGTTTCTTGTTACAATGGAAGCAAGCAGGGCAGGCTCACTCACACAGTAGGGATCGGGGTGGTGGAGAGAACTTCAGATAGAGGTTTGAAACTCAAAAAAATGTTCAGACTTATTACCCATCCTTCTACCTTCTGGACATTCATGTAAAATATTGCTGACTTGAGTCCTGAGCAAATCTGACAGGGCCCCTAAATATGTGGGCACAAAGTATTTGCAACGTTTGTCAATGGCTTAATCTGGCCTTGACCAAGGCAACAAACAGGAGCATAGCTACCATTAGGTGAGTCCAATAAGAATCTAGGCCTACTAGATGTTAAGGGTCACCTGCATCCCTCTCTCCCTTCCTCTCTCCCCTACCCCACAGGTCTAGCATTTCTCTCTGTCCCCCATCTCTATCCCTCTCCCCATGGTCCTCCAAACATGTGCCTAGTGGCCAGCAGAGGCAGTGATGTAAACTGCCAGGGCCTTTCCTCTGCCGAATCCTGCCCATAGGAAGTTGTCTCAGAGAGGTAGGACACAGCAAAGGAAAGGCACTAGAGGGTCCAGTTGGAGACGGCCTCTGCAGGTCACTCACCACACTTTTGGAGGACCTTGTGGGCAAGGTTGGGGGCAGAGTGCAAGAAGGGAGAAGCTGGAACACAAAAGAGATGCTGTGTATGGAGGAAGCATAGGGAAACAGAGGGGCAATGCTGAATACAGGAAGAGGAGGAGCATGGGACAGGGACACAGAAGGAAGACAGACAGTGGACAGAGAAAGAAGAAATGTCAAAAAAGAACAGGAGATGTTGGAAAGAGTTAAGAAAAGAGAAAAGAAAAGAAGGAGAAGAAGAAAGAGAGCAAAGCAATGCTCAGACAACAAAGGTAGATTGAGACCTTAAGGAGGATGCCGAGTGCATCGGAGTCAGCTAAAACCTTACTGGCGGTGTCCCTGGAGAGCATTTGGGATGCTCTTCAGAAGTTCAGTGAAACCATAGAAAAATCAGCAAACGATGTTTCAGTTCTTGTGAGTAAGTTTGACAACTTAACTGAATCTTTGGAAGGCACAAAAAGGGAATTTTCTACTTAGATAGAAGTGCCTAAAATTGAAGTTACAGGTTTACAACCTGTATTATGACAACTGTTATAATGAAGGATAAAACTGTTTTACATAGAAGGCTTGAGTCTATTGAAAATTACAACAGAAGACTGAACTTGTGTTTTCTTAATTTCCCCAAGGTCTCTCAGGACTTTGCCTGTACAGGCCTTTAAAAGATATTTGGTTGAAGTCCTACGTTTTTCCCCAATGAATCTGCCTCCTTTAAATAAAGCATATTATGTTTCCTCTAGAAATATAAATCAGGAATTAAGAAATACACCTTTAGATATTTCAGCTGTATTGGAAACTTTGCTTTCTGAAGAATCAGATAGGCTCACCTTAATTGTTTCTTTTGTCTTCGAGCAAGATTTAAATTTGGTAATGAAGACGTACTTCCGTAACTCACAAAAAACCTTTTCTTGCAAAACAATGTATGGATGTTTCCGGATGTTACGAGGCCTACTCAGGAGAGGAGAAAGGCTTTCCTGGCTTTAAGACAGGGTACTTTATCTCTAGGTGCATCTTTCTTACTCCTATCCTTGCAAATGCCTTTTAAAATATCTTGGGGTGAAATATGTATACTATGAACCAGAACAGTTACGTGTCTTTATTGACTTGAAGAGGATCATGAAGGAACCCCTCAATTGATTCAAGCATTAAAGAAGGGATATTTAACATGTTATTGCCTGTTCTAACAACTTGGGGGCCCTTTTACTAAGCTGCGTAAGCATCTGTGTGCGCCAAAATGGAGTTACCGCACGGCTACCGAGTGGCTCTTGCAGTAATTTTATTTTTGCCGTGCGTCCAATACGCACGGCTGAAAAATAATTTTTATTTTCTGCCGCGTGTATCGGACGTGCACTAAGTGGCATTTGGCGCGCATAGGTCATTACTGCCTGGTTATAGCGTGAAACTGTACTACTAAGTCAATGGGTTGTGGTAAGGTCTCAGACCCAAAATGGACGCACGGCAATTTTTATTTTGCCGCACGTCCATTTTCGGCAAAAATTTTTAAAAAGGTATTTTTTTCTACAGGTGTGCTGAAAAATGATTCTGCGCACCCAAAACCCGCAGGCCATTTTTCAGTGCACCTTTGTAAAAGGATCCCTTGATCTTTTTTCTTAATTGTACCTCCTTACATTTCCTTCCCCTCCTCTGAATGCTGTAGTCTGAAAAAGTTGTATTGTTATTTCCTTTTGTTCTTAAATGAGAAATGTCTTAAATGAGAATATCTGTGTTTCTGTTACAAGTGTTTGACTTGTGTAATACTTGATAATTTTATTAAATTAAAAAAAAAACTAATATGGAGGTGCGAGCACATTGGTGTCAAGCATGGGAAGCATGGGTTATTGGTGGTGGTGGTGGGGGGGGGGGGGATATTCCAAAGGCTGAAGAGAAGACTTGTTACCTGCAGTAGAAAATGAGCAGAACAGAGGCTGCCAGCAGAAGCAGGATAGTTCCCACCAGGATAAAAAGAAGAAGAGCTGCGTGATGTCTGGAGTCCATGATAAAAAGCTGAAAAATAGAACAGCAGCTAATGTGGACATCAAAGAGAAAAAAAAAGTTTAACAGAACTTTACTAATACGTAAACATTTTCACTGTGGCATGGCCACAATATCATTAGTACAGTCAGTCAATCATTCTAAGCCCAATATTATTAAGAGACTAATAGTCAACAAGTACCATAAGGGAAAGCCAATTCCATTGTACCTAGGTGACCAGAATTGAACATAATACTCAAGGCGAGGTCACACCATGAAGCAATGGAGGCATTATAATATTCTTGGTATTATTTACCATACCCTTCCTAATAATTCCTAGCATAACATTTGCTTTTTTGGCTACTGCCACACACTGAACAGATTTCAGTGTATCCCCTACAATGACACCTAGATCTTTTTATGGGTGCTGACCCTCAAGTTGGACCCTAGCACCAGGTAACTATGAGTCAGATTATTCTTCCCAATGTGCATCACTTTGCATTTGTCGACATTAAATTTCACTTGCCATTGGGATGCCCTGTCTTCCAGTTTTCTAAGGTCTTCCTGCAATTTTTCACAGTCTGCATGTGTTTTGACAACTTTGAATAGTTTTGTGTCATCTGCAAATTTAATCACTTCACTCATTGTTCCGATTTCCAGATCATTTATAAATATATTAAATAGCACCGGTCCCAGTACAGATCCCTGCAGCACTCCACTATTCACCAAAATGGCCATTTAACCCTACCCTCTGTTTTCTTCCAGAAGCCAATTCCTAGTCCACAGAAGGACATTGCCTCCTATCCCCTGACTAATTTTCTCAGGAGTCTCTCATGAGGAACTTTGTCAAAAGCTTTCTGAAAATAAAAAGATATACTGGAATTAGAAAAGGTACAGAAAAGGGCGATGAAAATGACAAAGGGGATGGGACGACTTCCCTATGAGGAAAGGCTGAAGCAGCTAGGGATCTTCAGCTTGGAGAAGAGATGGCTGAGGGGAGATATGATAGAGGTCTATAATATAATGAGTGGAACGGAACGGGTAGATGAATCGCTTGTTTAATCTTTCAAAAAATACCAGGACTAGGGGGCACGCAATGAAGATGCAAAGTAGTAAATTTAAAAAGAATCAGAGAAAATATTTCTTCACTAAACATGTAATTAAGCTCTGGAATTCATTGCTAAAGAATGTAGTAAAACAGTTAGCTTAGCAGGGTTTAAAAAAGGTTTGGATAGGTTCCTAAAAGAAGTCCATAATCCATTATTGAAATGACTTGGGGAAAATCCACTGCTTGTTTCTAGGTTAAGCAGCATAAAATGTATAGTACTGCTTTGGGATCTTGCAACCTGGATTGACCACTGTTGGAAACAGGATGCTGGGCTTGATGGACCTTCGGTCTGTCCCAGTATGGCAGTACTTATACCTTTTATTCTTTAATCTTGCTACTAGCTGCCTCTTGGGAAGGAGTGCAGATAACACACATATTATATCTCCAACATGGAATATACAACTCTTCTCTTAGAGAACCACAGGGTGTGGGAGTTACTTTTGACCTACTTCAGGCTACTACATTAGTCACATATATCAAAAAGATCACTGTAAAAGCTACATTTGATGAGCAAGATACCCACCTTGGGGACTACAAGAGAAAAGATGAGGTGATCCATAGCACTGCATGAAGTCCAAGGACTTTGAACCAGACATCCAAACCACTGAAATGTTGACCGTCCTTTGATTTTCCCTCTGAGGATTGTAATTTCTTTGTTTATAGGAATCACCAAATTAAGGTGCTTTATTTAAGCAGACCATTGGTAACCACTGGTATTTCTGCCCATCTTTTAAAAATCCTTTTATCAATATAACCAAGTATACAATAATCAAACTTGAAAAACCACTGAATGGCACAATTACAGAATCAAAACATAATACAAAAAGGAAAAAGAAATTCTCATTATTTAGTCCACAATATACTAGAGGCTAGAAAGGAAAAATAAGAAACTCAAAAGAAATAAATAATCAAAGAAGCAGAAATAAACTGCAATAACCCACAGCTGGACATGTCATTCCCCAGGCTTTACTTCAGAGCCAAATACAACTCCAATTTCTTCTCTGGCCACAATAAATTCAATGTTTAGGTTCAAAAAACAGGAAATTTTTGTTCAGATAAGAAATACAACAGTTCACTGGAAATTTCAAAATAAATGATGCTCCCGGCCAGGACCCTCGGCCAAAGGGCCAAGAACTCTTTCCTGCACTTTTGTGTCATTTGAAACAAATCAGGAAATATACATACATTTGAACCCAAAAACTGTTCGTTAATATGACGGAAATATAATTTCAAAACATCATCTTTATCATGTTCCAACGCAAAAGTCACGAGTTGTTCTAGACGTTGCAACCTTCAGTGAACACTCCAAAAAAGCTGTTAATTCTAATTCAACTGGAGGATCTCCCTTTGCTCCAACCAGAGTTGAACTTTTAGGTTCCCCCCACCCCCCCAAGAGTCAAATATTCTCATGAGAGGTGGAATATTCTCTACAGGGATAAGTAATATCTCATGGAAGTATCTATGTACCATTTCAACCAGAGATACAATCGGAGACACAATCAGAGACCTGGGAAAATTTAAAAGTCTCAATTTGTTCTTTCTGAATTCTCCATACTCTCCAAGCAATCAAATGTCTTTCTTTCAACAAAGTCAATTCTACCTATTTCAATTCATTTATCTGTTCTGCTTGTTTCTCCAGTTGTTCCCTATGAGAAGTTAACAATACTCTGATCTTCCACCTGATCTTCCACCTTGGTAACTATGATCCCAAAATCAGTTTTAAATTCTTTAAATGCCATTTTAAGATTGGCGTCCATGGCCCTAATAGCTTGCCACAGAGTCTAAAGTTACTATGGCTGGTTGAACAATATCCACCTGAAGGTTCCTTCTCCACTCTCTCAGTTTGCAGTGATGATCTTCTTGCTGCTGAGCCTGTCCCGAAAGGTTCCTGCTCGGCTGCCCCTACACTAGCGTGGCTCTAGCGTGGCTCTCTCCGACTTCATGGGAATGAGACACCACACCAGCCTCTTCCACTAAACCTCTTCCAAGCTTCTGGGAAGTCGGCCTTAGATTCGGGATCAAAAAAACCTGATCAACACCAAAGTCTGCTGATGCACCCGGCAAAACTCCTGAAGTAGGTTGTGCAGTTTCAACTCAACGCATCAACGCTCCCTCAAGGGTGGTCTGTATCAGATGCCTCAGAACTTCAGAGGTCGGAGGGTAAGCCTTCTGAGTGCCTTTTCTCTTCCCAAAATTTTCCCTCCTAGTCCTCTGCCCATCTTTAATCTCATTCCAGTTTAGGTCTTGGGCTTAGCCTTCCCCAATCAACCAGTTAGTCCTGCAATTTATTTGTTGCCACTTGTAATGGAAGTGAATTTTAAAGATTGTTTTTCAACTCTGTCTTGACCGCCCAGTGCACTTGGGGTCTGTATTGTTGATTAGAAGTAATTCTGTTTAAAAATGATTGTTTAACTTTGACTGTGTGAAAATACGTTGGAATGCAGAAGATAAGACACAGCTCTAATTAATTTGGTATGTGAAGGGGAGGATGGCGCTTGCTTTCCAGGTCCAGCCTGGCCACCTAGAGTTGGAGAGCATGTGACCACGTTCCCACAGTATGTCTTGTTTACCTAAACAGAGAAGCATTCTCTAATTTTCCTCAGCTCTGAACATGAGCTCTAAGCCTAATAAAAAGGGGGGCTTGTTACAGCAGAGTGGGAGCTCATCTGTGAGTAATGTACATACTGCACAGAGGACTTGTTCCTGGTCTAAAAAGCTCCTGGCTTTCGCTGTAATGGGCCCCCCCAGCTGATGATAAGAGCCTGGATGATGTAAGGACCAGTGATGTTGTATGTATAATCCTATATAATAATTTGCAGCTCTGCACATCCGTCTGGATGCTTGGGTTTGTAACACCTGGGTTCATAACACAGTTCCCATTGGTCCGCCCTGGGGATGACGTCACAGGGCTGACCAATGGGAAGTGAGAGGGAAGAGAACCCAGCAGCAGCCACCGGAAGCTCCAGTCCGACGGCCCCACTCCCGTCCGAGTTCGACACCCCCCTCTCCTCTGCTCAAAAACGTTTTACCTGCTGCTCCACGGTCCACAGGCCACAGTGAAGCCCTGCATGCATGGACGCCGCTTCACACTGCCTTTGCTTTCGCTTCTGTGATCCTGCCCTTCCGCAAACAGGAAATGAGGGCGGGACCACAGGAACAACTGAAACAGAAGCAAAAGCAAAGGCTGTCTGAAGCGGTGTCTGTGGAGGTAAAAACTTTTAAACAACAGCTGGCTCTTACGAAGGGGAGGGGCAGAGAGGAGGGGTTCGGGTCTTGAAATGACAGAGGGGGAGGGGGGTCCTGGAACTCCACTGGAAGGGGAGGGCCGGTCCTGGAACTGGAAGGGGATGGGGGTCCTGGAACTCAAATAGGAGGGGTGGGAGGGGGGTCCTGGAACTCAAAGTGGGGGGAGGGGGAGGGGATGGGAAGGGGGGACAGGGTCCTTGAACTCGGACAGAGGGAGAGGGGGAGAGGGAGAGGGGGAGGTGGTTCTGGAACTCGGACAGGAGAAGGGGGAGGGGTGGTGAGGGGAAGGGGTGGGGGTGAGGGGTAGGGGGTGGGGGGAAGGGGGGACAGGGGGTTGAGGGGGGAAGGGGTGAGGGGAAGGGAGAGGAGGGAAGGGTGTGGAGGAGGGGGAGGGAGGGAGGGAGGTTGAGGGGGAGGGGCGCCTGGAGCTCTGAGGACAGAGGGAGAGAGGGAGGGGGCCCTGGAACCTAGCTAGCGTCCGTTTCCTTTCTGTTGGAAACGGGCCTCTTTTACTATTATGTATATATATCTGTATTATTGCTTCTTTTCCTGGTCTAAGAACGCTTAGCATTGCTTAGATGTAGAGACCAGTGATGTAATGATTGTTTATAGATAGGTATTGTCTCATTTCAGTTAGATGATTTAACCATTGTATATATCTTTCATTGTAGATTTTAACACCTCTAATAAAGGTTTCATTTAAATCTAATACGAATCCAAAAGAATCCACGGTAATTATTGAGTAGGCTGTGTTAGTGAGACAGGCTGTAAATCCATAGCAGTACACCACTTAGATGACAAGAGGCATATTTTCAAAGCACTTTGGGAGGCTAAGTTCCATATGTTTCTATGGAACTTTGGGAGGCTAAGTGCTTTGAAAATAAGCCTCTCTAAGTGCTCCTTTTAGTAAGGTGTACTAACAATTAGTGCACACTAAATGCTATGAAGCCCATAGCATTTAGCGTGCATTAATCATTGGGCGCATCTTAGTAAAAGGGGTCCTAACTACCCATTTAAGTTCTGCCACTGAAAATTCACGTTTGAACTTCAAATGGATAACGTGGCTGAAAATTTAGATAATATCAATTTTTAAAGTTAGATAGTGGCCATTTCCACTGGCTATTGACTTTTGTGTCACGAATTTTTAGTTCATCCTGGAAATAGACATATTTTCCCCTTGAGTCCCTTTGCAGTGTTACTGATAAATGTATTGAAAACACAACAAAAAGCACCAATAGCCTTCAAAAATGGGACACAGTTCCTTTAATTGTGAAACTAAATGTCAGTCTTACAATATGGACCCAACAAAGGTCGTGTTTCGGTGCACAGCACCTGCGTCATTTATCAAAGAAAGAGAGGACTGATTTTGTTCCTAACGTGCCGAGCAATTACTTCATAAAGTGCATGCCATTCTTTTTATTTCATAAGGAGGAACTTTTGTTGCTGCACACGGCATTTATCTATTATTAGAACACATTTGACCCCTGACGCAGGTGCTGTGCACTGAAACACGGCCCGTGTCGGTCCATATTGGAAGATATGGCTCCGTTTTTGAAGGTTCTTGGTGCTTTTTGTTGTGTTTTCGATTTTGTTTTGTACTTTGGACCCTTTCTGTGTTGTTTTGATAAATGTATTGAAAAATCTGTCCCTACCACCAAGACACGGGTACCTGTGAAAAAACATAAGTTAGGAAGAATAGTTAGATGAGCAAAGGCCTAAATGAGGTAGGAGGAGGAGAAGAGAGGAAGGGAAGGGGAACTTGATATACTGCCTTTCTGAGATTTTTGCAACTACATCCAAAGTGGTTTACATATATTTGGGACCTTATTTTGTACCAGGGGCAATGGAGGGTTAAGTGACTTGCCCAGAGTCACAAGGAGCTGCAGTGGGAATTGAACTCAGTTCCCCAGGATCAAAGTCCACTGCATTAACTACTAGGCTACTCCCCCACTCCAAACCTATCCACACTCAATAAAAGGAGGAGATAAAACATTCTTTACAGATCCTACTAGACATCAGTCTTTCTTTGGAATGATGGAAATAGATGAGTGTGAGGGAAGTGACTAAAACTTCTCAATTAGGAAAGGTCTCTAGGCACCAGGCTCATGAGTTTTGTATTGAACACCTAGTTCCCTCTTTCTCCTCTCCTGGGAAGGTGGTTTGGGCAAACGTCAGAATGCCCAAGAGCTCTCCATGTCCTGCAGGCCTGTCCATGTGAGGGCAACTGAGAAAAGGAAGGCCCAAAGAAGGAAAGGTTGGTGATTCGAGTTAATTCCATATTCCTGGTTGTCACTGAAGAATTCCTTATTGTCTTCAGAAGAGTTTTGATTGGGAGGACCACTCTGCACAGGTGCAATATCTCCTTGCCTCAGAAATGAGCCTACCGGGATATTGTAGAGAGATGCAAAATGTTAAAATTACACTGGCTGACAAATTACCAGATTCTGGGCACAGGCAAGGTTATAATTATGAGTCAGAACATGTAATAAACTGAAGTATTCTCTAGAAGACAATATGATAAGAGTATAATGCGTAATTCTAGGAATCCTGCTCTGTGTCCTGGTGAATTCCAATATGGATCTTCTGTCTTGCACTGCCTTTTCCATTTTTGAATTGGGCTTGGCAATTCAAATTGGGCTTGCAACAAATGCTCTAAAAATGTTACTATTCTTTGAGTCTGTGGACTTCAATGTTGCCTGTCTGTTGAGTGACAAGATAAAGAATTTTTTTTTAAGTACAGGATTGGGCAAAAGTCTTTCGTAGAAACAGATTAAAGCAAGGCGCAGTGCCCCCACAGGTGCAGGGAGCCGCATGTACAGTGGTGGAAATAAGTATTTGATCCCTTGCTGATTTTGTAAGTTTGCCCACTGACAAAGACATGAGCAGCCCATAATTGAAGGGTAGGTTATTGGTAACAGTGAGAGATAGCACATCACAAATTAAATCCGGAAAATCACATTGTGGAAAGTATATGAATTTATTTGCATTCTGCAGAGGGAAATAAGTATTTGATCCCCCACCAACCAGTAAGAGATCTGGCCCCTACAGACCAGGTAGATGCTCCAAATCAACTCGTTACCTGCATGACAGACAGCTGTCGGCAATGGTCACCTGTATGAAAGACACCTGTCCACAGACTCAGTGAATCAGTCAGACTCTAACCTCTACAAAATGGCCAAGAGCAAGGAGCTGTCTAAGGATGTCAGGGACAAGATCATACACCTGCACAAGGCTGGAATGGGCTACAAAACCATCAGTAAGATGCTGGGCGAGAAGGAGACAACTGTTGGTGCCATAGTAAGAAAATGGAAGAAGTACAAAATGACTGTCAATCGACAAAGATCTGGGGCTCCACGCAAAATCTCACCTCGTGGGGTATCCTTGATCATGAGGAAGGTTAGAAATCAGCCTACAACTACAAGGGGGGAACTTGTCAATGATCTCAAGGCAGCTGGGACCACTGTCACCACGAAAACCATTGGTAACACATTACGACATAACGGATTGCAATCCTGCAGTGCCCGCAAGGTCCCCCTGCTCCGGAAGGCACATGTGACGGCCCGTCTGAAGTTTGCCAGTGAACACCTGGATGATGCCGAGAGTGATTGGGAGAAGGTGCTGTGGTCAGATGAGACAAAAATTGAGCTCTTTGGCATGAACTCAACTCGCCGTGTTTGGAGGAAGAGAAATGCTGCCTATGACCCAAAGAACACCGTCCCCACTGTCAAGCATGGAGGTGGAAATGTTATGTTTTGGGGGTGTTTCTCTGCTAAGGGCACAGGACTACTTCACCGCATCAATGGGAGAATGGATGGGGCCATGTACCGTACAATTCTGAGTGACAACCTCCTTCCCTCCGCCAGGGCCTTAAAAATGGGTCGTGGCTGGGTCTTCCAGCACGACAATGACCCAAAACATACAGCCAAGGCAACAAAGGAGTGGCTCAGGAAGAAGCACAATAGGGTCATGGAGTGGCCTAGCCAGTCACCAGACCTTAATCCCATTGAAAACTTATGGAGGGAGCTGAAGCTGCGAGTTGCCAAGCGACAGCCCAGAACTCTTAATGATTTAGAGATGATCTGCAAAGAGGAGTGGACCAAAATTCCTCCTGACATGTGTGCAAACCTCATCATCAACTACAGAAGACGTCTGACCGCTGTGCTTGCCAACAAGGGTTTTGCCACCAAGTATTAGGTCTTGTTTGCCAGAGGGATTAAATACTTATTTCCCTCTGCAGAATGCAAATAAATTCATATACTTTCCACAATGTGATTTTCCGGATTTAATTTGTGATGTGCTATCTCTCACTGTTACCAATAACCTACCCTTCAATTATGGGCTGCTCATGTCTTTGTCAGTGGGCAAACTTACAAAATCAGCAAGGGATCAAATACTTATTTCCACCACTGTACATGGCACTGTGCCCCGACGGGCATGCGCGCTGATACCAGCGGGGTGCGAGCGGGGCGAGGCGGGCAGGTTCCCGACACCCAGGGGCCCCCCGCTGGCAAGGGTGGAGAGTTGAAAGGGGCTTAAAAACCCCTGGGTGGAGCCCGGACGTCCTCTTCTGGAGTCCGGGCACCAGCCAGCACCCAGCCCCCCCCCCCCCCCCCCCCGGTTTAACATGAATTGTACCCATATATATTTTGTCGCAGCTTTGGCGGGGTACCCAAGCCTGAGAGTGTAAGCTAGGCAGCTGGGATAGCTGCGCTTACGGTTGAGCTCCCTTGCTGTTCGGCGGGAAGCTCTGTTTACGATTGGTCAGTCTTGCTAATGGCGGCGGACTAGGTTGGCAAATTAAGCCGGAAGGTGGATTGGCTTGGGTATACCCAGGGTTATGATGTGTGTATTTAAAATAAAGCTGCGGCCAAGTTGTGCCACGTTAAGAAAATACCGTGTCTGGTGATTATTGTAATGTTTGAATACCCTTAGGCCCGAGGGGTCTCGGTTGCCTATGTTACCAGGCAGCTCTGGTCTTGAAATTCATTTGAAGAGCACTGAGGAAACAAGCAGGCATTAATTAGCTATAGGGGAACAGTTTTCACGGTTCAAAGAGCTCTGCTAATGAAGTTCTATAGGCCCACAAAACAAGAGAAGGAAATAATGAAAACAGGTGAGTGCTGCTGCTCTTCTCCGAACCCAGAGATCCATCATGCATACTTCTTACTCCTTTGCAATGTGGTATCTGGTAGTCCTTGCATTTTCCATGTGCAATTAATATTACAGGTACCAGAATGCACTGGGAGGAGGCGGTGTAGATAAACCATGAGGGCATTAAAATCTCCCTCCAGAAATTGAGTCATTTTGCAGCCTTGCATGATAAAAGAAAGTTTTTGTTCTAAATTAAGACCTAGGAACCAAGATGGAAACCTATTATAGAGCTCTATAAATCAAATCTAATATAACATGGAAGTCTTAAGGATGTACCTCTGAAGATATTCAGTTATTTGTGCATCTCAGTCCTGACTGCAGAACTCCCTTCTATAATCCACAACTCTTAAACACAAAGGGTGAACAAACCAAATATAACTCCACCAGTTCAGAGAACTCCCTTCTATTCCAGTGCTGGGATATCCCCCTACCATATAATACAGCTCTACCATGCACCTTAATCCTGTACAGTTGTACCCAGTCTTCCAGTACTAAAAACCGTATACAAAATCTGAAAATGCTCCAAAATTCTGCTCTGGAGCCCTCTGTTTTATTCCAAAATTGAGACACAATTGTTCTTCCATGGAGTGCACCTCATTTAAGGCACTGATAGATATCTGACACCGTGCTCCTAATCCTAATGACTGCAGATTTCAAAACAGTATAACGATCAAATAGACCATGCAGGCGCATTACAATATAATGTAGAGTCAAACTGTATATTAATGGTAACAACAGAAAAACAGCATGCAGATTTAGCAAAAGTATTATAAACCAAATATTTATCGATTTCTTACATTTTGGAGACGCTTGTCCAATCAGAGGCCCGAGCAACTTACAAACAGAAAATAATAATTAAAAAAATACATATAAAAAAAAAACATTGAACAAAACGTAATTTTGCACTGTTCTGCCTGCTTTTCCTCGTGCAGAGACGTGTCTGCTGTTGGGTTCCCCTGCACTTTGCTTGGTGCTTCTCCCTTACTCTGCATAGCCCACACTAACACCTTGCTGTGTGCTAAGCTCTGGGCGCTTCCAGCTAGGCCTGGTGACAGATGGCCAGACAAAAGGCCAGAGAGGTAACTGGCGCTGGGCCCGAAATGGCCTTTGATTCCCCTGTCGAGTGCTCAGAGTATTAGGTTTCCTCTGCTGAAGACCAGGGAGAGCATCTCTGGAGGATAAGATATCTGATTAGCTGACGGTTGCACTTATTCTTAGTTCTGGAAGCAGAGAAAGATTAATAATAATAATTTCACACCCCAGAGCCCCAAACTACACATCCCAGAATGTTTGAGTTGTAAAACCAGGGCTGGCTTAGTGCTGGATTGGCTTTAGATGGGGCACAGATGATGCTCAGTTAGTTTTGGTGCTGCCGGGGAGGGTTAATGGTTTGATTCTTTCCTTTTCCAGACTTGTAGATCACGGTCTCTGTATTCATGGGTGTAGACAGTGGTGTGCTGGTAAATTTTTAATAACAGGCTCTCTCCCTGGTCCACCTCTGCGCCCCCCCCCCCCCCCCCCCCAAAAAAAAAAAAAACATTTGCAAAGCTGGCTATACCCGGGGAGAGAGCGTGCTTTCAAACAATCCTTACATCCAAATTTACCTTCTTTTAATGTAAAAAAAAATCCTTTATCCTCCATCTTTTAAGACACTGCCTACCTGCTGGATAGTGATGGCACAAGGAAAGCAAGTTTGGTCCAGTGAAGACTAACTTAAAATAACCTTGCTGTTCCTTAGATGGGAACTAGTACTACAATATTGAAAATGCGACCACACGATGACTCTGCGGTTATGCTCCACTAATAAGTTAAAAGATTAACTGGATTTCTTGAAAGGATTATATAAATTTAGGATGCAGGACTAGGGACACACACACGTATTTAGTCAATATCATAATTCTTCATGTACAGCCACAAAACAACCTTTTAGGGTGGATAGTGTTCACAATGAGCTCTTGTTATTATCGACCAGATAGAGATAAGAGTTTTCAGTTTTGGCACAGTATAATTTATCACAAGAACAAAATATAAGAAAACCAATGGGCTGCATTAGGGATGTAGCGAGGGGGGCTGCCACCCGGGGTGGGGCAGTTCACCGTTGCACCCCCCCCCCCTGGGTGCAGCACGATGACATACCCCCCCCTCGGCGCATCGACACCCCACCCCCGACCCAGTGCCCACCCTCTTCCATCCAACCAGCTCCCCACCTTTAAAAAAATATCGGAATCCGAAGTGAGGCGCAGCGCCTCACGCCTGCACGTAAAAGAAATGTGCACCGTCTCATCTGGCCTTCCCTCGCTCTGTTTGTCCCGCCCTCTGCTGATGCAACTTCCTATTTCCGCAAGGGCGGGACAGACAGAGCGAGAGAAGGTCCAATGAGACGGTACACATTTATTTTACGTGCAGGTGCGACGCGCTGCGCCTCGCTTCAGATTCGATATTTTTTTAAAGGTAGGGAGCTGGTTGGACGGAGGAGGGTGGGCACTGGGGGGGGGGGGGGTGTCGATGCGCCGAGGGGGGAGGAGCTGGCAGGGAGAACCCCCCCCCCCCCCAGAGCTGACACCCGGGGTGGACCGCCTGTCCTGCCCCCCCTTGCTACGCCACTGGGCTTATGGCCAATTTATGTTTAAACAAAAGAAATCTGCATGAAACAAAATATTTATTTTTATTTTGACTAATAAAACCACTTGCCCCTGAAACATGTTCAAAACAGAACAATCCATTTGTGTATCTAAAAGGTAAACTTCTACAAAACAGATTAAGATCTGATTCCATGTGCCCCAATGAAAGGAGAGTTTAATTCTACTTCCATTTAACTTCAATATATTCCATCATCTTTATAACACCAGGCTTCCCAAGGTACATTACGACAACAGTTAAGATGAACCCATCAGGAAACAGGATATCCTCACTGAAATTTGTCCATCTGTATTGTATAAAGACAGTGCATTTATTTATTATTTTTTTTTTTTTTAGTGTAGAAAAATGAGCACAAAATACAGAGTTTAAAATCGCTGTTTCTACCAGCTATAATCATTTTTAAAGATGTTTTAGTGATATTCAATTGTTATTTCATGATATTTATATCTTATGGGAAGCTTTCAAATAAATTAAAAAGCTGTCCAATAAGTCAAAAAAACAAAAACTTTTGACCTCTACCTTTTAAGGCACTACTCCTATCCAATTGAAACAGCTTTAGACTTGTTACAGATGGACAAACAATAAAGAACAGCAATGTGGTTGCAGCAGCTCATAGGTTTGCTTGATTTGGTTTGAGTGTACACTAGAGGAGATGACAGCTGTGCGGGGGAGTGAAAACAGAGATTAACCAAATTGGCTTCTTTACTTACCATGGAGTAGATAGGCGGCTCATCACTTCAAACCTCCTTGGTCCCGATGGCGTCCTTTGCCTACCGCGTCCTGCCTACGTGGAAACAGCAAGTTGAATCCAGGGGCGTAGCCACGGGTGGGCCTGGGTTCTGTCCCAGGCGCACCCAGAAGAAAACCAGCCACTATCAGTCCCTCCTCCGTTGCTGCAGCTTCAGCAGCGAAATTATCCTTTGAAGGCAACCACGGTCTATCCCAGCTGCACACGTCAGCAGACAACGAACGAATCTGCAGCATCTAAAGATCCATAGCTGGGGAGATGCCATTCATTCTTTAGACTGCAGCATGGGACCAGCCGCATGCCCGCTAACAGCTCTGCGCAGCATTCCAACTCCGAGTCCCACCCCTTAAGACACAAACGTCCTGTTTCCAACACAGAGAAACAGGAAGTTTGTATCCTAAGGGGCGGGAATCAGGACGCTGCAAAGCTGTTAGCGGGCATGTGGCTGGTCCCACACTGCAGTCTGAAGAATGGATGCCATCTCCCCACGGATCTTCGGGTGATCCGGAGGCAAGCACTAATGAAGGTCCAGCAGGGTTGCAGAGGAAAGGAGCTGCTGCAGTGAACAGGAAGATAAGAGAGCTGAAGGGAGAGAGGGGGAAAGGAGGAGAGGGGGAGGGAGGAGGGGTGGATGGTTTGGCAGGCAGAAAATATGACCTAGGTCATGTAAGGGCACCAGAGTTGGGGAATAAAGACATCGGAGGGTGGAGAAATAAAGTGGAGATGCTAGATTGGGTGGGGGGAAGAAAAGGCTTATAGAGAAGGAATGTTAGACTTGAAGAAAGGAATGAGAGAGGATTCTACACACGGGGGGGGGGGGGGTAGAATTCTGGCCACAGGGAGGGGCAGGTCATAGAGAGGGGGTGCTGGGCATGAGGGAAGGAAAGGGGGAGATCCTGGCCACACTGGATCACGGGAGAGGGGGCAAGAGGAAAGAGAGAAGTGACAGCAAGATGCTGGGAGGGGGTGAAAGGGTGGGGAGAAGAGAGGGAGCAGATGCTGAGCTAGAAGGGTGGAGGGATAGAGACACCGGGAAAGGTGGAACCATGTGGGAGAGGTCAAGGGGGTGGCAAGGAAATGAACACCAGGAGGATGGTGATTACAGGGGAAAGAAATATGGTAATGGGGAATAGATTGAAGATGGAAGGGAATGGATGGCTGGGGAAGTAGAGAGAAGGGGAACAGGAGAACTAGTGGGTGAAAAGGAAATGGAAATCTGACAGGTATCTGAAAAGTAAAACAAAGAAAAAGGGGTTAGACAGGATAAAATTTGAGTGGACAGAGAGCAGAAAAGAAAAAAAAGGTCAATACCTCAGAGGCAAGTGAAGTGAGGGAATGGAACAAGAGAGGAGAAAAAGACAAATGGACAGCAGCTACTGGAAGGAGAAATAGCAGAAAGATAGGAAAGTTCAAAGAGAAAACTGGATCAACATGATGGAAAAATAAAATGACCAGAAAACAAAGGTAGAAAAGGCATTTTATTTTGAATCTTAACTGAAATATGATAGCTTGAGAAATGTGCATAGTGGATGTAACTTTATTGTGTTCAGTAGAAAAAGACATATATTTCTATTTTTATTTCTCCACTGTTGCAGAATGGTATCCGGCTAGTTGCCAGCCACCAATTCCTACTTGGACAGTTCCCTCCTAGGACGTTTCCCCAAGGTGGACAATTCCCTCCTAGGTCTGTTCCCTCCTGGCTAGTTCTTACTGGCATGTAGTTTTGTTTTTTTTGTGTTGATGTTTTGCTGGGGGAGGGGGGGGGGTTGTTATGCATCATATTTTTTTATGAGGAGTGTCGTTGCGTGTCGTGGATGTGTTGGTAATATTTTGTTTAAGTTTTTATATATAATATTTTATGCTCTGTATTAATTTGGATTTTGGCTTATTTAATTTTTTTGGTGTGGCGTGTTAAAGGTAATATTTGAGTGTGTGTGTGTGTGGGAGAGCATTACCCCCCCCCCCCCAAAAAAAAAAAAAAAAAAAAACTATCTGGAAGAGGAAAGGGAAGGAGATAAATTTAAGACTGTGATGTTTCATGATTGTTAAGGGTGGGAATTGTCCTCCCTGGAGCAGTGGGAATTGGTTAGGTGGTAATTGTCCTAGGTGCAAACTGACTTAGAACCTGCAGTATATGCCAAGGTTCCCAGTTCAATTTTTGTCTACATATTTTTATTTCTAATTTGTGATCATTTGTTCTTTATTTGGTGAGGGTCTGTTGGTGTGATTGCAATGACAGGTGGGGAGATTGGAGGGTAGAAAGGGGGAAGAGGGAATTGGGGGGGGGGGCTTCTTTATTTTCTGCCCTGGGCCCTAGCATGTCAAACACCAGTCCTGACCTTTGCTGTGGCTGGAGGGGATCCCTAAACCCCATAAGCTGAGGACCTCCTCTGATAGCAGCCAAAACTTCCTTCTACTAAGCTTAGCAGGCGGCGGCAACATCCTCGAGTCACCAATAACTAAGAATGCCTGGGGTGCCGGCATCAGTAGCTCAAGGAGTTGCTGCTGCTGCTGCTGCCTGCCAAGCTTGGTAAAATGGAGTTCTGGCCGTCTTCAGAGGAAATCTTCAGCTGATAGTGCTTGGGGATCCTCATGAGCTAAAGTGTTTCTATTTCTATTTTGAGTTTGGGAGGTGCTGGGGGAGAGGTGGAGAATAGGGGGAGAAAGGGGGTGTGGCAGATAGAAAATTTTGTGCCCACCCACTTTGGGCTCAGGCCCACCCAAAATTGGCTGTCTGGCTACACCACTGGTTGAATCAGAGTAGGAGGGACGTGGCAGCAGAAGGACCCCGATGCCGGCATCCTGTCCTAACCACTGCCTGCAGGAAGTGACGATCCTAGGTCGGCTGCCACCCGGGGCGAATTGCCGATGCGCACCCCCCCCCCCGGGTATAGCATGACCCCCCTCCTGGCGCAATGACATCCCCCCTCCCCAGTGCATTAGCCCCCCCCCACCCCCCCCCCCCCCCCCGCACAGCTCTCGGCTCCGCTGGCTACCTGCTCCCTCTGCCCCGGAACAGGAAGTAACCTGTTCTGGGGCAGAGGGAGCAGGGAACCAGCGGAGCCATCAGGCGCGTGGCTGCTCTCTGCACCCCTCCAGCGGCGTGCACTCGGGGCAGACCACCCCCACCACCCCGCCCTTGGTACGCCGCTGCCTGCAGGTACGGTAATGGTCTGGAGAACTGCGACGGGGGGGGAGAGGTTGGGGGAGGAAGGCAGGGAGAGGGAGAGGGCGCAGGTGTGGATATGGGAGGGAAGAAACTGAAAGGATAAAAAGTTCAATGCATGGGGCAGTGGGAAGGGCAGAAGCAGAGGAGAGAGAATCAGGAACTCGGACGGTGCAAGTGTTTTTTTGGGGGGGAGGGGGCAATGCTCCCCCAAACCAATTTCCACTTGACTTGTCCTCCTCCAACAAATGGGCCCAGCAACATCTGCTTGTTAAATTCTTACCAGCAGAGAGGGTAAGGTGCATTTCTGTGGCAACGATCAGCCCAGCAGGGCTCTCCTCTGTCCTCTCTGGCAGAAAATCTCTGGCCAGCCAAGTTGAGTTTAGTGTTGGGCACAGCAGGCAAAAGTAGAGGCTGTCAACGGACGAATCACCACCGGAGATATAAATCCAACAGTCTTTATTGTAATATTAAAAAAGAGGACCCGACACGGGCCGTGTTTCGATGCACGCGTCTACATCAGGGGTCAAACAGAAAACTCTAGAACAGAGCACAGGACCGTAGTCCTGTTATAGTATACAAGGATGGTATGGGATTTGCGTTACAAGATGTATGAGGAGAGACTTGCTGACCTGAACATGTATACCCTTGAGGAAAGGAGAAACAGGGGTGATATGATAGACGTTCAAATATTTGAAAGGTATTAATCCGCAAACGAACCTTTTCCGGAGAGGGGAAGGCGGCAGAACTAGAGGGCATGAAATGAGATTGAAGGGGGGCAGACTCAAAAAAAATGTCAGGAAGTATTTTTTCACGGAGAGAGTGGTGGATGCTTGGAATGCCCTCTCGTGGGAGGTGGTGGAGAGGAAAACGGTAACGGAATTCAAACATGCGTGGGATAAACATAAAGGAATCCTGTTCAGAAGAAATGGATCCTCAGGAGCTTAGCCAAGATTGGATGGCAGAGCTGGTGGTGGGAGGCGGGGCTGGTGGTTGGGAGGCGGCGATAGTGCTGGGCAGACTTGTACGGTCTGTGCCCTGAAAATGACAGTTACAAATCAAGGTAAGATATACACAAAAACTAGCACATATGAGTTTGTCTTGCTGGGCAGACTAGATGGACCGTGCAGGTCTTTTTCTGCCGTCATCTACTATGTTACTATGTAGTATAAAGCTGTAGACCATATACAAATACTGTTGCAATCAAAGCAAGCTGACACGTCTCTTACAATGACTGTAGGAGCAAAATTCGCAAAAGGTGCATTTCTGTGGCAACGATCGCCCGGCAGGGCTCTCCTCTGTCCTCTCTGGCAGAAAATCTCTGGGCAGCCAAGTTGAGCAGTGACGTAGCCACGGGTGGGCCTGGGTGGGCAGGGGTCCACCCAGTTTGGACTCAGACCCACCCAAAATTGTGACACTATTGCTGTGGCTGGTGGGGATCCCCAAACCTTGCCAGCTGAAGATTTTTCTTTCCTTGGGCAGCCAACGTTCTTCTAAATGTCAGCTAGCAGCACTTGCCTTCTGCTGACACCGAGACCTTCTGCACATACTCAGTTTTTGCACATGCAAAAGCACTGAACATGTATAGCCTGCTGGCAACAGCATCAGTTTGAGGCAAGTGCTGCTGGCTGCTGTTTGGAAGAGTGCTGGCTGCTGGAGGAGGAGGAGGAAATCTTCAGCTGGCAGGGTTTGGGATCCCCACCAGCTCAAGTATTTAATATTTGGGGTTTGTGGGTAGGGAGAAGTGGAGAGAGGAGCAAACTGGAGGGGAGCCGGGGTGGGGGGGACATGAATTCCATGCCCACCCACTTTGGCTCAGGCCCACCCAAAATTGGCCATCTGGCTACGCCCCTGGTTACAGCCACAACTAGCTGGGCTGCTGAGATGAGCAGTGCAGCAGGGTTGCCACACACCATGCATGCACCAATAGCAGGTGACAGCTGGTGTGTTTGAGCATGCGTGCCTCCAGCCTCCTGCTGCAAATAGTGAAAAAAAACCCCAAACAAACCTTTAAGTCCCGGCTAACAGCAAAACAATCGGCTCCAGTACACCACGGGGTGTAGAGCACCGGCAGGTGCATGTAGTTAAGGCAATTAAGATAAGGTTCTTTAAACCTCAGAGGGTGAGGCTTGGTTTTCAAATTTAGCTGGTTTATATTTAGAAGAAGGTGTTCTATCTGTGGCTTTGTAAGTGGTCTAAGCCCGATGGCCTCTTCTCTGTCTGACCTGTCTTTAGCTTCAAAGCACCTGCTGGAATTTGAGCGTATGTACGATTATGAGAACAGACTGAAGACGTTCACAGACTGGCCCTTCACGGAGGGCTGCCAATGTACCCCTGAAAACGTGAGTAGCACCCGGCCAGTTTGCTCATTGTACCCGATGTGCCTTCCCTGCATAAGGGAACAAAACGAGACCCGTTGTTAAATCAGGCGCTGTGATTTTAGAGCTAAGAGATCAGGTTATACAACTGCTCCTCCCAAAGGCATAGAATTGAAGTGAAACCCAGTAATAATAAACCACGTTCTAAGTAGGTTATTAAGACATGCTTAGCTATCAAAATCGGACTGGCCAAGTGGGAATCTAACTATCTTTCTATTTGGAAAATTTCCATTAAACAGGCTTTGTATTATTTTTACTAACTGACTTAGAAGCCCTTTTACTACGTTGCAGTAGAAAAAAAAATGGTCTTGGTGCACCCTTAAGTGGGTCTGACCTCACTAAGGCCATTTTTTCTGCAGTTTGAAAATGGCCATTAATTCAAACTAGAAAATTGGCCATGTGCCAATGTTACTGTTAAAAAATATTACTGTATGAGCATTTACTGCAACTTATTTTGGAGGTGGTAAGAGCACAGTAATGTAGATGTTCAAATTGGTTGATTGGCAAAGAAATGGTTACTCTGTCCCCAGATATGCCCCCACTGCACTAAAAATAAAAATATATCTCGTAGCATGTGGTGATTCAAATGTTAGCACAGGATTCCTATGCATATCCCACAGTAAACAACTTTAAGCTGCAGTAAGTGTGCAGTAATGCTTTCCACAGCCTAGTAAAAGGGCTCTTTAGAAATCCCCTCCCCCCCCCCCCCCCCCCCCCCCCCCCCCCCGGACTCTGATCATAACTGGTTAGCATTGCAATATGTACTTTTTTTTTTTTTTTTTTTTACTTTTTTTGTAATGCTGCTGGATTTGGACCGATTTACTTCTGCTCTAGATGTCCCGAGCTGGCTTTATCCACTGTCCAAGTGAAAATGAGCCGGATGTGGTTCAATGTTTCTTCTGCCTCAAGGAGCTTGAGGGCTGGGAGCCAGATGATGATCCATGGTGAGCAGCAAATACACCCTTTATTGGAAATGCATACCGTGAAAGGTGATCTTAAATATTTCAGAAGACCTGTTCGTTACTGGTTATTGTAAAGATGACCACAGAGTTGAGATTTGAGTATTGGCATAGCTCTTTTCTTCCGGAAGGCTACCAAGTGGCCCCCCGGTTCCAGGAGGGAGACTTTGTGGCCAGCTCTGGCTTTAAACTAGCATCCTAGAGTGGTGTTGTATTTGTAGTCTGACTTTTTTTTTTTTTTTTTTTAAGCCTACTGAAATCAGTGCATCAGCATAGGGTTATCATAATCAGACTTCCTGGATTGAGTACAGTCTCCCTCTTTGCAATGGATAACTTGTAAGCCCTCAGGCAACAAATGAGCCAGAGGAGGGGACTGAATGCGATAGATCTTGGGCATGTGGGGTGTCAATGGCAAATAGTAGTGTAACAGGAGACAAGAGGCAAATTGGTTCCAAAGGCATGACAGCTTTATTGCTAGCAATGAACAGCACTGAGTTCTCTCAGGATACTGCCCCCTGAGCGTCACCTGACACTCGTTCTTATACACTCTTATCAGTAGTCAAGCGCAGTTACAGACAGAGGATCTTACACAGAACCCAGGAAACGAAACTTATCTTTGGCTTTGCACACAACCCTCTATTTCCAACACTGGTCTCTAGTCTATTCACAGTTACTTGGCATTGCATATCAATATACTGATAAGCAGCACAAGTTCCAGCTGGTTTCTGCTATCTGGCTACAGCTGCTTCTTCTGAGCTAACTGTCAGCTTGCAAGCCTTATATTTCAGAAAAGGCACAGAAGGAGAGAAAATGTATTTCACAGAAAAAACAAAGTTAATGGCTGCCATGCTACAAGTTACAGCTTCTTTTAGCTAAGCACAATAGATTGTCCTTTACAGCAAAATCTAACTGTAGTATAAACTGCAGCAAAACAGTAACTTATTTCAGTGTTCCAGCACATTTACACAATACAGCCTCTATGCATGGATCACGAGACTGCGCTGGCAGAGCCAGCTGCCTTCCCTACAACCCTAAATTGCTGACTACTACTGTACAAGTTGTCTAGCTGCTGGTTAACAAATACATACTACTAGTAAAAGTCCAAACTGCACAGGTTTAGGTCTTAGTCTAGGCTCATTATATGAAAGCTGAGGTTTTGGTACAAAGCAAAGGTGCAAGTGTGAATGCAAAGTCCATAGGTAATATGCACAGAGCTTGAGGTTGTCCTGCCAGTCTAGTGATGGCTGCAGGCCGTGCACAGTGTTTGCTTGTCCACTCCTACAGTAGCACCAGCTAGAGTGCTTTTGTATTACATTAAAATACAGTTTCCCAAGGAAGGGATTGGTCTAGTGTAGTCCTATTTCTATGCTGAAATTGTATCTTATTCAGGTCTACCTATTGCCAGCTCGTGGGACTGATACAGTTAGAAGACCTAATCAGTTCTAGCTGTGTAGGCTCTGGAGAGGTGGAGGAGGTGTTTCTGTAATTTCCAAGCAAGTGACACGCATTGGCTAGATATATAGGACACGTGCACTGGGCTCTAGAGCTCGAGGCACAGGAACTCCAGCAAGGACTGACACACAACTACTTGGGGTTCTTTATTTCATGAACAGATTCATGGTGAAATAACACAATAGAAACTGGTTTTGAAGCGTAAAAGGACCTGGTGCAAATTGCCAGCACTTGCTGTCCAATGAATGACTGAGGGTTTTCTCCCTTAACAGGATGGAACATTGCACCCGCTCTGCTGATTGTGCTTTTATTACTCTGCACAAGAACTTCGATGACCTGACCATGGAGGAGTTCATCCGTCTGGAGCTAGAGAGGACGAAGTGCTTTTATGTAAGTGCTATCTGGCTTCAGTTGTGGCACAAATTTCACCATCCCTGCCTGTAGATCAGGGGTTTTCAACCCAGTCCTCAGGACATACCCAACCAGTCTAAGGGTATCCACAAGCTAACAATATGCATGAGAAATTTGCATGCTCTACCTCTACTGCATGCATATCTCTTCCATGCATGTTCATTGTGGCAATCTTGAAAAAAGGACTGTGTTGAGAATCGCTGCAAGGGCCAGACGTGGCGGGGCCCCTAATCCAATCTCCCCACGTGCATTGCTACTATGCAGTTTGGGTATCTCTTCCCCTTCTCTCCACCACAGTGTCTCCCACCCTTCCCCTCACCTTGTAGTCTTCATTAAAAAAAAAAGATTGTCCTTCTCAGAGGGGCCTCTGTGTGGCAGTCATCCTCACAAGCTGCCTCCGACTTTTCCTCTCTGCCACAATCTGGATCCTCCCAGGTGGAAACAGGAAATTGCATCCACAATCTGGATCCACTCATGTGGAAACAGGAAATTGCATCGGAGGGGGGTGGATTGTGGCAGTGAGGGGAAAGCTTCGGGCCAGCCACAGGCAGCTTGTGAGAATGGCTGCCATGCCGGGGCCCCTCTGAGAAGGGAAATACACTTTTTTTTAAATGACTAGAAGGGAGAAGAGATTCCTGGACTGTGCCCCCCCCCCCCCCCCCCCCAACGTTATCCCTGATTATTAGTCTTGATGAAGGGAGGCATTTTCTGCTAAGTGTTCTCAATAAAATTGTTGCCTCACCTTTTCTGCCTTTATGGAAGAAGGGGCATGTACTTTGTGCAATTGCTGATTCTGCATTCTTTGAAATTTTCTTTTAAGCGCAAAAACATTAATGGCATCATTCTCCTGTTTGAGAAAGCACTTGCAATCACCACAAAGAACCTTCTGGAGTACTGTGCCACATGCCACCAGTGCACCATTGAACTAGATCCCTAGCAAGCACCCCGCAGATGGGAGGAGACATTCACATTGTACCATCTGTCACGGACCTGTACTTAGTCATATGAGCATTGATAATCATCAGGCTACTGCTAACACTTAAAATGCTTCCTTCCCTTACAGTATGGACTGTTTGAGATGAGCTGTTATAAGCACTTTATATTTTAATGAAGGTGATGGAATGAGGCGCTATCTTTTTAAAAAAATTACCTAACCTGTACTGTCATGTTTAACATATCTTTAAAAAAAAGTAATAAAAATGTATTTCAATATGATATTCTGTTTGTTTTAACATCCCAATGAAGCATAGGGGTAGTGATTGTTCACATTAAACTCAAGTTAAAGTAAACATGATGCAAGAGAAGGAAAACATGCATACACAGCAGAATTGGAGGGGCATACGTGTTTTAGGAGAAGGGAGGGGAGGAAAACCTAGTTCTTTGTGCTTCCCTTCATTAAAGCGCATCAGTTTGGAAGTGTGTCCAAAATAAAGTTGTACTAAACATACTGCAAGTAGAAAAATGGGTATAGGTAGGGTATGCTTGGTAGGATTCAGAAATCAAAATGTTAGATTGAGTGGGTGTAACACAACTTCACTAAGCTACCCTCTACGTGCTAACATAGGGATAGGTAACTATATGGTCCTTGAGTCAGGCTTTCAAGATTTTCACAATGGAAGTTTGACTTCTATGTAAATAGATCTCATGCATACTCATTGTGGAAATCTTGAAAGCCAGACTGGAATATGGCCCTTGAGGGCCATGGTTACCCATCTCTGCTCTATCATTGTTCTTTCCTGCTTATGCAGCTGAGACACTCAACTCGGTCCTTGGGCCACATCCAGCTAGTGGATGGATGTCAGTCAGGTTTTAAGCATATCCCCAACAAATATTCATTAGTTGCATGCACTGCCTTACCTCTTTCATGAATATTCATTGTGGATATCCTGAAAACATGGCTGGGGTGCCTCCAGGACCAAGTTAGTGGTTCCCATTCTTTGTGGGCACCCATGTCACTTTTGCAGGTGTCTACATCAGTGTTTCCCCAAGTTTAATCCTGGAGTACCCCTTGCCAGTCAGGTTTTCAGGATATCCACAATGAATATGCATGAACTTGATTTTTGCCTCCATTATTTGCACATCTTTTATGCATATTCATTGTGGATATCCTAAAAACCTGACTGGCAAGGGGTGCTCTACAACCACACTTAAAACACTGCTCTGCGGGATGCGGTTGTCTCCAATATACTACTTTCTGTAGTTAACAATCAGTGTATGTATATATACAACTACTTATTTTGTACCTGGGGCAATGGAGGGTTAAGTGACTTGCCCAGAGTCACAAGGAGTTTCACTTGGCATTGAGCTGGTGAACCCAGTTCCCCTGGTTTGCACTAACCACTAGGTTACTCCTATGCTCTTGTAATATCAAAGTTAGACTACTGTAATTCATTGTATTGGTATCTCTGCTGCAGATTGGGACCAGTCCTAGATTTTTGACCACCCATCCTCAAGTGTTATGGGACTTGCAGCACTGATTTCAATAAGTAGGATCAGGCACTACACATGCCACACTGATTTGGGATGTAAGGTTAAAACCAGGATTTACCAAAGTCTTTGACCTGGAACTGGCAAACATGGAAGCTGCAGTGATTTGGTGGCTAGAGCAGCCAATCTCAACCCAGTCTTTGGAGCACACCTAGTTCCATTGGGTTTTCAGGATATCCATAATGAATATGCATGAGAGATTTGTATGCACTGCCTCAATTGCATGCAAATAAAAATCATGATTATGTGGATATCCTGAAAACCCAAAGGTGTGCCTCGAGGACTGGGTTGGGAATGGCTGAGCTAGAACTTCAAAAATACAGCAGCCAGAAATCTGGCATGGGTAGGGGGTGATAGTATCTCTTGGCTCTAGGGGTGAAACTCTTCTGGCTGTCCAGACAAGAACCATTTTTGATTGTGTTTTGCTTTCAGATGTTTTATCAAAAGTGAATCCATGCAGGGCAGTTGAGAATATAGCAGTGAGGGATGCCTGCTTAGTCACACCACTACTACCCTAACAAATGTGAAAATATCTCCTGTGTGACCTTGGTAGTAGGCAGGCAGTCTTGGAATGGACTATCTGACCTTTCTGGCCTTTTCTGGGAAGTGGGAGAAGCTGGTAGGAATGAGTGGTAGAATGAACTCTTCCCCCCTCCCGGCCCAGCTATAAAACTTTCTCAAGGTTGAAACCCTGTCTTTGGCTTTTCTGTAACTCCCTGGCCACTGATCCTAGTTAGCAGGAGAAAACCTTCAAGCCTAAGCCATAGCCCAACTAGTATTAATACTGGTGCTGTGCTACCCAAGCCAGTAGACAAGCAGTTTAGAGTATATAGGATACAGAACTGCTTAAGTTCTACCCCATTGGGTGGTAGGGAACCAGTCTTGAATTAATGAGGGAAAGGGGAAGACTGGTTGATGTATGCATCCATTACAAGAAGACAGAGGCACTGGTTAGGAAGGCCAAATTGGATGGTGGTAGCAGTAGTGCATCTCTCAAGATGTTATGGTGAGAGAGTCTATCGAAATCGGAAGAAAGCTGGGGAAGAGAGTAGCTTTAGAGTACAAAGAGTGTAGTCTGCCTTGCTATCCTTGGAAGAATAATGTCGATCTATTGTGGTATATGCTTTGACAAGGAGCCATCCCTGTTTCTGCAATGCCTTATTTTCAGGACTGTGGAGTATTGATATTGGACATCTACAATTCAAATGTTGCAGTGAAAATCAATTTGGAGGCCTGCTAATTGACCATGTCACTCCATTGCAGATGAGAAACATTGGTTACCCATTTCCTTGAGTATTCCATTTCAGTTTCTGGTACTAGTTCTGAAGGTATACTATTCAGGTCTGCAATTATTTATAAGGATTTATTTACCATCTTTTTGAAGTTCAAGGTGGTGTACAGCAAGAATAAGTCAAATATAAGCAATAGCAGTAACTATAACATAGTAGATGACGGCAGAAAAAGACCTGCATGGTCCATCCAGTCTGCCCAAGATAAACTCATATGTGTATACCTTACCTTGAATTTGTACCTCTTTTTCAGGGCACAGACCGTATAAGTCTGCCCAGCAGTATTTCCCGCCTCCCAACCACCAGTCCCGCCTCCCATCACCGGCTCTGGTACAGACCGTATAAGTCTGCCCTCCCCTATCCTAGCCTCCCAACCACCAACCCCTCTTCCCCCCACCTGCTCCATATTCAAACAATAAGACAAAGTATGACATAGTATGCTACATTACCATGTTTGTTTATTTGTTGCATTTGTATCCCACATTTTCCCACCTATTTGCAGGTTCAATGTGGCTTACATAGTGCTGGAAATGTATTTGTAGACTCCAGTGTGAACAAATACAAAGTGGTGTTGTGGTAATAAAAGTTTGTGCGGCGCAGTCAACGGAAGAGTTGTGTTATGTCCAGTACGTACTTTACTTTTGTTGTGTTGCAGAGATCAGGCTTTTAGGGTATACTTTTTCGAACAGGTTGGTCTTTAGTAATTTCCGGAAATTTAGGTGGTCGTATGTTGTTTTCAAGGCTTTCGGTAATGCGTTGCACAGTTGTGTACTTAAGTAGGAAAAGCTGGATGCGTAAGTTGATTTCTATTTGAGGCCTTTGCAGCTAGAGTAGTGCAGATTTAGGTATGTTTGTGATGACTTAGATGTGTTTCTGGTTGGTAGGTCGATGAGGTCTGTCATGTATCCTGGGGCTTCTCCGTAGAGAATTTTGTGGACCATGGCACAGATTTTGAAGGCAATACGTCCTTTGATTGGGAGCTAGTGTAGTTTTTCTCGGAGGGGTTTTGGCACTTTCAAATCGTGTTTTACCAAATATCAGCCTGGCTGCCATGTTTTGGGCAGTCTGAAGCTTCTTTAGGATTTGTTCTTTGCATCCTGTGTAGATTCCGTTGCAGTAGTCTATCAAGCTTATTTTCGAAAGAGATCGCCGGCGATCTTCCGACACAAATCGGGAGATGGCCGGCCATCTCCTAAAACCGACCAAATCGTTATAATCGAAAACCGATTTTTGGACACACTCGCCGGCATTCCATCGCAGAGGCGGCTAAACTTCAAGGGGGCGTGTTGGCAGGGTAGTGAAGGCGGGATGTGGGCGTGCTTACGAGATGGCCGGCTTCAGCTGATATTGGAAAAAAGAAAACCGGCGATGACGAGCATTTGGCCGCTTTTACTTGGTCTATTTATTTTCACGACCAAGTCTCAAAAAGATGCCCAAACTGACCTATAGTATTTGTTGCATTTGGTGTGTGTGGTGATCACTGCGGCATTGTAAAAGCAGCCCAAATATTTGAATGACTGTCAGTGGAGCTTGGAATTAGCAGCTAAGTAAGTTTTTTTTTTGTTGTTGTTATTTGATACTCTCTACAAAGCATGTGATTTCCTTTGTCTCTTCTTTTGTTGATTTTTATTTTTTTTAATTTTTATTTAGTTTATTTTCTTAGGCATTGATATTCAGCAGTGCCTTTTAGATTGTAAGCTCTTCGAGCAGGAACTGTCTTTCCATGTTAAATTGTACAGGGCTGCGTAACCCTAGTAGCGCTTTAGAAATGTTAAGTAGTAATTGAATACTTGCTTAGACCACTGTAGCACTGTCCCATTAATGCCAGGGTGGATTTGGGGAGGGAGGCCTAGCTTTGCCTGTATAGCTATGTGGGTTCCATTACTAAATGGTGAAGCCCCAGGATACATGACAAACCTCATTGACCTACCAAACAGGAACATAACCGGAACATCTCGCACATACCTAAACCTCCACTACCCAAACTGCAAAGGACTTAAATAGAAAACAACCTATGCATCCAGCTTCTCCTATATAAGTATACAACTATGGAATGCATTGCCAAAAGCTGTGAAAACAACCTACAATCACCTAAACTTCAGGAAATCACTAAAAACCATCCTGTTCAAAAAGGCATACCCCACTGACCCAACATGAATGCCTACACTCTGCAACACAGCAAAACCAAAGCTCGTACTAGACACTATATTACCTTCTTCCCTTCGATCCCGAAACACATGTACCTTTATCCGACCACAACATCACCTTGTACTTGTTTCTCTACCGGACTAGGTGAATGCCTTTACGGTACTATGTAAGCCACATTGAGCCTGCAAATAGGTGGGAAAATGTGGGATACAAATGTAACAAACAAAATAAATACCGGCTGGCACCCACATCAATTCTGTGTCGGTACTGACCTGGATACTCAAGTGTCTGTGCCCAAGTTATATTCAGCACATGTCGGTCAGAGGCTTTTAAAACCACCATGGGTTGAATATTGGGGGGAGGGGGAGGGTGTTAATCAATGATGATTGTACACCACTTAGATGTCCTACTTCAATGAACTAAATAAACTTAAGCTTTTGATTGGGTTTTCCACCAATGTGCCACTAGATGTCACTCGTTACTTGGAATTGCAGCTAAGAACCTTAATTTTTATAAACACAAAAATGCAGCATGCCAGTAGTATTTGTCCATGTAGTTTGGATTTTTCTAACACCTTTTGCAGTAGTAGCTGGCAGTACTAGGTTTTTTTAATTGTGCCTTGGCATAAATGTGCACAAAGAATAATTGTAATATATATATGGGAGTTTGTTTTTGGTTCTGTGGTTTTCTGCATTTAAGTGCTTGAGAGCACCAGGGCTAGCAACTAAGGAAGCCTGGTTCAAATCCATGTGCTCTTGGGCAAGTTACACAGGGATGCACTCGGGCATGCTGTGGTAACTGGCAAAGCTGCCCGTGTTCACTGTGCGCTAAAAAATATTTTTTAGGAAATTTTTGAAGGGGTGTGGCAGAGGGTGAGCCCCTTACTGCCTACAAAATGAGTGGCACTAAGTGAGCACATGCTCTAAATTTTTGTAATGGCTGCACACTCGTGGCAACATTAGCGCATGGCCTTGAATACACAAAGACCACTTTTACAGCTGCAGTAAAAACGGCTTTAGCGCACTCTTGCGTAGGTTTCTCACACATGCTAAGGCCACTTTTTACAGTAGCTTAGTAAAAGGGACCTCTTAACCCGCCATTGCCTCAGGTACAGACTTAAAGGCAATTCTATACAGGGCACCTAAATATAAGCACCAATTGTGTACACTTAAAATAGGTGCATTTACAGGAGTGAATGATGTCACAGACTGGCATTTGTGTTATGTGCTAATCAATAGAAATAAAACAAAATAAAACATGAAAAAGAAAATAAGATGATACCTTTTTTATTGGACATAACTTAGTACATTTCTTGATTAGCTTTTGAAGGTTGCCCTTCTTCATCAGATCAGAAATATGCAAATCTTGGTAGATGACAGTATATATAAGTGAGACATCAAAGCATTTCAGTGACAATCTAACAGGGTGGGGATGGAGGTGAATGGGTGAGACAGGGGGATACGCATGGAGACAGGAGAGTGACAAACAAAGCAATACAATAAAATTACAATTTTATGGCTAATAATGGGCTAGAAAGCCCAGATCTCTGTTAAGTCCTGTCTGGTGGGTGTCAACATATTTAATCATTCTGACTTCAAAGGTCTTATGTTCCTGTATTGTTTTAAAGTTACCTTTCAGGATTCTTGCTATGAAATCACTAGTACAGTGTTCTGTTTTTGTAAAGAGTTGCCCCACAGGTGTGCCATCCTGGCTGGCAATGGCATTTTTCATGTGATGTCTATGTAAGTTCAATCTTGTTTTTAGCATCTGGCCCGTTTCTCCAATATTATTTATTGCATTTGTATCCCACATTTTCCCACCTATTTGCAGGCTCAATGTGGCTTACAGACATTGTCATTCCAGGATATCAGATACAATTAGTAATGTACAGAGATTAAGTATGGGAAGAAAAAAGGAAAGTGTTAGGCGGGTAAGTATAGAAGGTGAACTTTCATAACTGGGTGGGTTGGCGAGGTAATTTAGTAAGGCTATGGGTTCTCTTTGTATATAGCATCCTTGGTCACATTTTTTACACTGGATGATGTGTACCACATTGGAAGATGAGCATGTGAAGAATTCCTTTATGTTGAATGTTTTTCCTTTGTGAATGACTGTGGGGTCCTGTGAGATGTTTTGGCATAGTTTGCAGCTGGATATATTGCAAGGATGTGTGCCATTATGTGTTATATTATGTGCTAGGAACTGTTCTAGAACACTGGTGTAGCCAGTGGGCGGAGTATGGATGTGGCAGTGTTCTGCCTAGCAATGTGTGCACTTTAGACAGCAGTATCAGATGTGTGTATGGAAGGCACACTTAGGCTGCCAGCTTATGCCTGTCTTTCACTTTGTGTAAGCAGTGGTGCTTGGGTTTCAGATGCCAAAATGGCTTTGCACTATTCTTCCCTAGGGGCCATTTTATAAAGGCGCACTGAAAAATGTCCTGCGGTAGTGTAGACGCGTGTTTTGGGCGCGCACAGAATCATTTTTCAGCGCACCTGCAAAATAATTCCTTTTAAATATTTTTGCCGAAAATGGATGTGCAGCAAAATGAAAATTGCTGCACGTCCATTTCGGGTCTGAGACCTTACTGCCAGCCATTGACCTAGTGGTAAGGTCTTGCGTGGTAACCGGGCAGTAATGGTCTTCGCACATAGAATGACAATTGCCACCTGATAACAGCAAGGCAAACGATCTGCAAAATCCAACATGGAGAATAAGCCAGCAGATCAGTATAATATCCAAAATATTTTATTGAAGATACTGTATGTTAGACAATTGCCCAACACAGGCCATGTTTCGCCCAAAAAAAGGGCTGCATCAGGCGTCGCAAATTGCATATCAGGACAAAGATAAAAGGAATTTAAAAAAACCAGCACAAGCAGCACAAAACAGCTTTTGACAGTAGACTTTTTACCGATCACTTGGCAACAGAACAGGAGGCGCTGTTTTGTGCTGCTTGTGCTGTTTTTTTAAAATTCCTTTTATCCTTGTCCTGATATGCAATTTGCGACCCCTGACGCAGCCCTTTTTTGGGCGAAACACGGCCTGTGTCTGGCAATTGTCTAACATATAGTATCTTCAATAAAATACTTTGGATATTATACTGATCTGCTGGCTTATTCTCCTGATTACTGCCTGCACGCTAAGAAAATAAAAATATTTTCTGGCGCCTAGCCGATGTGCATCAAAAATGAAATTACTGTAAGGGCCACGTGGTAGCTGGATGGTAACTCAGAAGGTGTGCCTTAATGCACTAAGGGGGGGGGGGGGGGGGTCATCATGCAGAGTTAGGGCCATATAGGGCTCTAACACCACTTGACTTAAAATACTGTGGTGATATTTAAGTCACTGCAGGTTCGTTAGTATATGCAAAATAAGCAAATGCAAGTTTTGCATCAACTTACTATGTAAATACCGTAACACAACTTGGGATGAGTACCGCTAGGGGCACCAATTTCCCACAGGCAGCAGATTGGGCAGGAGTGAGTGGGCTTTGCTCCTGCTCAGAGACCCTTTTCTCCTGGGGCCAACACTGCCAGGACCAGGGAGCCCCTATGGGAGGGGATCTGGAAGCTGCCAGGGGGTCTGGGGGGGGGGGGGGGGTCCCACGCTTGTAAGCCCAGGAGTATTAAGTTACAGTGGCCCAATGTTCCTGGGAAGCGAGAATAATGCTGCTTGCAAAGTAACTCGCAAGCAGCATTATTCCTGTAAGGTAGGATTCAGCAACTTGTGGTCCTGGAATCCTGCAGGTTGCTGCATTTCATGAAAAATCGAGGAGTGGTAAAGACAAACTTTCACCGCATCTTGATGAATCCTCCCATAAGTGCCCTCCTTTGTTGCACCTACATTTAGACACCACTGTATGAAATTGCCCCCTTAGATTGTAAGCTTGTGCTCCTCAATCTTTTTGAACCTCTGACCCCATGACCATAGACAAATAAAATCGTGTGACTCCCAGTCCTCCCTCCCCCAGAGCTGCAGAATAATGAAGTACCTAGAGTGAGCTCACCCAGTTTGTGACCTCAGGGACATACCTAGGGTCCCTAAATGTAACTCACCTTCAGATACTACTGAAAACAGCATGAACTAAATCAACCATAATAATTGAAGGAAATCTACCCATTCAAATTGAACATTACAGAAATGATTTTGTGGGTTTTTAAAAACCATCTTGCTGAAGTTTACAAGAAGAAGTAATAAAATAAAAATCAAAAGTGCCCTGTGGTGAATGCAGGTGGCATATCGCAAAGTCCTAATGCTTTCGGATGATCTGTAGGGCAAAATTCACAGGGTTATAAGGGGAGGAGTCTATCAGTATTCTGTTGGGAAGACCCATGCACCTGAGCCCTGGCTAGGGGACCATCAAAACAGCTACACAAAGATGCACTGGGGCCTTTTGTGAGGCTAGAGTTGCATGCTATATTGAAGGCTGGTAAAGTAGGGAAACAGAACAATCCCCTGGGGTACACAGGTGGGCAGGACCACCATGATGCCTTTTTCAGTCCAGCTGAAAGTCTACAAATCAGCTCAAAAGTTTAATTTGGTTTATTATTAACTTTGATGATTTACTGTTGCTAAAACATCTCAAGGTGAAATACAATTATAAATCAATTACAATACAATACAATGCAAAAAAACATTACATCTAATAATTAAAAAACAGAGGTATAAATTAATCATAGTAATACAATCCAAGCAGTGCAGAATGGAATAAGTAAAAACTGGGTATCCAAATCAGTCCATAAAACACTTAGGGCCCTTTTTACTAAGGTGCGTTAGTGTCTTTAGTACGCCTATACTTAGTGCACGCGCTAATCATGTAGTCGCCTGTAGGGATATTGTAGGCATGTACATGGTTAACGAGCATTAAAAACAATGCGCCTATAATGCTGCTTAGTAAACAGGGGCCTTAGGGGGTCTTTTAGTTAGGTGGACTGGTGTTTTTAGCGTGCGCTTAAAATAGGCGCACGCTAAACGCTAAAGACACCCATAGGAATACATTGACATCTTTAGCGTTTAACACACGCCTATTTTCAGCGTGCGCTAAAAACGCCAGCGTGCCTAAGGAAAAGACCTCCTAGAAAATAACCAAAAGGGAAGGGGAATACAGAAAGCAACCATTGCTCTGGATGCCATTGTGTCCACCAACTGCCCACCTGTAGACGAGCTTGTACTGTAGCTCAGTATGAGTTTCCCGACTTTGAAAGGCAGCATTGTGGACACCACTCAAACTGATTACAAAATCCTCTCCTGATAGATAACTCATTATAACATGTATTTAAAGGGTTTGGGGGACTGTGAACCCCTCCTCCAGTTAACCCATGCAGCTCCTGAAAAAAAGATGGATGCAAATTGTATTTAGGAGGGGGGAGAATTGGTAAAATGTGCCACTTTTTTTTCTGACCTGGAAATGCATCTCCACAAATCATCCTTTTGCAGTTCTTCCCCTGAGCCCCTCCTGTCTTCCACTGTCCCAAACAACCCACTGAAATTAGTATCTATAATGTAGTGGATTGGGTGCCATCTGTGAAACCTCCCCCTTCCCCCCAACAGATGGCAGAGGTTCCCCCATCCTTTCTCCTGCCTTGCAGAAACTGTTGCAGCAGGGCCATCTGCCACATGTATCAAATCTCAGAGCTGGGGAGGAGGGGCAGCGTAAGGCAGGGGTCTTTCCTCTCTCAAATTGCATCCTATGGGGTCTCTCACTACTGTTCTTTCCTCAGGATAAGGTGGAGGGGAAAAAAAAAAGAGAGAAAGGCAAAGGGCAAATGTTTCCTGCTCCCACGACCTTGCACAACTGAGAAGAAGAAATATTTTTTTTATTGCTTATTTTTAAAAAAGTTCCAGATTAGTGATTTGTTTTTGTGAAAAGCTTTTCATTGGCTGTTTGCACACATACAGTCCTGGAGCCAGAGGACCCTGAGAAGTATGGGTCTCACAGATGTGAAGGTTGGAAATTTTGTGTTAGTAGTTGAGGAGTTAATCAGAAATCTTCCTCCGCTCTAAAGACATCGGATTGGAACATATAAAAAAATGTATGTTTGTACATGGAGAGAGAGGTGGGGGAACAGCCAAGATCAAAGTGGCAGGTGAAGTAACGCCTGCTTTAAATAACTTTCCCACTCCCTCTTCAATCTACATACCTCACTCTCATTTTCTCCATCTCACTTTCTCCATCCCACATGATCTCATCAACCCTCCTGTCTCCTCCAAGTCCTTGCTCTCAGCTCTTGGCACTCCCTCTATTCCACAATGGGCTGAGAACCAGGAAGCCAGACCATTTTGGCTACTAACACTCTTATGGGCTGATGATCAAAAACACCATGCTGTTCCGAATAGCTCTGTAAAATTAGCTGTGGTACAGTGCAGGGCAATAGCACCCTTATAAACAAACTAATATCATGCAAATTTATACACGCTATTATTTATTTATTAGGATTTATTCACCGCCTTTTTGAAGGAATTCACCCAAGGCTGTGTACAGTAAGAATAGATCAAACATGAGCAATAGGCAATTACAGCAGTAAAAATATTCAAATAACAATACAAAGTACAGCATAGTATACTACTTACAATATCAACACAATATGTAATAGAACATTTTAATTTATAGTGAAGGGTAAAGCAAAGCGGGAACATATAGATAGTTAAGAGAGTAAGAAGAGTTAGAAAGTAAGGTGACTAATTTAAAGAAATTTGCACATGAGGTCAGAGAGATGGTTAAATATTATCTCAGCTAGGGTAGGAGTGGATAAACATGTCCTGCTGCAGTATGTGCAGCTTGTGTCATTCCTTGTATGTGTGTGTGAGACTAACAAGTTAGTTACTTATTCCATTAAAGGCCTGGTTGAAGAGCCAAGCTTTCACCTGCTTCCTGAAGTAGAGATAGTCTTATGTTAAGTGGAGCCTTTCAGGCAGTGCATTCCAGAGTGTGGGGGCTACTCCGGAGAAGGCTCGCTTGCGGGTATTGTATTTTATTTATTTATTTATTTATTTGTTGCATTTGTACCCCACATTTTCCCACCTATTTGCAGGCTCAATGTGGCTTACACAGTAACGTAAGGCATTTGCCAAATCCAGTAGAAAACAGATGTTGTGTTCGAGTAAGGTAGATGTATTCCAAGCTCCATTTGGGTCGAAAGGAGGGAGGTTGTATATTGTTCAGTACGATCTTTGATTTAGTTGTGTGGCCGGATGTGGGGATTTATGTTGGATCTGTAGTGTAGGCCGTTTTGAAGAGGTTGGTTTTTAATGATTTTCTGAAGTTTAGGTGGTTATGGATTGTTTTCACAGCTTTTGGGAGTGCGTTCCATATTTGTGCGCTTATATAGGAGAAACTTGATGCATAGGTTGTTTTATATTTGAGTCCTTTGCAAGTTGGGTAGTGAAGGTTTAGGTATGTGCGAGATGATCTGGATCTGTTTCTGGTTGGTATCACATCATGTAATGACTTTTGGAGAGGGTGTGGTTAGTGATAGTCCTTGAGAGGACCTTAGTGTCCTTGGCGGTGTGTGGGGGATCATCCTATTCTTCAGGTACTCAGGGCTATTTCCTTTAAGGGCCTTGAAGTTCAATAGAGTTTTAAATTTAGCCCTGTATTGTACTAGTGGCAAATTAAGTTTTTGCAAAAATGGTGTGATGTGGTCACGTCACTTGCAACCTTCTATGAATCTTGCTGCTGCATTCTGAATCAACTGGAGCTGGTGCAGGCCCTTTGTAGTCAGACCATCTTTGATCATCAGAGTACTTCTGTGGGCGGACTGTGCCTGGGTATGCACCCAAGGCTAATCCTCCTGAAGAAATTGTTTGACAGGTCCGGGCTGTCAAAAAAAAAAAAAGCCCGGACCTGTCAAACATACCAATGCAGGCTAGACCTCCAGATGCCTCAACACCACCCCCCCCCCCCCCCGACAGAGACCTTGGAAGTCTAGCACACCCCCTGGCAGAGACACAATCCGACCCCCTGCAAGAGAAGACAGGGATGGTGGTCCAGTGGATCTCGTGCTCCCACCTGGTGCTCTAGTGGCCCCCAACCCCCCTGTACCTCAAGATGATGGAAGAGGAAGTAGCATTCCCTCCTCCTTCCAGACCCGCCTCCAAAATTGCGGCGCCCTGCCCAGCGCATCTTGGAAATAGGAAATACTACTCCCTCCTCTGTCATCCTGAGGTATGGGAAGGTTCGTGGACGCTAGGCCAGGGTGGGTTGGGGGCTGTTGTAGAGTTAGGGTTCCACCAGGAAGTTTCTTTTGTGTCGGGGGAGAGCTTAGGGGGACTAGAGGTCCACCAGACCTTCAGTCCCCCCGTGCCCTTGTGTTGGTGGACTGGAGGTCCACCGGACCTCCAGCCCCCCCTTTCAGTGTCCGGAGGGAGGGAACAGAGAGGGAAGCCTTAACCCTAACGCCATCTCCAAGCCCTCTCATCTTGCCATGCTGCTAAATGTGGGCGTTAGTCTGGTGCTAGAGGCCTCTAGTGTCTGCATATAACTTTGATCTTTGACCCATTTGTGACCTTGGGCAAATCAGTTTATCTCTTTTTACTTCAGGTACTTACTTAAGTTAGCTTAACGTAAAAATACATAAATAGAGTGTAAGCTCTTTTGGAAAGAGAATTATTGTACCTGAAGTTTTGTTACAATTGTTAGGGATGTGCTGTCTTATAAAACAGGAAATGTTTAGGCAACATTCAGTCAATTTATTGCCGGCTTGCAGTCCCCCCATACCCTGTGCATCCTGACACCTGCACCTCAAAATACAACCCCCATACCACTATGTGCAAAGTACCATGAATTCAACACAGGGGTGGGCAACCTCAAGATCCACAACCCAGTTGGTGTTTTGGAATTTCCCCAATGAATATGTATGAGATCTATTTGCATACAATAAAGGCAGTGCATGCAAGTAGACCTCATTCATTGGGGAAATCCTGAAAACCCAACTGGTTTACAGCCTTGAAGGACCGAGGTTGGACATCCCTGCTCTAGAGCTTCCAGGTGACCCTTTGTTACGTGACCTCTAGAAAGAGGAGGACGTGGTAGAACATGGTAAAATATAGACATTTATTTTTTATTTTTTAAGGATGTATTTGCAAGAGGAGGGGACTCAGGTGCTGGCAAGTGTCCTTGGGCACCTGTTGCCAGCTGAGGGACCACTAGCGTGCCCTCCCCACCCCTCATAACAGTGCTTCATAGGGCATGTTGCTCCCATGCTAGGGCATACAGAACGGATTGTGTTTTGTACCCCTGGACATTTTAACAGGATGGCATAAGATTCCTTGGAGTAGTTGAAATCAGCTATTGTTGGGGGTTGGAAGGGTAGAGGGTGGTGATGGTGGGGTTATTATAGTTTTCCATTGTTATTGTTTTCTATTTGTGATTTATAAACAACACACAGCATATTGTTCCTTTTTATTCTTTAATAAAAAGATTTAAATATAAAATAATAAGTGTTTGAGGCTTCTGCAGATGAGGACAGAGCCCACGGGGATGGGGTGGGGGCGGAGATAGAACCTGCAGGGATGGGGTGGGGTTGGAGACAGAGCCCACGGGGATGGGATGAGGATGGAGACAGAATCTGAAGGGGATGGGGTGGGGATGGAGACAGAACCCATGGCGACTGGTGAGGACGGGGACAATCTTTGTCCCTGTGTCATTCTGTAGTTTCTAGTTAGAATCGGCATTTAATGGCATGGAATGTGCTTTTGCTGGAAATGAATCTTTGAAACAGGAAGATTGTCTAGGAATTAGGGTTGAGTGGGACAAGAGAGAATTGCGGCAAAAGAGACCATGAAAGGGAAACAGAATGTGGTGAGCAGCGAGAAACTGCTCAGAAAGAAAATGCATGTGATAATGAAAAAAAACAAATCACTCCACCCACACTGAATGGAGACTATTTTAAAGTCTTTAAAAGGAGAGAATGAAGAGGACTTTGGCAGCTTCTACATCTGAGCCCAATTTCTCCAAAGCCAGCCGCATTAATACTTGTTAATCCCACAGGTTTTAAGGGGATTCTGGCAGACCCATATAATCTCTTCCTGTAAATCCCACAGAGTAAGCGACACAACACTAACTGCTCAGATGGGACTTGAGCCGCATCTGGTATCAAAGGCACGTGGGATAGCAATCGTAAATTTCACTAAGAGGATGAGAATGCAGAGGGATTAATTGCAGCCCCACACACCCTCCAGTGCCAGCGCCATAGCCAGGTTATGCCTGCATCTTCTAATGCCCTTAAGCTTTTCTGCCTTCCATTCCCCTGGATGTGAAGCGCTCTGTTTTAAATGTAGGAGAACTACATTTATAAATCACCTCCATTTTGAAAGACTTCTGTATATTTCCATAACACAGGAGTGCTTTTAACATGGTAGAGGGTGTCTGTCTCTCTGTCCTCCAGACCTGTTTCTAGTGAAAGGGTATAGAGAATGATCCCAAAATGTAAAGCTTTATGGATAAAAGTTCATCTTGAAATGGTTCGCTGTTATCAGTGCTGTGTATCCCCCTTTGTAAATCGGCCTGCCTTTAGCATGTATCTTGTAGATGAAGAGAGGAAATTTGAGGGCAAGGAGCAATAAATGGTAATACAAGCATACTCCCAAAAACCAGATGGTTGTTTCCAAAGGCTTGCATTTAATTTTTTTTCTGAGGTGTTTGGTTCTTCTGTCCTCATATCAGGTTTCTCCAATGTAAAATTAGACAGAGAGATAAACCAATCACTTAATACAGAAATAAAAAAAAAAAAACAATAGGTTTACAGCATGAAGATTCTTTAAACCAGAATGTGGCAGAGCTTGTCTGCTGCTACTACTACTACTACTTCTCATTTCTATAGCGCTACTAGACGTACGCAGCGCTGTACACTTGAACATGAAGAGACAGTCCCTGCTCGGAAGAGTTTACAATCTAATTAGGACAGACAAACAGGACAAACAAGACATAAGGGAATATTAAAGTGAGGATGATAAAATAAGGGTTCTGAACAAGTGAATAAGGGTTAGGAGTTAAAAGCAGCATCAAAAAGGTGGGCTTTTAGCTTAGATTTGAAGACGGCCAGAGATGGAGCATGACGAACCAGCTCAGGAAGTCTATTCCAGGCATATGGTGCAGCAAGATAAAAGGAACGGAGTCTGGAGTTAGCAGTGGAGGAGAAGGGTGCAGATAAGAGAGGTTTACCCAGTGAACGGAGTTCCCAGGGAGGAATGTAGGAAGTGATGAGAGTGGAGAGGTACTGAGGAGCTGCAGAGTGAATGCCTTTATAAGTCAATAAGAGGAGTTTGAACTGTATGCAGAAACGGATAGAAAGCCAGTGAAGTGACTTGAGGAGAAGGCTAATATGAGCATAACGACACTGGCGGAATATTAGTCGTGCAGCAGAATTTTGAACAGATTGAAGAGGAGAGAGATGGCTAAGTGGGAGCAAGTTGCAATAGTCTAAGCAAGAGGTGATAAGAGAGTGGATGAGGGTTCTGGTAGTGTGCTCAGAAAGGAAAGGGCGAATTATGGTGACGTTATAGAGAAAGAAACTACAGGTTTTAGCAGTCTGCTGAATATGTGCCGAGAAGGAGAGGGAGGAGTCGAAGATGACCCCAAGGTTATGAGCTGATGAGACAGGAAGGATGAGAGTGTTATCCACAGAAATATAGAATAGGGGAGGACAGGGCCGTGCCTAGGGTCTCTGGCGCCCCCTGCAGACCATCAGTTGGCGCCCCCCTGCAGACTATCAGTTGGCGTGCGCGCCCCCCCCCCCCCCGGACCTGCCTGGCTCCAAGGTGCATGGAAGAGCTGGGCAGTGCCAAAGAGCCGAGCGCTGCTCCCCCAAGCTGCCGTTTGGGGCGCGATGGAGGAAATGGCTGGGTTTGGCCTGCAGAGGAGGCTCTGAGCATACTTCTCATTCAGCCTGAGCCTCCTCCGCTCCATCCCCGATTCCCCGGCGCTTTAAATTTACCTCTCTCTGCCTCCGATGTCTGCGCAGCTTCAGTGAAAGCGCTGCCTGACGTCTCTCCACCAGCCTTTCCTTCGCTCGTTCATTCCTTCTGTGTCCTGCCTTCTTCTGACGTCATTTCCTTGAGGGCGGGACACAGAGGGAACGAATGAGCGAAGGGAAGGCTGGTGGAGAGACGTCAGACAGGCAGCGCTTTCACTGACACTGCGCAGACGTCGGAGGCGGAGCGAGGTAAATTTAAAGTGCCGGGGAATCGGGGATGGAGCGGAGGAGTAAGGTTTTTTTTTTTTTTAAATACAACTATGGTGCGGCACCCTTGAAGGCAGGTGCCCCCCTGTGGCGCTTACCACGCTTACCATGTTGGCACGGCCCTGGGGGAGGAGGAGAGGTTTGTTTAGGGAGAAAGATAAGAAGCTCAGATGGCGCTCAGACATCAAGGCAGCAATGTCAGACAGGCAAGCTGATACTTTGGCCTGGATTTTGGCTGAGATTTCTGGTGTGGAGAGGTAGATCTGGGAGTCATCAGCGTAAAGATGATACTGAAAACCATGGGATAAGATCAGAGTACCAAGAGAAGAAGTATAGATGGAGAAAAGAAGAAGGTCCCAGGACAGATCCCTGAGGTACTGAATTAATTGTCCTATTTCAGAAACCATTGACAGAATGGGCTGCTAATTGGTTGAATGACCTCTATGGGAAATGAGTGGAGGTCAATGGCGCAGTTGATGAATACTGAATGGATAAAAAGGGTGCTGGATTTGCAAGGTCGAAATAGAATAGTCTTGTGAGACTTGCCTTGCTATGCTGAAGCTAAGATGGTGATTTTCTCTATCGAGGAAGGGAGACTGAGACTACTTAAAGTACTAGAGGCTCTAGAATAGACCAGTATGGTCAGAAGTTATACCTGGCTGAGGTATGAGCAAATGAGGCCTCAAAGAGAGTGGAAAGAAGAGGTCACAAAGGTTACAGGACAAGCAGGAAGTATTTTACATGAGCTATAGGCTGTTAGTATAACATAAATTGTATGTATTATATGCATACACTACAGTGGAGGCTAAACACTCCCTGCCTGGTATTGGTACTGCACTATTATTAAAACTTATAAAGAATCAAACATATTAAACTCATGCAAAATCTATGATACAAATTAAGTCTCTCAGGTGTCCAAGGAATCTTCTTCATCTTCTAGCATCTGGAATGAAGCACAAAGACAGTGGACAGCACGAAGAGAAAAAGCCTCTGAGTCCTGGTCTTTCTGAAGTGGTCCATTAATTTCATGTGCCTTCATGAGGTACAAGGATCACTGCTGCAGTGCTGGGGGAGCAGAAGAGTAGCCTAGTGGTTAGTGCAGTAGACCTTGATCCTGGGGAAACTGAGCTCAATTCCTACTACAGCTCCTTGTGACTCTGGGCAAGTCACTTAACCCTCCACTGCCCCTGGTACAAAATAAGTACCTGAATATATGTAAACCACTTTTAATGTAATTGCAAAAAAAAAAAAAAAAAAAAAAACATCACAAAGGCAGTATATCAAGTCCCATTTCCCTTTCCTGGGCCTACTGAAGAAGTTCATTCTTTCCTGTGGGAGATTTTAGTATTGAAATTCCTGGGTGTGATAGATTTCACTGACACCCCACTACCCTGTAGCTCTGATAGCTTCTTCTGTGAAGTGCCGGTCTTAATGCTTGATTTATTTGTTGAGGTGGGGCACAAGTAAGGTAGAGATGTGGTGTTGGCCTGGGATGATCAGAGGCTTCCTTTCACTCATCTAATTCAGCATGGGAAAGCCAACTGCCAACCCTCAGCAGGCTGTCGTCATTGCTGAAAGAATTCAAAACTTCTCCACATAACTCCAGTCATGGAATAATGTGCCTAGAATGAAATAGGGGGAGAGAGGGAGATGGAAGGAGATGTGGGATGGAATAGGGGGGAGAGAGAGAAGATGGAAGATAGAGAGGACAAAGTTAGTGAAAGTCTGTGCACTATGAGAAAGGGGAATTGGAAGGTTGGGGTGAGGGAAAGAGATGGAAACCTGTAAGTAGATGTAGTAAAAAGAGGGAAATTGAAGACTGGGTAGTAATAATGAAATCTGGATAGAGGGAGAAAAATAAATGGAAGAAAGGAAAAGATCAATGCTGGAGATGTAATGGAGGAAATGAAGAAGACAGGAGGAGAGAGAGAAGACATAGGAAGGCAGAAACCAGAGACTGGAATTAACACAATTAGAAAAATTAAGGTCTCTTTTTACCAAGCAGTGGTAAAAGGGGTCCTGCAGTGGCATTGGCGTGCAAGTTTGCCGTACGCCAAGGCTGCCTTTTACTGCTGTTTTTCATCAAAAGAGAAGGGAATGGCGGCTGTGCGCATGGCCATTTCCTGGGGGAGCCATTACCGCCTCCTATTTAGGAGGCGGTTATGGCTCTGGTGGTAGCCCGGTGGTAACCATGGGCAGTGCGTGGTGCTACCCAATTACTGCTTGACACGCCCTCAGAGCTAGAAAATACAAAACAATTATCTAGTGCTGTAAATGGCCCGCAGTGGGGCTGGAACTACCACTGGGAGCCTGGAGGTAAAGCCGAGTCGCCGCACATCAAGCCGGCAGTAGGTCCAGCACAGGTAGAAAAAATAATTTTATTTTTATTTTAGGATAAAGTAGTGTTGTAGCTCGTTATTCTACTCTAAAGGTTAATAAATAAAAATAAAACATATAAGTACACAAAAATGAAACTGAACCCTTAAGAAGCTAGACTCTGCACAAAATGCAACACCACAGAAAGAGAAACAATGACTTGTGTCATCCCGTACTGTGAAAAACATAAAAATAGCTGGTGTAAATTTCAAAAACGGACGTATTACAAATAGTATATTACAAATTCAATATACATTTTTTTAAAGATGGAAAATAAGATGATGGCTTTGGATTGCAGTATTACTACATGTTTCAGTTAACTTACAGCCACCCAAATCTTCTGTTAGGACAATATGCCATATTTTGGGGCCATTTTGCTAAGCCGCAATAAGTACTAATGCGTGCTTACCGTAGGTTAAAATCCCTTATTGTAGGGGATGCTCAGGTGTCCCACTGTAGTTTGTGCTCAGCACGTGCATCCCATGTGCTAAAAAAAATAGAAATATTTTTTTTAGCACCAGGGGTGTGTTTGGGGGCTGAGAGTACGCGTACCCAGTGCTAATTGGTTAGCGTATCTGCATCACTTGGCACTAACTGATTAGTGCATGGTTAGCACGGGAGCCTTTACCACCTAGTAAATAGATGTTGGTAAAGGCTCACACGCTAATGACCATGTACTAATTGGGAAATGAGTGCATGGCCATTAATGGAGTAAATGGAAAAGGCAGTCATTTTACAGCTGCGCTAAAAGTGGCCTCAGAGCCAGGGCCACCAAGAGGACGCCAATGCTGTTCCTCCAATACAATGAAATATCTTACTATGTAGTCAGGGGCATAGTGCAGATATATATATATATATACACAGGGACAAGATGGGTAGTACAAAAGATAAATAGATGGGTGGCTAAACTCAAGGCAAGTTCTATGTAAGTTAAACAAAATGTGAAGAACTGGTCTAAGTTACAGGGTACGCAGCAAACTAGTCCAGGTGCAGAGTGAATGTATGGTCGGACACTACATGCACTAAAGGCATGGGTGAAGAGCCAGGCTTTCACCTGCTTCCTGAAGTAGAGGTAGTCTCTCGAGTTAGACGTAGCCCCTCTGGGAGTAAGTTCCATAGTGTGGGGGCAACTCCTGAGAAGGCTCGCTGGTGGGTATCACATCGTGCCTTTTCTTTTAATGAGGGTACAGATAGTGATGCTTCTCGAGAGGACCTTAGAGGTCTCAAAGGAGGGTAGAGGGCTAACTTAGTCTTCAAATATTCTGGTCCATTTTGGCTGAGGACCTTGAAAATCAAGAACAGAGTTTTAAATTTAGCCCTGTAAGGTACCGGTAGCCAGTGTAGTTTATGAGACTTGATGCTGCCATCCATCGCTTCTATCACATATCCTCTCACTCTTCTCCCTGTTGCCTTTATGACTCCTGCACAGGTTCTGAAACTCTAGGGAGAGTAGTCTTTAGGGATGCCAAACAAGTCATAGAACTGACCATGCTAGAATGCCTCTTTGTTGCTTTATTCATTGATGTACATTATACTTTTTTCTCAGGTTGCCCTTCGGGGTACACTTTGGCTATGCCTATATTGCTGCAAAACTTCATGTTGTGGCTTCTTCCATATACCTTTGTGTATATTGAATTAAGCTGAGGTGCTGGTGTTTCTTCTTCCTGATTCTCCCCACCATGATTTGACTCAGGGGCTGAAGCATCTGGGGAGTTGGGTTTAGTCTGTGCCAGAGCCAGTGGTTGGGAGGCGGGGATAGTGCTGGGCAGACTTATATGGTCTGTGCCAGAGCCGGTGGTTGGGAGGCAGGGATAGTGCTGGGCAGACTTATTCGGTCTGTGCCTTGAAGAGCACAGGTACAAATCAAAGTAGGGTATACACAAAAAGTAGCACATATGAGTTATCTTGTTGGGCAGACTGGATGGACCGTGCAGGTCTTTTTCTGCCGTCATCTACTATGTTACTATGTTTACACCATCTAAGTGTAGGGCATTGACATGCTGGTTGCTGCTATATTTCTCTGCACTTGATGGCTAGTGTACTGTCTTTAGCAATATGGTCTGAGGAAGACCAGCATGTGTAGCACATTCTGTACCTTCTGAGCAATTCTTTATGTTCTTTCAAGGGTTTTTCTTTAAACCCGTTACACTTTTTCAAGAGATGCATTTTCATAAGCAAAGGGGCACTGTTAGCTTGTATCCTCCATTTTGTTTGTGGGCAGAGAAAGATGAGGAAGTGCAGACGTTCTGGGTACCACTTCTGTCTTTTGCAATGATATTGAATTCCTAATATTTCTGTGTTCCTTGGTGTGCTTTTTGGTTTGGAAATATTACCTCAGTGGAGCAGTAGCCTAATGATTAATGTGGTAAGCTGAGAACTGGGTTCAATTCCCACTGTGGCTCCTTGTGACCCTGGGCAAGTTGCTTAACCTTCAATTGCCCCAGGTACAAAACTTAGATTGTTAGATTACTAGGGACAGAGAAAATACCTGCTTTGCTTGGACCAAAGACAGGCAGTATATCAAATGCATGGCCCTTTTCTCTTTGTCCTTGCTTGCTTCTGGCTCGAGTGAAAAGCTAGGATTATGTCTTTTGCTTTGGCAAATCTTGAATATACCTGGATAAGAGCTTGAAGGGAGGAAATATCCCTTTGTTGCCTTTTTTTAAACTCTGTGCTGTTTGAGACCCATTTCTCCTATAGCTTGTAGGGAGGCTTTTCTATGATGAATCTTTTGTGTGTCCAAACAGCAGAGACCAGGATGATCTGCTAATTGGTTGAATGAGCTCCATGGGAAATGAATGCTGCAGTTGATGAACTTGTAAAAAGGATGCTGAATTTGTGAGGTTGAAGAGAAGAGACTTGTGAGACTTGTCTTGCTGTGCTGAAGCCAAGATGGAGATTTTCTCTATGGGAGATGGGGGGCAGAGAACCTACCCAAAGTGCTAGGGGCTCTGGAAATGACCAATAAGGTCAGAGGTTTCACCTGGTTGAGAATGAGTAAAGCAGCTCTCAAGGAGACTGGAGAGAAAAGGTCACATGCAACATTTAACCTATGAGGGTAAAGCAGGAAATATCTTATATTAGCTATAGGCTGTCACTGCAATACAAACTGAATGTAAATATGCACACCTGGGTTTGTGTGTGTGTGTGGGGGGGGGGGGGTGCAGTACAGTAGAAGATAGTTCTTCAAGAATACAGTGCTTCTCTTGAAACATACTCCCAACCCTTCTCTCTTCTTCCAATGCATCTATACTGAGAGTGGGATAGAATGGAATAGATCCCTGTGGCAACTGGTCATGTTGGTTGGGTCTAGAAATGATTGTTGGTCTGTCCTCCAGGCTAATACTTTCATTTTGTCACTGTGGTTCCTTATCAGGTTTTGGGGTGCCAAGACACAAGTGCCCTCTACTCACATGCCCTATCAATGGAGTTACAAATAAATGTGATTTACCAGACAGCTGGATCTCTGGCTGCTGATCCTAAGGATGATCCTGCAGAAGAGTATTACAGGCACAAGAGGGTTTTCTCAAAGCTCTCAAGCTCCCTCTGACCTCCTCTGGCATTCTTCCACCAGAATAACATCTCTAGACTACAGAACTTCTCCTTTCTCTAGGCTCTCCAGAGTCTAGAATTAGGTTGCCAACTTCCAAACATTAAAATAAACAGATGGCTAGCCCACCTTTCACCATCTACGTCTCCTTCCTCCTCCCCTACTTCCAGATCTTTTCTTATTGAGCAAGAGGCATCTTATGCCTGATTGTAAAGGCTGCCATAACAGCATTGGCAGCGGTAGTAGCAATAAGCCATGAAGGTGCTTCACTTTCTGGCCCAGTGTTCATATGGAAGCCAGGTGATGTGGGGTCATTGCAGAGCCTAGGACTGGAGTGCACACAGTCCTTGAACCTGGCTAGCATGCTGACATAGATTGTTGCTGCTGCTGCCACCACTGTGACATCTACAGTTAGGCCTAGATCCACAGGCTAGAGTAGAGCAGTTGATGAAAGGGAGAGGCTGATTTGGAGAATGGTCTGTGGAGATAGAGGAAAGGAGGTTTTAGTGGAGAAGAAAGTGGAAATGAGAACCAGGATCTCCAAAGAGAGGACCACAGCAGAAGTATAATGAAACAAAGTTTATTGAAAAATAAGACGACGCGAAACAACGTTGTATTTCGGCCAGAAGGCCTACATCAGGAGTCTGTATGTTTAATTAGAGATACAACTCCGGAAGTAGCAACAATAGATTATGAAGGTCTTTAAAAAGACCGTTGATGTAAAGTATGGCTGAATAGCGAGTAAGGAAATGAAGTCAGCAATGTCATTCCCACTTTCTTCTCTACTTGAGCTTCTCCGTGGGACCTTTCTGAGTTCTCCACGCATGTGGATTCTCTTTGGAAAGGAGGTTTTGCCAGAGCAGAGGCCAACAGACAGAATAGCAGCAATTAATTGACAGTTCAACAGTCCAGCTGGCTGCTGGCCTCTGTTCATTAAAACTGTCCAGACTGCCTAAATAATGGCCAGTTGGCAACCTTATTCTAGAAACTGCCAAAGGATAAGCTTACACCCCCTACTGGATGAGAACATGGATTGTGGAACCAGAGGAGTGTACAGGCTGAAACCATGCCAAGACATGCCAAGTCACACACATAAGGCTGTGAGAGTGATTAGACTCTTCCAATATGAAAGTGAAAAGGGAAGTGGGAGAGGGGCTCGGTCTAGTGCTGATGTTTGTCTATGAATAAAAGCAGCCTCAGCACAGTTCTGTTCTATGATATGAAAGTTGTATTTATAAAGCACAATATAACTTTGGTGTTTGTCAGTATATTGTTTAATCTCACTATAATAAACTTGGGTTCAAAATTACTACTACTACTACTACTATTTAGCATTTCTATAGCGCTACAAGGCATACGCAGCGCTGCACAAACATAGAAGAAAGACAGTCCCTGCTCAAAGAGCTTACAATCTAATAGACAAAAAATAAATAAAGTAAGCAAATCAAATCAATTAATGTGAACGGGAAGGAAGAGAGGAGGGTAGGTGGAGGCGAGTGGTTACAAGTGGTTACTAGTCAAAAGCAATGTTAAAGAGGTGGGCTTTCAGTCTAGATTTAAAGGTGGCCAAGGATGGGGCAAGACGTAGGGGCTCAGGAAGTTTATTCCAGGCGTAGGGTGCAGCAAGACAGAAGGCGCGAAGTCTGGAGTTGGCAGTAGTGGAGAAGGGAACAGATAAGAAGGATTTATCCATGGAGCGGAGTGCACGGGAAGGGGTGTAGGGAAGGACGAGTGTGGAGAGATACTGGGGAGCAGCAGAGTGAATACATTTATAGGTTAGTAGAAGAAGTTTGAACAGGATGCGAAAACGGATAGGGAGCCAGTGAAGGGTCTTGAGGAGAGGGGTAGTATGAGTAAAGCGACCCTGGCGGAAGATGAGACGGGCAGCAGAGTTTTGAACCGACTGGAGAGGGGAGAGGTGACTAAGTGGGAGGCCAGCAAGAAGCAGATTGCAGTAGTCTAAATGAGAGGTGACAAGGGTGTGGATGAGGGTTTTGGTAGAGTGCTCGGAAAGAAAGGGGCGGATTTTAAGGATGTTGTAAAGAAAGAAACGACAGGTCTTGGCGGTCTGCTGGATATGAGCAGAGAAGGAGAGAGAAGAGTCAAAGATGACCCCAAGGTTTCGAGCTGAGGAGACAGGGAGAATGAGAGAGCCATCAACAGAAATAGAAAACGGGGGGAGCGGGGAGGTGGGTTTGGGGGGGAAAATGAGAAGCTCGGTTTTTGTCATATTTAATTTCAGGTGGCGTTGAGACATCCAGATGGCAATGTCAGACAAGCACGCTGAAACTTTGGTTTGGATGCAAGGTGAGATATCAGGGGTAGAAAGGTAGATTTGGGAGTCATCAGCATAGAGATGGTAGGAAAAGCCATGGGATGAGATTAATGAACCAAGGGAAGAAGTGTAGATAGAAAAGAGGAGGGGACCAAGAACAGAACCCTGAGGTACGCCGACAGGCAGAGGGATAGAAGTAGAAGAGGATCCACCAGAGTGAACACTAAAGGTGCGGAGGGAGAGGTAGGAAGAGAACCAGGAAAGGACAGAGCCCTGGAATCCAAGTGAGGACAGGGTATCGAGAAGTATGCTGTGATCAACAGTGTCAAAAGCAGCGGAAAGATCAAGAAGAATGAGGATGGAATATTGACCTCTGGATTTAGCCAGTAATAGGTCATTGGAGACTTTAGTAAGCGCAGTTTCGGTTGAGTGGAGAGGGCAAAACCAGATTGTAATGGGTCAAGAATAGCATGTGAGGAGAGAAAATCAAGGCAGCGGCGGTGAACAGCACGCTCAAGTAATTTGGAGAGAAAAGGAAGGAGGGAGATGGGTCGGTAATTAGAGGGACAAGTAGGGTCAAGTGAAGGCTTCTTAAGGAGAGGTGTGACCACAGCATGTTTAAAGGCAGCAGGGACAGTTGCAGTGGAAAGTGAGAGGTTGAGAATGTGACAGATAAAAGGAATAAGAGTAGGAGAGATGGCATTAAGAAGGTGAGTAGGAATGGGATCAGAGGAACAGGTGGTACATTTTGAGGAAGAAAGGAGAAGTGTAGTTTCCTCAATAGTAACTTCAGGAAAGGAGGAAAGGGAATGAGGGGAAGGAGAGAGAGGGGGACGGACTAGTGGAGGGAGAGGTGGTGAGGTAGAGAAAGGTTTATCTTTTGAACCTTGTTGTGAAAGAATTCAGCAAGGGTCTGAGGAGATAATGAAGGGGGAGTTGGGGGAGGGGGCACCTTGAGGAGAGAGTTCAATGTGGTGAAGAGAAGTCGAGGATTAGAGCCAAGAGAGTTGGTCAGTTGGATATAATAATCCTGTTTGGCACGTAAAAGAGCAGATTGGAAGGAGGTCAGCATGAACTTAAAGTGTAAGAAATCAGCAAGGGCCCGAGATTTCCGCCAGAGGCGTTCGGCGGAGCGGGTACAGGAACGTAGGTAGCGGATATTAGAAGTCAGCCAAGGTTGGGGTTTTGTACGCCTTACAGGGCGGGTCATCAAAGGTGCAAGAGTGTCTAAGGCAGAGGATAAAGTATTGTTGTAAGAAGAAACAGCCTCGTTGACAGACGTGGATGGTGCCACAGTAGAGAGGAGGTTAGAAACATGGGAGGATAGAGATGAAGGGTCAATATCATGAAGATTCCTAGATAAATTAGATAGGATAGGACGGAACTGGGAGGGGGGAGATTTAAGTGTGAAAGTTATAAGATGGTGATCAGAGGAGGGATGATCAGAGGCAAGGAAACTAGAAGGTGAACAGTTGGAGGAGAAGATGAGATCAAGACAGTGACCATTTTGATGAGTGGGGGAGGTGGAGCATAGTTGGAGATTAAAGGACGACGTTAAAGCGAGTAACTTGGAAATAGAAGAGTTGGAAGGATCATTAGCAGGAATATTAAAGTCACCAAGGATGAGAGAGGGGGAGGAAGGATCATGGAAGAAGGCAAGCCAGGCGTCAAAGTCACTGAGAAAGGATGAAAGGGACTTACCAGGGGGACGATAAATGACCGCTATTCGAAGAGGCAGAGGAGAGAAAAGGCGGATAGAGTGGACTTCAAAGGAGGAAAAACAGTGAGATTGAGGTGGAAGAAGGGGTTGAAATCTGGAGGAGGGAGAGAGAAGTAGTCCAACACCGCCCCCACGGCCAGCAGGGCGAGGAGTATGTGAAAATAGATAACCGCCATGGCACAGGGCTGCGACTGAAGCAGAGTCATCAGGGCAGAGCCAGGTTTCTGTTATGGCGAGCAGATGGAGGTGACGCGAGATAAAGAGGTCCTGGATATAGGGGAGTTTGTTACAGATAGAGCGGGCATTCCATAGGGCGCAAGAGAAGGGCAGAGAAGAGGAGGGGAGTAGAGGAATAGAGATGAGGTTAGAGAGGTCACGGTGAGATCTGTAGAGTTTGGATAATAGTTGCTGCGGAGGTCCAGGATTGGGATTGATGTCACCAGCTGAGAGTAAGAGAAGGAGTAAAAGAGAGCGGAGGAGAATAGGAGAGGTGTGGCCACGAAGGCGTCGAAGGCGAGAGGTATTTAGGTGGAATGGGGAAGGCAAAATGGAGGGAAGAAAGAGACGGAGATTAAAAGCCAAGAGGGAGGAAGAGGGTAGGAGAGAAGGTGAGGCGATGAAGTCAATGGATGGGAAGTGAGTTCCTGTAGTGGAGAGAGGTAGGGGGTGAGGGAAAAGATTAGGAAGGGACAGAGCTAGGAAGAGAATGTGAATAGGGGCCATAAACGATTAAGGTACTTTAGCAACTGGAAAAAGATTAGATACAAAGAGAAAAATGCCCTGCACCTAGAGCGGAGGCCCTGAGTGGATCGGGGTGGACCTGGGTGTCACCCCGGAGAAGGCTATAAGGATATGCAGATGAGCTGCAAGTCCTCCACAGCACCTGAAAGGCAGCCGGTGGTAGAGGTGGGCACCTATCAGCTGAGGAAAGGCTTACCAGGGGTTAGGCCGAAGCCAGCATTCCTCCCCCTGAGGGTCGCCTGATCCTAGCCAAAAAGCACCTGGAAACTCTGTGCACTTGGAGAGAAGGCCCTGTGAAGATCGGGGTGGAACTGGAGTCACCCCGGATACAGCTGTGAGGAAATGCAGAAGGGCTGCAAGTCCTCCACAGCACCTGGAGGGAGCGCTGGGCACCTAGAGCGGAGGCCCTGAGTGGATCGGGGTGGACCTGGGTGTCACCCCGGAGAAGGCTGTAAGGATATGCAGATGAGCTGCAAGTCCTCCACAGCACCTGAAAGGCAGCCGGTGGTAGAGGTGGGCACCTCTCAGCTGAGGAAAGGCTTACCAGGGGTTAGGCCAAAGCCAGCATTCCTCCCCCTGAGGAGGAATAACACTTTAAAGTGTTATAAAATATTATAAAGTGTTTTAAATATGCTGAGACCACACCGTTTACACCCATTATATCCCCAAGAGGAATATGTGGTGGTGTCTCAATGACTTTTGATGCCAATAAAATGGTTTAAAAGATCAGCATTTTTCCCTTTCTGATGAAGATTTTTGAAATTCGGCCAGAGTTAAAGGGAGCAGTTATTGTGATGGCAAGAATGGAATGAATGAATGATATGTGATTTTAATGAAGCACAAGCTTCATATACCCCAAGGGAAGTGAAATAACTGTGTGAATATATGTGTTTATCGTATTGTAGGTTGGTTTATGTAAGATATGTGGGGGAAGTGAGATCAGGGTGTCATGAATTAGTATATACCTCCTTTAGGTTCAAACAAATGTTGGATTATGTGGTCTATTATATATGTATTGGATGGTAATATGAAATGCACCATATTGTATGGGTGGAGGTTTGAGCTTAAGCTTAACAGTATTTAATGTGAGTAGTTTATGACCTATATATATTTGTTATAGATATATGTATATACTGGTGATAAAGATCTACTTGGGCTCAGCTGTATGTACATACACAATTATTAGGAGGCAGAACATCGTATGTGCAATGATGGTTCCATTGTGACACCATCACATATTCTCTTGGGGATATAATGGGTGTAAACGGTGTGGTCTGAGCACATTTAAAACATTTAAAACACTGTAAATCATATAAAACACTATAAATCACAAATAGAAAACAATAACAATGAGAAACTATAATAACCCCATCACCACCACCCTCTACCCTTCCAACCCCCAACAATAGCTGATTTCAACTACTCCAAGGAATCATATGCCACCCTGTTAAAATGTCCAGGGGTACAAAACACAATCTGTTCTGTATGCCCTAGCATGGGAGCAACATGCCCTATGAAGCACTGTTATGAGGGGCGGGGAGGGCACGCTAGTGGTCCCTCAGCTGGCAACAGGTGCCCAAGGACACTTGCCAGCACCTGAGTCCCCTCCTCTTGCAAATACATCCTTTATAATATTTTATAACACTTTAAAGTGCATATAAAAAAAGATAAATTATTTTGAACCCAAGTTTATTATAGTGAGTTTATGGTTTAACTTGATTTGTTGGATTTGTTCTTCTTGATTTTTTGTAATTAGTAAATTCTTTATGTCAGTAAACCTCTGGGGAATTCTTTATGTCTGACTTCCCACCCCTCCCCCCTTTCCCCAGTTTCCCTCTTCTTTATCTATCTCCGTTTCCCAATCTGCCTGGGTTAGTGTTTTTTTAATAAGTTTGTCTTGATTCTGACCAAGGGGTAGATGCATCAAGCAAACGTAAAAAAATCAGAAACGTAAAAACCTTTACCGAATCTCAAATAACGAAGCATGCTCCAAAAACACAGCCCCAAAAAGTTTGGTGCGGTATTGGAAAGAACGATGCACTAATCCCCGTCGGTAATCGGCTCGTAAAGCATGCGCAAAGCAGCCAAGCATTATGCTGGCTGCTCTGCGCATGCCAGAAACGTAAGAAAAAAAAGAAAACACAAACACGTGGCTCCCCACTTTCCCCTGCATGTCTCCACAAACATTAAAGGATCGGGAGGGGGCAAAGGCGCTCATCAGCAGTGTCCTGTATGGACGTCCTTGCCTTGCCCCCCCCTCCCCCGAAGTCCCCGCTGCTCCCCGCTGCTCCGTTTGTGAAATAAAATCTTTTAAAAATGAAACCTTTGCAGTTGCTGGGCTCCCCCTCCCTTCCTGTCTCTCTTCTTTAGTCGGCAATGCTCCGCCTCCTGCCCTCCTCCACCTCCGTGCCCCGCCCCCCCGATTTCATCCCCACCGCTCCCCCCCACCACCGGACCCCCCCCTCCACCATAATGGCCGGTGCAGCGCCTCTCGCCTATGTTTGAAGGCGCTGCACCGGATGGATCAGCTGTTCTTGAGCTCTTCTGTCCCCTCCGATGTCTCCTTTTTCTTCCTGTGTCCGCCCTCCTCTGACGTCAGTTATCTACGTAGATAGTTGACGTCAGAGGAGGGCGGACACAGGAAGAAAAAGGAGACATCGGAGGGGACAGAAGAGCTCAAGAACAGCTGATCCATCCGGTGCAGCTCCTTCAAACATAGGTGAGAGGCGCTGCACCGGCCATTATGGTGGAGGGGGGGTCCGGTGGGGGGGGGGAGCGGCAGGGACGAAATCGGGGGGGGGCGGGGCACGGAGGTGGAGGAGGGCAGGAGGCGGAGCATTGCCGACTAAAGAAGAGAGACACAGGAAGGGAGGGGGAGCCCAGCAACTGCAAAGGATTCATTTTTAAAAGCTTTTATTTCACAAACGGAGCAGCGGGGACTTCGGGGGGGGGGGGGGGGGGGGGCAAGCAAGGCAAGGCCAGGCCGTCCATACAGGACGCTGCTGATGAGCGCCTTTGCCCCCTCCCGATCCTTTTTTAATTTAGTTTCCTTTTTTATTTTAGGCACAGGGAAGCAGGGAGCCACTTTTCTTTTAAAACATGCCAGCAATTTGGTTTTTCATCGTGCAGGCGGCAGTGGGGAGATGACAGCTCAGGCTTTAACGACAGGTCTGAGCTGACGTTAAATTTCTGGTGGTAAGTGAATCGTTGCTATCGTCGGTATGGTTAGTGCATTCCAAATTGTCTACATTTCAATAGTAGTTTCTCATTTGCATTCCAGTTTCGTTAGCTGCTACTGCCGTTGAAAAATAGGCTTTAGTGCAAGGAAAGGATAGGAAATTCTTCCTTAAGGGCTCATTTAACGATGAAAAACATTTAGTGCATCTGGGCCCAAGTAAGATGTGTTAATTAGCCTTTCCGGTTCCTAAGCATAGAAAATACTTGGAATGGAGCCTTTCTTTCTCCATCCTGTCTAAACCTGTTTTGTATTTGGTTGTGGTTGCAAGGCTCAGGGGTTCTTCTGGCCCTGCTTGGAAGAAAATTATGACTCTCCTTGTGCTACTGTTATCCTGTACATTAAAGAAAAATTCCACTGTATGATTACTTGATGTGTTTTCTGTAAAGAGAATGATGTTATCTATTAAGTATGTTTTTTCCTGACTTTAGATCAGAGCCAGCTAATAAAATCCTGCTGCAGTTACTGAGACTGACGTGTGTGTATGCATAGAGGATAGCTGGCTATTCTAGAACATAAGCGTTGCCATACTGGGACAGATCGAAGGTCCATCAAGCCCAGCATCCTGTCTTCAACAGTGGCCAATCCAGGTTGCAAGTACCTGGCAAGATCCCAAAACAGTACATTTTATGCTGCTTGTCCTAGAAATGTTTGGGAGAGTGTGTGTGAGAGTGACTCTGTGAGAGAGAGAGAGTGAATGTGCGAGTGTGTGTGTTACCTTTTTTTTCTGTGTGTTTTTTTGTGGTGGGAGGGTGGAAGAGTGGAGGAGTGGCCTAGTGGTTAGGGTGGTGGACTTTGGTCCTGAGGAACTGAGTTCAATTCCCGGCACAGGCAGCTCCTTCTGACTCTGGGCAAGTCACTTAACCCTCCATTGCCCCATGTAAGCCGCATTAAGCCTGCCATGAGTGGGATAGTGCGGGGTACAAATGTAACAAAAAAAAAATATATAGAAATAAGCAGTGGATTTTCCCTCAAGTCCATTTTAATAATGGTTTATGGGCTTTTCTTTTAGGAAGTAATCCAAACCTTGTTTTAATCCCAGTAAACTAACTGCTTTTACCACATTCTCTGGTAACAAATTCCAGAGTTTAATTACATGTTGAAGCACCCACTACACGTGTGTAATACTACAGATTTTCAGCCAGAAAGTTTTCATTCTGTGGCATTTTCAGGTCCCAATAATTAATTTAATGCATCTGAGCATCCAGCACAATACGCAGGTTTACAGCAGAAACCCTGAACAACTTCCAGCAATTCCCTGTGAGTCTTTGGAAAGCATAGTCGTAGGTGATGGTTTTTAACATATCTTATTATTCTGTACACTACGGTTATAGACTCAATGACATTCCTCATCTTCAGGAAGAGGAGGTCTGACCGGAGCTTGGCTCACTCTGCCTCTGGCAGGCTAGAGTCAGTAATTTCAAAGTTAAAGTTGTAGGAATGAGGCACTGGGCCTGCTGTTTTCATTCTAGTCTCCTCTGCTCTTTTGTGACTCCCAAGTGGCTTTCTGTGGACCACAAAGCAGGACAAGTTGGCACAGATGGGTCTTTTGAAACCCGATGCTAACTCCTGCGTCTCTCCACCCCTTCCTCCTGCTAGGCCTGAGGCCTCAACCTCAGCTTGCAAAAAAGCTCCCCTCCAAACCAGAATTCTCTAATTGAATCCACGTTTTTTTTCTAGCTCATTAACCTCCTGAGTGATTGGATTAGGCTATGCAGCCCTAGGCCTGTCTGCCTCTGAGGAGAAGAGCTGCCAAGCTTTTTATCACTGCAGGAGAGAGGAGGCCCCACCAGAAGCATTCAAAGAAAAAGTGACCTAAGGAATAGCAGAAGAGAAAAGGGGCTAAAGGCCTGAGGTCAACAGCACCTTAATCCCAGACTGGTAAGCTTTTTCTCCCCCTTTCTGACACATCGGAAGTATTCGTATTTCCATACTGAGTCAGACCAAAGTTCAATCAATGTGTTGCCTACAGTGGGTTGGTGGTAGGGGGCATACAGAAGGAAAAGCATAGCTGGGAAAGGGCTGGAATTTTCTGCTCCTCCTAACCCCCAATAATGCACTCACATCTGTGTATCTCACACTATTGCCCTAGTCCTGCTTTATATTCCTATGGTCTCAAACCTATCCTAATGGCCATACAGCCAGCTGAGTTTTCAGGATAATCACAATGAATATGCATGAGATGAATTTGTATATCCGGATGAATGTTATGCATATTCATTGTTGATATCCTACACATCCAGTTGCTTTTGGGTCACCAGGATGGGTTGGGAAACCACTGCCTCTGAACTGCTAAATCCATGTTGTATTGAATGGGTTGAGCCAGTCCTGGGTTTACCACCACTGCACCTATGGACTTGCATCTCCATTTTCTCTAAGAAAAGTAGGGTTTTTGTTTTTTTTTTTGGGGGGGGGGGGGCTTTTATGTATAACTATCCAGAAGCTGGATCTCTGATACAGCTGTGTGAGCTCTGAGGTGAGTATGTCAATCAGATGATGTAATAGACCTTGGGTAGCAAAAAGGAAAAATACCCCCCCCCCCCACACACACACACACATACATACATACACAAAGTGTACCTTCCTTGGGAAGTAGCCATATTCATATTTATTCACTCCTTTTCCCCCTTGATTTCCAGTAACATGTCCAAACTGGGTTACTAATGAACACAAATGTAAATACATAGAGAGGATAATGTTCGTAGGCATTTCTTTGGTAAAGAGGTACTAAATACCCCAAAATGGCTCATTATAAAACTGAGGGCCAGATGCACTAAACCTTAACGACCCTCTAACAACCCTTTAACGAAGGAAATTCCTAACCGTTGCGTGCATTAAAGGCCTTTTTCCAACGAAGCAAGCAGCTAACGAAAACGGAATACAAAAGAGTAACTACCATTGTAATGTGGGCGATTCGGGATGCACTAAAAATACCGACAATCACACCGAATCATTTACTGCGACATATTAAATGTATGGTCAGAGCAGTTGTAAAGGCCTGAGCTGTCATCTCCCCGCTGCCCCCTGCACCATAAAAATCAAAGCTGGCATGTTTAAACCGAAAAGTGAGATAAAAAAAATGAAAACACCAGTGTTTACCCAGCGATAATCAGGCAGTGTCGTGCACTGCCTGGTTACTGCCGGGGCAGTGTGGGAGCCTTTACCGCCACCTCAATGGGTGTTGGTAAGTGGTCCCCCCCCCCCCCCCCCCCCCCCCCCCCCCGAAACGGTTCACTTGCCACACAGCCATTTCTGAAAAAAAAAAAAAAGACAGCCTTTTACCCACTGCGGTAAAAGGTGGCCTCAGCGCGTGTTAAAAAACATGCGCTGACTCCAGAGCAGAACCCCTTTTACTGCATCTTAGTAAAAGGGGCCCTAAGAGGCCATTTGACAAAGTGGTGGTAAGCCCAACGCGGGCTTACAATACGCTAAACTAGAGCTACCTCTGGCACAGAGCGGCTGCTGGTGGTAGTTCCGGCTCTAACATGTGCCATTTCCATTGCTGGAAAAAAAAGTTTTCTATTTTACGCTAACCCAATGGTAATCAGGCATCGCTGCACGGGAGCACATACCGCCACCTCAATGGGTGACTAAGTGATTCCCCGCTGCATGGCCGCACGGTAAGAGTTATCTTGCTGTGTGGCCATTTTTTAAGGGTATTTTACCTGCTGCAGTAAAAACAGCCCTGGTGCATGGGAAAAATTGCCCGTCGCTACCGCAGTGCCCTTTTCCTCGCAGCTTAGTAAAAGGACCCCTAAATAAATAAGCATGAACTGAAATTATTTTATGGCCATACACATTCCTGTTAGGTGCAATGTCTGTGTGCTAACTGTTGGAGGCGTTACCTGCAAGTTTCCGTACATTTTTCACCCAGAAAAAACATTTCACCATTCAGAAAGTGAACTTACAGATAACGTGGATGCATTTACCGCTTCCTAAATATGGTTATTTACTGGTTATTTACTTCTTTAAGTAGTACTAGGATAAGAGGAAGCTCTGGAAAACTAACAGGTGACAGATTTTGTGCCAAAGCATCTAGCATCACTGAGTTTAAATGAGGTTTGGACAAGTTCCTGGAGGAAAAGTCTATAAACTAATTTTAGGCAGGCCAACAGGGAAAGCCTGGGAGTGATCATCTGGGTACTTCTAGTGACCTGGGTTGGCCACTGACAGAGAAAATATTGCTCTATTTATCCTCTAATAAGTTTGAGTTCAAGTTCAATTTATCGCGAATCATGGCAAAATATCTAAATGGTTTATGGAGTCAAAATAATTAGGGAATGACTCAGAAAAAAATAAAACAAAAGTAGAACAAATCATCATTCAAAAGGAAAATAAAAGAAGGGAAAAATAGTTACCATCGTTAGAACAGAGAAGGGAGCAGGGAGAGGTGGGTAAAATACAAGCTATAATGCTGTTGCCAACCAACGGGCAGCAACTCAGTCAAAGATATCAGATCAAGATTGTGAAAAGGCCTGAGCAAACAAATAGGTTTTGAGTGTACTCTTGAACTTCTGAAAGGAGAGTTCAATTCTAAAAGTCAGCGGGAGATTATTCCAGAGTGTGGGGACAGTAACACTGAAACAAGTTTATAAAGGCATCAAGCTAGATGTGACAGTGGGACCAAATGGTTGGGAGCTCTTGTTGAGAGGATCAAAGGGTCCTCTCTGAAGCACTTGGAATAAGATGATTAGCAAGAGATGATGGAGATCCATAATAAAGAGCCTGATGGACAATAGTCAATTATTTGAAGGGATAGTATGAGAAAGGGGTGGGGGTGGGTTACATGATCATATTTCTTTTTGCCAAAAAGTAGCTTGATAGCCATGTTTTGAATGAACTGCAGTCTTCTGATTTTGGTAAGTGACAGACCATGATATAGGGAATTACCAATAATCCAGTTTTGAAATTACAAGGTCAAGAAGAAGGGTCCTGAGAGAAGGAGGTTCAAGAATTGGGTGAACCGAGAGTATCAGTCTCAGGGTAAAAAAGCTTTTACACATTGGAACTCTGTTTACAGAAGGAGAATGTGTTGTCGAATGACACCCAGGATTTTGACAGATTCTTTGAGAGGGATATCAATGGCATAAATGTTTGGCAACAGAGATGGGGCATGAAAGAGTCTTCTTGTAGAAAACAATTCCACTGGATTTGGAGGGCTTTAGCATCATATTATTTGCAGACAACCAGACAACACAGGTTTTTGTTTTTTTACATTTGTACCCCGCGCTATCCCACTCATGGCAGGACTTTGACATCTGTTATTGGGTAAAAGGAAAGAAGAAGAAGATGAGAGAGAGTGAGTTGCTGCTGACCTAATATTCTTACAACATGTAAGAATATATGTTTCCTTTTTACTGTTCACCTGTTCTCAATTATCGTCTACCCCAGTCATTCCCAACCCAGTCCTCAGGGCACACCTAGTCCCATCAGGTTTTCAGGATATCCACAATGAATATTCATGAGTTAGATTTGCATGCAATTGAGTCAGTGCATACAAATCTATCTCATGCATATTTATTGTGGATATCCTGAAAACCCAAGGGGACTAGATGTGCCCTGAAAACTGGGTTGGAAATGGTTGGCCTACCCTGAATCTGTTGGCTAGACTAAGCTTCTCTGAGCAGGGATTGTGTCTTCTATGTGTCTGTAAATTCCTGTGTATACCTGGTAGAGTGTGACAAGACACTGCTGTGCCCTTGTCATGGCAGAGAAGGAGAATCTAGCCCTATGGCGCACATTTCCACTTTACTGCAAAGGAATCTGGAAAGAGGAGGTTTGCCTTTAAGAAGTGGGAACTACAAGTCCCATAAGTCAGTGAGCTGTGAGTTCAGCAGAGATAGGCTGGGAGGAACATGGGAAAAACACTAATTAACTATGCTCTGGCGTGCTGATATCCACCTGATAGGTGTAACAGTAATCAGCTGCTAGTAACTGACAGAAAGCAGAGCTGACAAGAGGCCCAACTTTCCAATAGGGAGATTTAGGCCACACCCCCAGCTTTGGGAGTCCTGACATATCCCTGGTGCAGCCAACAGCACCAGCAGGCAGCAAGTTCCCTTTTCATCAGCAGCAGGAAGATACCTTAATAAAATGTCATCTCCTGCTGCTGTGGGACCAGTTCCACAGCTCTTACTGGAGGCTGGTACAGTGGCAGCAAGAGATAATGTTTTATTAAGGTATCTCCTGCTGCTGCTGGAAGGGGAAGCTGCTCAGCAAGAGTCCTGCTCAATGCAGGAGATTTGGCAGGTCTGAGAGGCACTTTAAAAGAAGTGTTTCCTTGTAAGGGAGAATGGAAAGAGGGAACACAGACAGAAAGAGAGAACGTATTCAGCCACTGAAAGAGAGAACTTACAGGGGAAGATTTCTCCAGGAAGGGGAGCTGGCACCTTCCTTTTTCCACACAGTTGGTAGTCACTCTGATTCTTGAAACTGAGCAAGCACATAATAATAATATATCCTACTCTTTATGCACATTTTTTACATCTTTTATTTGATGGTCTTTAATGATAGCCATTACCATATTTATAGTGAAGTTTCCATTTCTTTCTTTTAGTATGGACCAGATTTGGGAACCACTGTCTTACACAGTATCTTCTGTGTTAGCTAGTGCTGAAGGGAAAACCTGGAAGGTGTTAGGACAGGGCAGAAGGAGCTCTGTCTACAATGTAATGGCCAGCATCTGCCTACAGGTCAAGCCAGGGTGGTAGGTAAAACCTGGTTTGGAATGTAGCTTAAAGTAGACCAGGATCATAATATTCAGCAAGTGGAGCCAATAGTTAATAAAAGGAAGCATATGCCAGGACAGTAGCATCCTGCAAGGGAACGCATGGAAAGCAAGCTGGAACAATATAAAGACTGTTTAGGCTGGTATGTATGAGGGATTAATTTTTTTAGTTCAATTTTTATTGAATTTTCAAATAACAAGAACTACTACTACTATTTAGCATTTCTATAGCGCTACAAGGCGTACGCAGCGCTGCACAAACATAGAAGAAAGACAGTCCCTGCTCAAAGAGCTTACAATCTAATAGACAAAAAATAAATAAAGTAAGCAAATCAAATTAATTAATGTGTACAGTGAACAGTGGCTGAATTAGCCAATACATTCAGAACAATAACAATTAAAAAAAATAGTGAAAGATAAAATGATGACAATGACAAAAACCCAATGATGGAATATACATACTCTGATTTCTAAATATTGTTCCAGAGGTTTCCATATAGATGTTATTTTACAGACCCTGTTGTTTTTTTCCTATGCTTTTAAGTTCGTATTTATATACAAGGCACGTAGTATGCAACCAAAATGATTCATTTAAAGTGGTTGTGTTTTTCCACGATCCTAAAATCATTTGAAGAGCAATTGAATGAAATAAGTTCAGTAAAGTATTGTGCATGCTAACACGGCAACACACTTACTATCCCTAACCCTGTCTCTGGCACTGGAACGTGTGTTGATCCTGAGATGATACCGCAATTGAATATGTGTTGTTGTATGGTGAATTTGAAGAAGAAACATCTTACCTTCTTCACTGGGAAATGTAGACTGTGTGTTATAAAACTGAGATGCAAGATTTAACCCTCCATTGCCCCAGGTACAAATAAGTACCTGTATACAATATGTAATCCGCATTGAGCCTACCATGAGTGGGAAAGCGCGGGGTACAAATGTAACAAAAAAAAAATTATACTGAATTCTGTCCAAACCTGTATGGAACACACTTCATTCCCACAGAAAAATGTGTTGAACAAATGCTATCAAATAACCACAGTAGTAGTTTTACAGGGTGGTTGAAATTGGAATTAATAACATTGGAGGCAAAGAGGTTCTCAAAGATGACTGGAGGGATAAGATTTCATAGGAGGGGAGCAGGGTTGCCAGTTCACTCCAGGCTGGCTGAACATGCCGATGACTCCTGGTTTTTGCCTTATTGCATGTATGGAGTTGTGGTTTTGCTTGTCAGATTGGTTTATGTTAGATAATCTGAGCTACAAATCAACAAATGCAATGTGACAAAGTCAGAACTGGATCAGACTGTTCAGTGAACCTGGAGTGTGCTGGCAACCCTGCAGGAGAAGAGGCACTATGTTCATGGCCGGCTTAACCATTGGACAAGGTGAGGCACTGGCCCAGGGCAACAGCGATTAAGGGCACCAAAATACCCAGCCTTTGACCTCACTTGGTCTACAGGTGATGGGGGGGGGGGGGGGTCGCTGCTAAAGCAAGTTGACTCTGGGTACCACTATCCTTTCAGCCAACGCTGACTGATGCTTTCTACGCACATTGTATGGACATTGCACATTGTGCATGGCAAAATATGTGTTTTTCAGAAGTGCTGCATATGGAGGACCTTTTTATGAGTTGGGGGGAGGGGTGAGTGGAACTAAGGGATGGAGCATGTCTACCACACAAGTCAGACTTACTGGCCTGTAGTTCCTAACCTCTTCCTTACCTCCGCTTTTGTGGAGAGGGACCATATCTGCTGTTCTCCAGTCCTCTGGGACCACTCCCAACTCTAGAGAAGCATTGAAAAAGTCAGCCAGAGGAGCCGCTAGAACTTCCCTAAGTTCCTTCAGTACCCCCAGATGTATTCCATCTGGTTCCATCGCTTTGGCCATCTTTAGTTTAGCCAGCTCCTCATGAGCACAGTCCTCTGAAAATCATTCATGGACTACCACCCCTCCATTCCTATTTGTGTTTGTTTTCTGCAGTCCTGCTCCTGGCCCTTCAGCTGTGAACACAGAACAGAAATATTTGTTAAGCAGTTCCACCTTTCCAACTTCAACATATTCCTCCCCTTCACCTTTGAGTCTCACAATGACATTTTTGCACTTCCTCCTTTCACTAACATATCTAAAAATATGTCACGATTGTGGCCATGTTTCATGCTGTCATTGAGAACAGGTGGACAGTAAAAAGGAAACATATATTCTTACATGTTGTAAGAATATTACGTCAGCAGCAACTCACTCTCTCTCTCTCTTCGTCTTCTTTCCTTTTACCCAATAACAGATGTCAAAGTCCTAGTAGAATCTGTAGGCTACAGTAGAACCTGTGTTGTCTGCAAACAATATGATGCTAAAGCCCTCCAAATCCAATGGAATTGTTTTCTACAAGAACACTCTTTCATGCCCCATCTCTGTTGCCAAACATTTATGCCATTGATATCCCTCTCAAAGAATCTGTCAAAATCCTGGGTTAGAACCTTTCTAAGCTCCCTCAATATCCTGGCATGGCTACCTTAAAATGTTTCCCTGAACATGGTGTTCTGTTCATGCTACAAAGATGCAGGTTCTGATGCCAAAGCACAGAAAAATCAAGTCAACGTATTTCCATAATAATGTACCAGAGATGCCGTTGCCCAGTTACAGACTGGAGATTTTAGGACAGTCCTGGTTTTGAAATTACATCCCAAAGCAGCGTGGGACTTGAAACGCTTGATCCTGCCCATTGAAATCAGTACTGGAAGTCTCATAGTGCACCAAGATGGGGTAGTCAGAAATCCAGGACTGTCCCAAAATCTCCTGGAACTGGGTAACTTGGCATCAGTGACATAGCCAAATAAGCAGCATAGAGGACGGCAGAGAAAACAGGGGGAGACTTAACATGTCTCTAATACTAAATGTTATTCCAACTAGTGAAAAAAGCAGGTTCCTTTAACACTGCATATATAATTTCAGTTTATGGAAAATACCCGTCTCCTTTAAATACACTCCTGTGCAACTAATACCAGAGTTTATATGGAAAATCCCTTCAATGCCTTTTCATCCTCAGAACTCCTCACTGATTACATTCTTCTGATGCACTGAACAGTTGGGAAGAGTTTAAACACAGGATTACTGCTGTTCAAATTCTGATTAAAACATCCTTCATTGTTCTGTAAGAATAAATAGAGCCCTAATCTCCTGGAAGCAAAAAAAACCTGGTAAATAGTTCTCAAAAGCCATGCTGTTAGTTTATCTGTCGGAGATTAAGCCAAAGGAGTCTCTCCTGAGCTTGTAGAACCCTAATAAAATAGATACGTGACCAAGAAGCAGAAATATTTCAGAATGTGTGGCAGCAGGACCTGATTATCCAGGAAAATATTCAGTCATTGGGGTCACCAAACTGTCCCATTTCATCTCTAAACTTAGAAGTTCTGTGGTATCTGAGGAAACCGCTAGGACAAGTCCAAAGCAGGCAGGAGTATAGGGTAGGGTGCAGTGGTGCTCACACCTGGAAACCAGTAGTGCCACTTAGAGGAGCTGGTTGGAATCCAGCTGTGCTGACGTTGCTTACTAAGCCAAAGCAGCGGTAGCAGCTGCCAACAAACAAGAAGGGCCCCAGGTGTGGCCAATCTCCTCTAATAAAATTATGAAGAAAATCGCCTTTCTCTAATCCAGTTTCTGTGGAAACGGAGCTTTCTAGTGCCATGCCAAGGTTTGTAAAGATTTCTGGTGGGAATTGGTAACATTTTCCATGGGGGGGGGGGGGGGGGGGCCTCCCATCACTGCTGGATCTCAGATCCCCCTTGCTGTGCTGTGCAGCTAATTGGTAATTAGCAAAAAAACCCAAACTCAAATTGTTATTTAGAGGGCTATTATTTTTGATTGAGTAATTGGAATATTATTGCAGAATGCATCAGCGAATTATTGCAGCTTGCAGGGTCCATTTGTGCTCTCTATTTTAGAATATACTGTTTCTTGTACGTTTTTATCATGGCCTCTAGGGCTCCAGTATTTCAGATGCATTCTGCTTCCTGTTGGATTGCAATCTCCAGCATTTTCTTCATGTTCACGCCCTATACAAATGCAGTGGGGGTACTTTTACAACTGAGTGCATATGTAAATAGTACAGATATATTCCTTTCTTCTTTGCAGGTACTGGACAAATTTCAAAATGAAAGTATGTGCATAGTTTCATTTCGAAAATTACCCCAGATGATTTACGCAGTTACATTTAAAACACATGTGAGGGTAGTAGCGTTCCTATATTGTTAACCACCCGGGGCGGGTCACCACTGTGCAGCCCCCCCCCCCCCATCATGTCATCCCCTTGATGCATCACCCCTCCCAAGGTGTGCCACCCCCCCCAAAGTGCATCAGCTGACCTTTCTTCCCAGCAAGGGGGAGCACGCCTGTTGGCTCTGCCGGTCCCCTGCCCTGGAACAGGAAGTAACCTTAGAGGGGGCAGGAGATCGGCAGAGCTGACAGTCGCGCACCTGCTCCATGCGCCCCCCTTGCTGCCTGCAACCAGGGTGGACCGCCCCCACTGTCCCACCCTTGGTACACTACTATTTGAGGGATTGTTTTGCACAGATAACGTGTATTTTCCTATGTGCATAACTGCAAACCTCTGGTGTCACTGTAGACAAAATGCTGAAATCTTCAGCCCATTTTGTGGCGGCAACCAAGAAAGCAAACAGGATGCTAGGAATTATTAGGAGAGGGATGCAAAATAAGACCAGAAATAGTATAATGCCTCTGTATCGCTCCCTAGTGTAACCTCACCTCGAGTACTGTATTCAATTCTGGTTGCTATATCTCAAAAAAGATATAGCGGAATTAAAAAAGGTTCAAAGAAGAACGACCAAAATGATAAAGGAGATGGAACCCCGCTCATATGAGGAAAGGCTAAAGAGTTTAGGGCTCTTCAGTTTGGAAAAGTGATGGCTGAGGAGGGATATAATTGAAGTCTACAAAATCCTGAGTGGTGTGGAGAGGGTGATTGTGAATCAATTTTTCACTCTTTCAAAAAATACAAAGACTAGGGGAGACTCAAAAAATTGCATGGCAATACTTTTAAAACAAATAAGAGGAAATATTTTTTCACTCAAAGAATAGGTAAGCTCTGGAACTCGCTGTCGGAGGATATAGGAACAGCAGTCAGCGTATGTGGGTTTAAAAAAGGTTTGGACATGTTTTTGGAGGAAAAGTCCCTAGTCTGTTATTGAGATGAACATGTGGGAAGCCACTGCTTGCCCTGGGATTGGTAGCATGGAATGTTGCTACTAATTGGGTTTCTGCCAGGTATCTATGACCTGGATTGGCCACTGTTGGAAGCAGGATACTGGGCTAGATGGACCATTGGTCTGACCCAGTATGGCTATTCTTTCTTTATTTATTTATTGGGTTTTATTAACCGCTTTTATGAAGAGATTCACCCAAGGCAGTGTACAGTAGGTACAGTTTAACATGTTAACAGCATAACAATAGTAAAGTGAACAAGTATTGAAGTATGTCTCCACTCAGTTCAGGGGGTGGGGGGTGGGGTTCACATGTGTACAGGATGTATGCATGGAACATTACTTTATAGGATGCACACGAACGTTATGGTCTCCTATTTGTACACTTAAAGCACTGCTTTACACACAGCTAGAGCTTTTAAAATTGGTTCTCTATGTGGCCTGTAAACTTCCTATATGAGTGCATACAGTTCATCTACAACAGAAATTAACCCATGGTCAGGTCTCAGCCATGAATGCTAGATTGCAGCACAGCAGATTTAATGACAATCAGCGCTCCAATACATTCAATACAGTGTTCCTATAAGCACTGGAATGGAGTTGGCAAATCTCTCTTATCTGCACCCTTCTCCTCCACCGCTAACTCCAGATTCCGTTCCTTCTATCTTGCTGCACCGTATGCCTGGAATAAACTTCCTGAGCCGGTACGCCAAGCCTCATCTCTGGCCATCTTCAAATCTAGGCTAAAAACCCACCTCTTTGATGCTGCTTTTAACTCCTAAACCTAAACCTTCAACTGTCCCCTATCCCTGATATGTCCTGCCTGTCCTAACCCTTATCCCTTACTTGTCCTGTCTGTCTGTCATAATTAGATTGTAAGCTCTATTGAGCAGGGACTGTCTCTCCATGTTCAAGTGTGAAGCGCTGCGTACGTCCAGTAGCGCTCTAGAAATGATAAGTAGTAGTAGTTGAGCTCCTGAGTCCTGGCTCAATCACCTTTCTTCCCGAGGATTTTTCAGTGTCTGCTATGCAGTCTCTGAAATAGCTGAACTAGCATAATGTGGTTTCTGTAAGTTTGAGCCCTATAGGGTACCTGTATTCTGAGCGCTGCAATCCTGGAGGAGGGCGGCAGTGTTGTGCTGCCATGCTGGGCAGGTGGGCAAGAGGAGGCTCGTGAGCACTAGCTGAGAGAAGGGGGTGAAGGGAGGGGAAAACCTGCTGCTCCCTCCTCCGTGTAGGCCCGGGCAGATTTCAGCAGCCTCATGGACCGTTCTAGGCTGTAGAAATTGGCCCGGAATCAGTTGCTTAACAATCAGACTTACTGAGAGCAATTAACATCTTTCTTCCTGTGCCTACACCAAAAAAGAAAAAGATGGCATGTTTTGTGGAATGCAGCAAAATGCACTTGCCTTTTTTATTACTACTGTTTCACAGAGACATATTGAATAATGAGGGAAGGGCTCAGGCTGCTTGCTAGGTGACTATTACTGTTTCATTATTGCTTCCAAGTATTACATATTAAGGGCATTTGCTTTAAACTTTGTCTTAATTCATTTATCCAGACTGTTGCATGCACATGTTTTTGCTTTTTATACCCAAAGCAAAAGGGTGGTTGCACAATTAGGTATAAACTATGTACTCCATCTTTTATGACCCAGTTTCTTCCTTAAGTTTAGTCATGCAACTTGTCACTTAAGATTTAACAATTTTTATTGATGAATGCTCATGTTAAACATTTCCATACCAATCCATACAAAATTAGTAATAAATATATTCAAACTTGTGCTAATACAACTAGACATTTATCATCAAATTTTCTCCCCTTCCCCCCACCCTATCTCCCTCCCCCTCATTCTCCTGCCCCCTCTCTCCCCCTTCCCCCCCTTCCGACTAATATTCCCAAATTACTATGTTATTAGCATAAGTACATAGAAGCGGAGGTTCTGTACAGAACAATTATCAATAACTTTATATGCTTGATTGTATAATGCATCAGAGTGCAGCCTAAGCATTATTCAACAAAGTTCAAAAATAAAAATATGAACTCCTGACAACATTTGTGGTCATTATTTGGTACTGTGCTGCTTACGAAGCATCATTTCTCCTCATCCTATATTGTAAGGTTGCCATTCAACTCAGTTTTGCACACATATCAGGAGACACATCGCATCTTTTAGTAGCACTATCACTTTCCTACCACCCAGGCTCCCCCTCCCCCATACCATACCCATCCCCTCTTCCTCCCCCCTCTAATCCCCCATGCAGCTTGTCACTTAATTTTCTAAGTGCCTGTTACTCTCTTACCTGTGAAGGAGGCAGAGCAAGCTGTACTTTATTTTCTGAAAAATGAAGATAGTTTAAAAATATATTATGTTATTAATCTTATCAATATTAATATCAATATTGATAACATCAATATCAATATTAATGATTTCCTTCTTATTAATATTTATATTAATCTAAGTTGGGCCACTTTCTTACCACCCCCCCCCCCCCCCCCAATGAGCTAGGGAAAAAGGAACAGAGCACCATCAAAACTCAATAGCACCATGTTGTAATTGGTAAGTAAGCAGACAGAGACAGATCCATTAGTTCCATTACCATAGTGTCTATTAAAGTGTGCCTCACTATCTACCCACCACAAACTTCTGGGCTGGGCACTGAGTTCCATTCCTGGCTCAGGTCTTTCATTCCCCAGGTTTATATAAGAACCCAACCCAATACAATACAATACACATACAGTATTCTGCAGCACACACTACAGGACCAAGGTTGCTAGGTCTAGGAGTTGGAAGATGCCACAGTTGTACTCCCTCCCACACGCACCGCCCCCCCCCCCCCCCCAGTCAGGCCACCCAAGGAGGTTGAATAAAACCCGCTTGCTTACCTTCTGCATTGGACTGCTGTTGCATGCCAGGACCCAGATGACTGCATTAACGTGATATTCTAGGTCACCTGGGTTATTGTATTAATGCAATCATCCAGGTCCAAACCGGTAGGCAGGAGCAGTAGAGTTACAGACCCAGAAGAAGCTTGCCAGCGCCATGCCAGGCCCCCCTTGGAGGCTGGGCCCATGGAATTTTGCTCCCCTTGCCACCCCCCTCTCAGTGGCCCTGACTAGCGCCCATATTTGCTCCCACCCGATGATCAAAGCCGACAAGCTCTGAATGCAATGAGCATGCTAAATAGGGCATTACCTTTTCCTCCCCAATGCTCAGACAGCAGCTTGCCAAACATTGGTGCTGCTCCCGCAGCAAATCCTACACCAGCTCAGAGCTGGCTTTAGGGTTTGTAGAGCATTGGGGAGGAATGGGGAGCCCTGTCCAGCATGCATTTGCATGTTTGCAAGTCCCCCAACCCACCAGTTCTCCCTGGTGGCCCAGTGGCCTTCTTCCTCCCCCCCCCTCCAGATATGGGGGGAGGGCTGGAGGTCCAGTGGACCTCCAATCCCTCAACAAAATCTCCAGCCTCCGTAACCCCTCCCCCACCTAAAAAAACATCCCTTGTGGCCCAAGTGGGCTGCCAAGATAACCTTCCCACCCGCCCTGGTGGTCTAGCAGCCAACTTCCCCCCCCCCCCCCGTACCTTCATGCTGGAGGAGAGAGTAGCACTCCCTCCTCTTCCACTGCCGCCTTCAAAATGGCGGTGCCCTGCCTTGCCATATAGGGAAATGTCTTCTTTATATGGTAGGGAAGCACATCCAGCACATCCCAGGATGCACTGGGCAGGGCAGGGCATGACCATTTTGAAGGCAGCGCTGGTAAAGGAGGAAGTGCTACTTCCTTCTCCAATGCAGAGGTATGCGGGGGAAGGTTGGCCACTGCACCACCAAAGCGGGTGGGGGTTATCTTGGCAGCCAGCTTGGGCTACCAGGGATGTTTTTATGGGTATGGGGGTGGTTAGGGGTGCTGGAGATCCACTACATCAACAGCCCCCGTGCTGCCAGACCTCCTGCCCCCTTGCTGTTGTCCTAGGAGGTGTGGGGGCTCAGGGGGGGCACCAGACCACTAGGGCCTTGTTGTTGGAGGAGGGTCCGGGGTCCCACAGACCTCTAGCCCCAGTATGTGACATTACTACTACTACTACTATTACTGCTACTACTATTTAACATTTCTAAAGCGCTACCAGGGTTGTGCAGCGCTGTACAATTAACAAAGAAGGACAGTCCCTGCTCAAAGGAGCTTAAAATCTAAAGGACAAAAAGTGCACTCAATCAAGATTGAGGCAGTCTAGATTTCCTGGATAGAGGTACAATGGTTAGGTGCCGAAAGCGACATTGAAGAGGTGGGCTTTGAGCAAGGATTTGAAGATGGGTAGGGAGGGGGCTTGGTGTATGGGCTCAGAGAGTTTATTCCAAGCATAGGGTGAGGCGAGGCAGAAAGGGCGGAGTCTGGAGTTGGCAGTGGTGGAGAAGGGTACTGAGAGGAGGGATTTGTCCTGTGAGCGGAGGTTACGGGTAGGAGCGTAAGGGGAGATGAGGGTAGAGAGGTAGTGAGGGGCTGCAGATTGAGTGCATTTGTAGGTTAGTAGGAGAAGCTTGAACTGTATGTGGTACCTGATCGGAAGCCAGTGAAGTGACTTGAGGAGAGGGGTGATATGAGCATATCAGTCTAGGAGGAAGATAAGACGCGTAGAAGTTCTGAACGGATTGAAGGGGCGATAGATGGTTAAGTGGGAGGCCAGTGAGGAATAGGTTGCAGTAGTCAAGGTGAGAGGTAATGAGAGAGTGGATGAGAGTTCGGGGCTTTTCACAGCCCGTGCCTGTCAAATAAGTGCAGGAGGACTAGGCCCAATCCTCCCCCACAGTACCCCTATGATCAGAGCTAATAGCGTGCTTAAATTTGCATGCTATTAGCTCTGATCATAGGGGCAGTGCAGCCCCATGCTGTGCCGGCACTAATTTTAGAGCGTGGAGCTTCTGATCATTGGCACATGGTTGAATAACTTGCAGGTTGTAGGGAGCAAGTTGGCTGATGGAAAGGACTGGTTGGTTGGGGTTGGGGTCAAGGCCAGTTGATTGTGGGGGACATGACTAATATGGGGGGGGGGCTTGCAAACTGATGGGGATTGGCGAACGCCTTTACGGTACTATGTAAGCCACATTGAGCCTGCAAATGGGTGGGAAAATGTGGGATACAAATGTAACAAATAAATAAATAAAAACGTTTGTTCAAAATCACTTACATAGAGATTAGCCACATCTGGGGTGATGTTGCCCCCATTGCTGTGTCCTTCACTTGGGCAAAATATTTGTCCTAAAACATGAAGAAGTTCTTAGTAAGGACCAAACGCAGAAGTCGGACAAGAAAATCAGTACGTGGATGGCGTTTCTGTTTGTGGGTGTTCAGAAGTCCTTGGATCACTTGTAAGGAGGCTTCTTGAGGGAGATTAGGGTAGAGAGGTTCTCAATATCTGCATTTACCAGAAGACATGGACGATCTTCTATGTGGCAAGCATCCAATTTAAGCATAAAATCAGTAGAATCCTTAGGATCAGTAGAATCAGGCTTTTTTTTTTTAGTAATTTAAGTAATCTATTGTAATTTACAGTTGAGTTTTTTTTTTATTAAAAACTGATATTAGCAGTAGTTGTTAATTATTTTTGCTGCCACAGTTATACTACTCCAGATTACAAACAGCAGAATTAGAGCCTGTACTCTGACATCAGAATGTCTTTGTATTATCCTTCTTTACAATTTCCTATCCCCAATACTGTTTCAGGGAAATAAACCAAGCAGAATTATCAATTGTCCCCTGTAAAAAGAACCATGAGGTGAAACAGAGAACACTAGTGTCCTTTGTGTGCAGAATTGAATATCTTCTGTACAAATGCACCCCAGTTCTGTCCTGCCAGCACCCCATGTTATTCCAGTACTAACCCACACATAGCACAGTTTCGCTAAGGCACTCCATTCCTGAACTGCATTACCCCTGAGGCACAATATATATAATACCAGTGCACCTCACTTCCCTCATGCAGCCCTCTTGTAGTAATAAGAATTCGGCAGAGATACGTTTATTAGGCTAACAAACGGTTGGAAATATTAATTTTCAGAACTGATGAAAGCCTTTTATCAGATGTTAGGGTACCAGTTACCCCAGGTCATCAGGGACAGAACCGCTGCTGTCTGTCTCCTTGGACTTGAGGGTTCCAATTTCTCAATAAGAAATGCAGTGCAATCAGGTATAAGACCTGTTTGTTTGGCTTTGGGGACAGGGAGGCAGTTAGTAATCCTCCTGGCAGCACTCCCTGGAGCAGCAATGCCGCCTAGATTCATTGAGACCACAGACGGGCCTCCTGCAGGCAGTTTGCAGCACCTGCTGCCGTGCCCCAAGGGAGCTAGAAGCGGGGAGGACACCCTGCAGGGACTCAGCTGCCACCAGCCTCCACTCCTTGCACTGCAACAATGGGAGGTGAAAAGGTCGAGGAGAGAGGGAATGGGGGAAAGACAGCCGCATTCAGCCCAGACAATCGGAGCCAAAAAGAGTGTAGAACCGAACCAAATGTGCCGATTGTGACTGACAGGGAGGGAAAAGCACAAATCTCCAGGACATAAGGGGGGCGCGGTCTGAGGAGAGATAGGTGTGGGTGGAGGAGGGGCATTTAAGAGAACAGAGTCTCATTATTGTCTCATCCTTAGGTGACAAGGGGGAAGCTACTACTACTACTACTTATCATTTCTAAAGCTGTACTAGATGTACACAGCGGCAGCGCTGTACACTTGAACTTGAAGAGACAGTCCCTGCTGGACAGAACTTACAATCTAATTAGGACAGACAAACAGGACAAACAAGAGATAAGGGAATATTAAAGTGAGGATGATGAAATAAGGGTTCTGAACAAGTGAGTAAGGGTTAGGATTTAAAAGTAGCATCAAAAAGGTGGGCTTTTAGCCTAGATTTGAAGACGGCCAGAGATGGAGCTTGAGGTACAGGCTCAGGAAGTCTATTCCAGGCATATGGTGTAGCAAGATAAAAGGAACGGAATCTGGAGTTAGCAGTGGAGGAGAAGGGTGCAGATAAGAGAGATTTGCCCAGTGAACGGAGTTCCCGGGGAGGAATGTAGGGAGAGAGGAGAGGTACTGAGGAGCTGCAGAGTGAATGAAGTGGTCAGGAAGGAAGTGAAGAAGCACTTTCAGCAAAGGAAAGCTAAGAAAAAAGAAAGGCGACTATTTCTTTCAGACAGGTTTAAGCAGTGGCGTAGGAAGGGGGGGCGGGAGGGGCGGTCCGCCCCGGGTGCACGCACTCGGGGGTGCCGGCCCTGCTGGTTCCCTGCTCCCTCTGCCCCGGAACAGGTTATTTCCTGTTCCGGGGCAGAGAGAGCAGGGAACCAGCGGGGCCGCCGCAGCTCCGAGTGACGTGCACTCGGGGCAGATTGGCCCTCCCGCAGGTAAGAATGCGGTCCGGGGGGGTGCTGCAACCGGGGGGGGGGGGGTGCGCAGCAGCGACCTGCCCCGGGTGTCATTAGCCCTCGCTACGGCACTGGTTTTAAGGACACTTTCCAGTCTGGTGCTGTCAGTGACTCTTCCTAAAAGTTGAAGTCTGCTGTGAGATTATGCCAATAAAGATTCCTGAAATTTGAAAGGTGAAATAAGGGGTTTGAATGATTTTTCGCAAGGAACTTAGTTAGCCTTCTCGTGTGACAAGAGCACAAAGGGAATTGCTCATAAGGACCAAACTGAACAGAATCCCAGTTAGAGGGAGGGTAGCATAGTAAATGAGGGCAGAGTTGTACTTGCCAACTGCAGCTTATATCCTATGGGGTAGATGTTGAAAGCAATTTAAATGAGCAGAAATGGCTCCTGGCTGTTTAAATCACTTGTAACATAGTAACATACATAGTAGATGACGGCAGAAAAAGACCTCCACAGTCCATCCAGTCTGCCCAACAAGATAAACTCCGGGGATAACTGGACATATTCAGTGATACTTAACCAGACAGTGATGCTGAAAATGCCCAGTTAGTGCCTGAACCAAATCCAGCTACCTTGTGGGCATTTCAGGGGTGGATTCAGTATTTAGCCAGTTAAGTGCCAATATTCACCCTTAACTGGCTAAGATAACCACACAAAACACAGTCCTATCTTTATGTGATTCATTGTAGCCAGTTAAGTGCTGAACATCACCAGGGCCGCCAAGAGACTGGGCCGGGCCTGGGGCAAGGCCGCTCCCGGGGCCCCGCCCCCGCTGCCGCTCCCCCCTCCGTCTGTCACCGGGCCCCCTGCATTGAAATCACAGTGCCTCTCACCTCCGTGTGAAAGCGCTGCAGGCAGCAGGGCAGCAGATCACCTCCCTTCGGCCCTCCTTCCCTCCTCGTGGAAGTTATGTCAGATGAGGGCGGGACACAGGGAGGGAAGGAGGCCTGAAGGGAGGTGATATGCTGCCCTGCAGTGCTTTCACACGGAGGTGAGAGGTGCTGTGATTTCAATGCAGGGGGCCCGGCCTGGTGGCAGACAGTCGACGACGGAGGGCGAGTGGGACTGCGGCGTTGGGCCCCCCTTTGCGTCTCCACTAAAACCTTATAATGGGACATTATTTCACCCACATTTTTCCCATAAGTGTATGTGAACTGGGGTGGCTGTTGAAAATGCTCATGTACAGATAAAATTGGCCATAATTGTTTCACTATTCGTTCCACTGCCATACTTTCCAAGGTGTATGGCAGCACACATGTCAATCTTAGGGTATCTCGCGGTTTCCTGGAAATGGTCAACCATTATCGCTGGGCATTAAATGCCCGTTTTACTGCCTTATGAATAATTTTAGGAGGGTACCCCCACTGTCTGAACCGTACTGACATCCCTTGTGCTTGTTCTTTAAATGTGTCACGAGAAGTACACAGTCTCCAAATCCGGAGAAACTGCCCTGCTGGTATAGTACTTCTCAACCGAAGCGGGTGATAACTGCGGTAATGCAAAACTGCGTTCCGATCTGTGTCCTTGCGATAAGATCGTGTAACAAACTTGCCCTGATGGCAGCTAATGTTGACATCCAAAACATTAACTGTATCACCCCCTATGTGATGATCAAAATGAATATTGGGGTCCTGCTCATTCAAATACATCAAGAATTGTTTTAACTGATCCTCATCCCCTCTCCAAATCATTAAGACATCATCAATGTACCGCAGCCATCCCGCCATGCTTGAGAAAAAAGGTGACCCATATATAAAATTCTCCTCAAACTGTGACATATACAGGCACGTCACCGTGCAAGCAACCATTGCCCCCATGGCGACCCCTTTCACCTGTAAAAATATTGATCTCCAAACCTAAAAAAAGTTTGAAAAATAATCGATTGTGCCATCTGATTTAACAGGGATACTCGTCCTTCAGACAACTGTAACGTGTTTAACAATTGTTTCAACATCTGCACAGCTGCCCTTTGTGGTATGTTCTTGTATAAAGCAGTAACATCTAGTTTTACTAGAATGACCTTAGGCCCTATTTGTTCCGAATAACCCTCCAGCAATTCCAATAAATGATTGGAATCCCCCACATATGATCTGATGCTATTTAAACATGAACACAGGTGAAAATCAAGAAATTGGGAAAGGGGTTCAAACAGAGACCCTTTACTCGAGGCTATAGGGTGACACTTGCCTCTCTCTCCTCCCTCCCTTCGTGTGGGCACGCTAGGCATACCTTTGCTGGCAGCCACCAATCCCAACGTCTTGCTCCGAGCAGCATGCTGGAACTTCTCTCACATGCTCGAGAAGTCTCAGCCTGCTGCCCAGAGCTGGAAACAAGGAGCAGGGAGCAGCAGCAGTCTATTTACTTGGCTGGCAGGGTTCAGCATCTCCACCAGCAAAGTAAAAGAGAATTCAGCAGGGGGCCCAAGCCCACATTATGGGAGCCAGTTGTTAAAGTAGCCATGGAGGGCCCTACTTTAACAACCGGCTCCAAAAATTCTTAAAAACTTAACAACCGGCTCTTGCGAGCCTGTGAGAGCCTGCTCCAGCACACCACTGCCACCACCACCACCCTAACCACTAGGCCACTCCTCCACTCTGCATTGAGTGATACAGAGGCAAAGAAAGACTCTTTGGGGCCTTTTGTCATAGAAGAGAAGCTGCTGGTTGCATGACAGCACACAATGTGCCATGCAAAACAAACCTGGATCAAGCATCAGCAGGGGTCAAGGCTTACCCATTAAGGTTACCAGATTTTTGGAGGCAAGCTGAGAACACCAACCTGAGACTAGGCGATGGTCCTCTCTGAGATTAAGAGTACAATGGAAATTCTCCTCTAGGTTCAAGAATTTGCTATGTGACAGGATGGAGCATGTTTGAAGCAGCATTTTAGAAAGGATGTCCAACGCAGAACGTCATAAATAGATGTCAATCTCACATGTATTTTAGAACAGGATACAGCCTGTTCTAATATACATGTGACGTGGATGTCCATGTACTGAAAATGTCCATCATGAACATCAATTTTACATACTGAAACTTCCAAATTATGAAAGGGGGGGGGGGGGGAACGGATGGACAGACAAGTGACATGGTCATCTGTGTGGCAGCATAGGAACATCCATCTTATAAAATGGCCGTGCATAGGCCCATGTAGGGCAGAGGGGCCGCCTAATGGTTAGAGCGTTTCAGCTGTTTGTGATTTTTTCTTTTTAATTGTGAGACCTCCAGGAACAGAAAAATACCTACTATACCTTTATCTGAATGTACACCACTTCAATAGTCTTCAGGCTTGTGTCTTATATATTCAGGCATAGTAGATATTTTTCTGTCTCTGGAGGGATCACAAAAAAGAGCTGAAGTGGGATTTGAACCTGGGTCCATTGGTTCCCAGCTTACTGCACAAACCATTAGCTTACTCCTCTAATCCGCACAGTGCTTGTTAAGAATGGCCATAGTACCTGAAGCTGTCATAGGGCCTGCCATTCTGGATTCACATTCAGGGGAGAAGGAGGGGGACAGCAACCACTGGGGAATTAAGGAGGTGTTGTACTTTAATCCCTCCAGTGGACAGCTGCTCAATCAGAGAACCTTTCTGTAACCTGGACAAGCACTAGGTCTAAATAACGTCCATATTTTTAGACATGGACGTCCCTTCCCTTTCTGTGATTAGAGTTGGATGTCCATATTTTGGGCCCTCCCTGGTCTCGTCCAGAACATGCCCAAACCATGCCCCCTTGCCATATAGACATACTGCAGTGTCAGATGTGCCTTTGTAAAATTGGGATTTGGATGTCCAAGCAATATGCACATCTAAATGACATTGAAAACAAGAATAGAGCTTCTAAAACAATTACTATAGACTTTATCTGCCATTTACTGTTTACTACGATAAAACATTTGTTTCCTTTTCTTGCCAAAATAATATTAGTGACATAATGTGACTTATCTGGGATATATCTTGTACAGCAGGGAAAGAGATGCTGGAAAAGCCAAATCAGTGTATCAAATTGGACTTTTTCTAGAAAGAAATCCTTCCTGTCTGGAACATACACTTAGACCATAATGCTTTGAACTGGATCCCAAAATTCCTTATATTGATTAGTTCATTAAGGGGCCCTTTTACTAAAGGGTGTTAAGCCCTAATGCATGCTTAATGCTTGAGACAACGCTTACCGCAAAATGCATTAAAGTGTTTTGCAGTATTTTCCTCTTTTCCACATGCTAAGCGCACATTAAGTATTTTTTAAAATATTTTATATGGATGTGTTGTGAGTATTCCTCCATTATCTGGTTAGCATGTTCTGATGAGCATGCGCTAACCAGATAACACAGAGTTAATGCAGGAGCTCTTAGCACCTGTTAAAAAGAAGGGTGGTGGTAAGTGGTCCTGCATCAAGTTTTTTGCACATCCCACATGCTAATGGAAAAATTAGCATAGGACCTGCAAAAAAAGAAAAGAAAAAAGCCTAAAAAACCTGCCACATTGAATCTGGTCTTTAGGCCCAGGTTCTGGCATAGGTTAGTAAAAGGGCCCCTAACATTCTTTTCCAGAAAATAGAAAAAACATTTCCAATCTGTGATATCTCTGGCCTTCTCTCTTTCTCTCTTGCTGGCGTTGGCATGTGTTTTTCACACATTCTGAAGCAGTGGCGTAGCCAAGGGTGGGCTGGGGTGGGCCCAGGCCCACCCACTTTAGGTTCAGGCCCACCAAGTAGCAGCACACCTATAATGTGGCTGGCAGGGACCCCAAGCCCCACCAGACAAAAACTCCCAACAACTGTTTGCTTCCAGTGAAAATATGTTATTTAAAAGGTATACGGGAGAGAGGGGATGTTTGAAGGACCATATGGCATGCAGGCGAGAGAGGGAGAAACCAAATCATTTGTAGGGCAAGGCGGAGTTCTGCCCACCCACCTTGGGTCCAGGCCCACCCAAACTTGGGTGTCTGGCTATGCCCCTTGAAGGCCCCTTTTACCACAGTGGGTTAAAGGGAAGTCTTTCTTTCCTGCAGGAAATGGCACTGCGGCAAGTAAAGCACTTGCCGCGTGGCTATTTCAGGGGGGGGGATCCCTTACCGCCACCCACTGAGGTGGCGGTAAGGGCTCCCGTGCTAACCCAGTGGTAACCTTTGCCACTGGGTACACCCGAGCACTGGATATGAGGACGTGCTAGGGGTGGGAAGTACCACTGGGCTGCTGCAGTAGCCTGGCGGTGCTTCCTGTTTAGCAAGCAATAAGCCCGCGTTGGTCTTACCACTGCTTAGTAAAAGGAGCCCTATAGAATTTGTGCACTGAGGTTACAGAATACCGAATAAGCACAGTTACATGTATAACTGCAAATTAGTGCCAATTAACACCAATAATTGGTTTTCAGTGCCAATTAGGAATTAATTGTCAATTAAGCTACACATGTTACTATAGGTATTGCATAACCTGCATGAGCAATTTTTCATATTAAATGCTAGATTCTATATATGACACTTAAAAAATCCACGTGGAACAAATTTCCGCCTAAGCGTAGCCTAGATTTAGGCGCAGTATATGGAATACACTTAGTTGATAGCCCAGTGCCTAGAACTAAGCTCTGACAAGCAGGGACTGTCTCTTCATGTTCAAGTTGCTACGTACGTCTAGTAGCGCTATAGAAATGATAAGTAGTAGTAGTTACTATGCGCATCCATTTACACCAAGGAAAATGTGGTGTAAATACTGGCATATAGATTTAGGCACAGAGGGGCATATTCTATAACAATGCATGTAAAATTTGGAACACCCGTGAAGCGCACATTTCCCTGCCCATAACCATGCCCCTTTTGGCTCTGCGCATTAGAATTTAGGTGCTGTGCATTACAGAATATGTGTAGCGAGTTGTGCGCATAAATTCTAATTATTGCCAATTAGTGCTCATTATTGCTTGTTAAGGGGCCCTTTTACAAAGGCACGTAAGGGCCTACGTGTGTCAAGCATGTGCCGAATCAGCATTATCGCCTGGCTACCACATACACCCGGGTGGTAATTCTGAATTAGGCACGTGCCGCAAAGACACGGAAAAAAATATTTTCTATTTTCTACTGCGTGGCGCATACCCAGCGGTAGACAGCAGTGTACACAGGTTGCATGCCTACCTACCATCTGGGTAATGCGTGAGACCATACCACTAAGTCAATGGGTGGTGGTAAGGTCTCAGGCCGAAAATGGACTTGCACTGGTTTTTATTTTGCCGCATGTCCATTTTCCAGGATGCAGTAAAAACTGGCCCAGTGCATGTATAAAAAACGCGTTTGCACTGCCGCAGGCCACTTTTTGCCGCGGCTTAGTAAAAGGGCCCTTAAGTGAAACGCTGATTGGCTTGTTATGCCATTTAAGTTATGTGCATTGTTATAGAATGCGCTTGGATTTTGGCATGGAACACTAGGTGCGATATAGAGAATCCAGCGATAAGCGTTAAATTGGGCGCACAAAGTTCTAGATTTAGAGTGTTACTGGAATTAAAACTGATCAGAATGTGGATAGTGCCATATATACAAAGATCATTTATTCAGCACCAACCCTTATCTGGATACCGACATTGAATTTGAATATCTGTTTTTTATAAGTACATAAGTAATGCCACACTGGGAAAAGACCAAGAGTCCATCGAGCCCAGCTTCCTGTCCACAACAGCGGCCAATCCAGGCCAAGGGCACCTGGTGAGCTTCCCAAACGTACAAACATTCTATACATGTTATTCCTGGAATTGTGGATTTTTCCCAAGTCCATTTAGTAGTGGTTTATGGACTTGTCCTTTAGGAAACCGTCTAACCCCTTTTTAAACTCTGCCAAGCTAACTGCCTTATTTAAACGCAGCAGCCAGCATTAAAAAAATTAAAATAAAAAACCCTGAATGTTGTGGCTAATATTAACCCATTAGTTTCACAATAACTGTAGGTCTGAGTTAACTTATCTGGCAATACTGCTGCAGGGACAATCCTCTGATAAATCAAAGATGTCAGTAAACTTGCACAAGTGGAAGCCAAACACATACAATGAGACACATAGTATGTGGACCAAATAAAAAGCAGCGGTTATTTTTTTGCTGCCTGTGTTACAGTCAGTTCATGGGGCACTGGGATGACATTATTTTGAGATGTGGCAGTTTTCCTTTAATAATACAATTATGCTTGTTTTCCAGCAACTTGTGAGAAAGAATAGAAGATTGTGGTAACAGATTCCCAGGTCGTTTCACTGAACAGGAAAATGAGAGGGGTTGCCTGATGAACCTGGACTGGGGGTTGAAGTGGCTGAGCCCCAGGCTGTAAAGGGAGGGGGATCTGATAATACAGACAGGGTCCCTTCTATTTGTGATGGAAATGAAGACAACTTCTCACTGTGATTCCCCTTCAGCTGCTGCCCCTCTCCCCCACTCAAAGTCACCTTCTAATTGAATTATTTCTTCTTTTCTTTATCTCCTGGGTTGTATAGGAGGTAGGAGTTATGGCATGTCCTCAGGGCTTGTCTTGTGGAACCCTTCAGGGATGTCAGCCTTTAAATGGGGCTTGGAAGAGAGTGAGGCAGCACAGACACACTCTTGCCACAAGGCAGAAAAGCAGTTGAGAAAATAGGTGTATTTTATTGCCATTTAGCAAGCAGCCAAATTCAGAACAGGTGACATTAACCATTCACGTTAGCATCTTTCTTTTACATAAAGGCAGAACAGTGCAAAACCAACAACATTTTTACATTTTCCAACTCCAACACAGAGATGTCTCCTGGTTAAAGTCTACAGCAAGCACAGGGATGACTGGTTGGTGGGGAAGCAGCAAAATTAGGAGGTGGCCCTGGATTAAGCAGTTTGCTCTCTCTCTATCTGGTGGTGGGGTGGGGGGAGGGTAGGGTATGGTTGTAAAATTGATCTCAGCAGTAACGCTGTAATTTACCATGGTCTGTGGTGCTGTTCAGTGAGTCCTGGAGCTGCAGCAAGTGAAAAGACTGTTAGATCACTGTGGGACCCTCTCACTGCCTTTCATGACAGTTGTCAGCAATTTTATAAAGTAGAACTAACATTTATGTACTTTTTATGCACATAAATAGCATAAAGGCATGTATGTACACACATATGCACATGTATGCCAATAGGCCACCTTAGCGCTTTTCTTCGACATATTAGCAGGAGAATTTAGGCATGAGCACATATATATCCTGTTAAGATAGTATTCTACGCTACGGAGCTCATTTTCTAAGCAGATGGACATCTCAAAATGGCCAAAAAGGGTCCATCTGCCGAAAATGTTCAAATTGCAATTTTCAAAAGGCAGCACACTGCAGTTCATCCAAATAGCAAGGAGTGTATGGGAGGTGTGTTTGGAGCAGGGCTAGGGCGGGCCCAAAATTACTGAGGTCTTTCAGTGATAATGGAACCGGAAGAAACATCCAAAGCAAATCAAAAGGACTCTTTTATCTACATGTGTTTCAATAACATCCAGGGCACAAAAAGGTACCCTGATTGAACAGTTGACCACTGAGCACGCAGCTGTGGAATGCACTACCAACTAACTTGAAAACAATCAATGAAATAACTAACTTTCGCAAATCTCTGAAAACCTATCTCTTCAACAAGGCCTATCACGAGAATCCATAGCCTAAATATAACACTTTACTACTTCACCCTTATTCTGTAAGTCTTCCTCTACTACTGTTTACTTAGCTCTTTTTTGTTATCCTTAATCTTTTGTAACACCAACTGTATCTTTTACCCTGAAATGGTGATGCCATAACAGGTCTTGGTAAGCCACATTGAGCCTGCAAATAGGTGGGAAAATGTGGGATACAAGTGCAATAAATAAATAAATAAGTGAAAGTGACAGTGGATACCAGGCTCTATGACAGTTTCAGGTATTATGGCCATTCCTAATAGAGCAGAAAGCAAGTGTAAGGAGTAGTCTACTGGTCAGTGCAGTGGACTTAGAACAAGGGACCCAGGAGTAACTTCCACTTTAACTCTTTTATTTCTGTACAAATATGTGAGCCCTCCTGGAAAACAGAAGTACCTATTGTACCTGAATTTATAACACACTCACAAGCATGATGGCTACTGTAGTGGTGTACCTTTAGGTATAGGAGGTTTTTATCTGTTCCTGGAGGGCTCACACAAATGAATTAAGATGGGATTTGTACCTGGGTCCACTGCACTAACCACTGGGCTGCCTCTCTGCTCTGCAGGAATGTCTGTTTGGCCATTTTTGTACAAATGATGTAAGACATGTTTTTATGTCAACTTTTTTGGTGTTCATATTTTGGACATTTCATTTTCGAAAAAGGCTGTTCATTTTGGACGTTTTCAGGACAAGAACGTCCTTCTCAAGTATTCTGAATGAGAAATCCCAATGTTTTTCCTGTCTGAAAATGGCCATGAGAAGGGATGGACTTTTTGTGGATATTATGAGCTGGACATCCCAATTCTGAATTGGATATACTTTCAAAAATGCCCCTTTGTGTTTCAAAAAAAACTATGCAAAGCTTGTTTTGTGCATAAATCTGTCAACACTTAACCAATGAAAAAAAAATATGGGACATATCATCCTGAATAAATTTGCAATGAGCCTACACTCATGTCAGTCACCTCACCTAAATGATATCACTTCAGAACCTGGTTCTTTAACTGTCACAATGTTTTCTTCAGTGCAAACTGATCGGTCCCTGCCACTTCTTGACTGGCGATGAGCCCGTTTCTAGCAATTTCTTCAAAACATATTCTACGCTTACTCTCTTCCACATCTTTTCTGGAAAGCCTTGTACCACTTTGGAATCATAACCTTTCTGCAGATACAAATTTTTAATAAGGATCAGATCTTGTTTATGCTTAAACTAAAATGGTGCTTGTGAGTATCATGCCAATAATCACTAGATGATGGTGAAGTCATTTAGGTGAGATGGCCAGTGTGAGTGTAGGCTTACTGCAAATTTATTCAGGATGATATAATCCACGTTTTATTGAAATTCTTCAAGTTTTGACAGAGTTATGCAGAAAACAAACTTTGTATAGTTTTGTTTTTAAACAGACCCCACCAGTGGCGTAGCAAGGGGGGCAGGAGGGGCGGTCCGCCCCGGGTGTCAGCTCAGGGGGGATGCTCCCTGCCAGCTCCCCCCCCCTCGGTGAATCGCACCCCCCCCCCCCCACCAGCTCCCGCACCCTACCTTTAAAAAGAATATCGGGAGCCGCCTGCCCTGCACGTAAAAGAAATGTGGACCGTCGGGTCTTACTCTTCCCTCGCTCTGTCTGTCCCTCCCTCCGCTGACGCAACTTCCTATTTCCGCAAGGGCGGGACAGACAGAGGGAGGGAAGAGTAAGACCTGATGGTCCACATTTCTTTTACGTGCAGGGCAGGCGCGAGGCGCTGCGCCTCGCCTCCCGATATTCTTTTTAAAGGTAGGGTGCGGGAGCTGGTCGGGGGGAGGGGGTGTCATCGTGCTGAACCCGGGGGGGGGGTGCAATGGTGAACCGCCCCACCCCGGGTGGCAGCCTCCCCTGCTACGCCACTGGACCCCACCCCCCTAATTCTATAAAAGCTCAACTTTGGGCATACATCCAATTTAATTAAGTAACAAGCTAATTTGTGCCAATAATTGACTTTTTAACAAGCAATTATTGGCGCTAATTGAAATCAATTAATTTGTATATGCGCAAATGTAGGAGTGTGATTTGCACCTAATTTTTGCACATGTCTCGGAAAAGGGGCATGGAAATGGGAGGGTCTTGGATATTTCAGGGAGGAGCATGGGCCTACATTTGAGTTACATGCACAATTATAGAATAAAGGAGTTCCGCACATAAATTTTGGCGAGAGCATTTGCACCACGTTTTCGTTGGGCGCACATAAATTTACACGTGACCCCTGTGCTTAAGCGCTATTCTATAAACCATGCCTAACTTCAGGCGCGACTTATAGAATAGCGCTTAAGCGGGTTCTTTCCACTCCAATATTTTATGCTTGATTTGTGTATAAATCGGGGATTCTCAACCCAGTCCTTGGAACACACCTAGCCAGACAGGTTTTCAGGATATCCACAATGAATATGCATGAGATAGATTTGCATACAATGGAGGTAGCACGTGAAAATTTCTCTCATGCATATTCATTGTGGATATCCTGACAACCAGACTGGCTTCGTGTGTCTCGAGGACTGGGTTCAGAATCCCTGCTATAAAGGAAAGCAGGCAGCTGTTTTCTTTTATAGAACATGCACAATCAGGCACCCTCTGGACACCTATATATAGATGCAGTGTTCTAGAACTATCCTCTTAGCACTTGTGTAGGACACCAAACGAGATCTTTTTCTCGCTAGTCTCTACAACTACATGACTTTTAACCAGAATCCAAGAAAACATTCCAGAACTACCAGCTTCAGTTTAAACCAGATTCAGACCTTTATTTGTGCTAAAAAGTCCATCTTCTTTTCATTACAAAAGGATAAAACTTTTTTCTTCAGTACAAAAGAGTAGGGCAGGTACTTGAGAAGCGTCCCAGCGCAGCGTTTACAGCTTTCAGCGTTCCAAACTGCATACAAAAAGGACCTGCAGCACCCTGGGTGGGAATTTTGAGGACATCCCTCCTAAATGATATTCCAAAAATATTGTGGTTTTTAAAAATTTTATTCTAAATTTCATCTTTCTAAATACAAGGCCACCCTTTCACTCCCCCCCTCCCCCAGAATTGCATAGTCTGACATTATTGCTGGTCGCTGAGAGCCCAGAAATGTGCTTTGAGGTACAGGTATAGCCCAGTGATTTGAATCCTTTTTAAAGAGCAATGAGAGCTATATTGTTCCGTGACAGCTTGAAAAAAACAAGCACAAAAATAACATTCAAAACCAAAAGAGCAGGAATTAAATAATAAATTAAATAAATAACTGTTTATAAATATGGGGGGAGGTGGGAAGAAAGAAATCCATTGCAGCGTTAAAAATGGCCACTTGGAATTGCAAGGGCTGAAACCAAACTGTGCCACACTATCCCCTGGACTCTATTATATATGGCGACTAAGTTGCGCACACAAATCAGAGCACATAGCTGATTAGCAGGCACAACATAATTGATTAATGAACCAATAATTGGCTGCTAACAACCAATTATTAGAGTTAATTGGTCTCAATTGGGAGTTATGCATACATCGGATTCTATAATGATATGCGCATAGCTCGTATAGGGGTTCTTTTACAAAGCGGTGGTAAGGCCAACACGGGCTTACCGTGTGCCAATTTGGAGCTACTGCTGGCCCAACATGGGAGCCAAAGGGAGTTCCAGCCCCATCACGCACCATTTCCCATGCTGGGGAAAATAGGGCTCGATTTTTTTGTGTGGTGGTTACCCGGTGGTAATTGAGCAGCGGTGCATGCCACCAGGTTACCGCCAGGTTAGCATGGGAGCCCTTACTGCCAGCTCAATGGGTGGTGGTAAGTGCTCCCCCCCCCCCCCACAGGGCCACACGGTAAGAGCAATCTTATCTCATGGCCATTTATTTTTGCAGCCTTTTAACTGCTGTGGTGAAAGGGGCTTCAGCGCGTGGCAAAAATGGCCGCTGCCGCTACTACAGGGCCTTTTTACCGCAGCTTGTTGAAAGGGCCCCATAATGCATAATGTTTAGGGGCATTTCAAGGGCGTTCCTAAGAGTTACGTGCATTTTTATAGAAAACACCCAATCTGTGTCTAAGTTTTTGGCACAACTTAGTGAATCTAGTCCTAAATGTGAAACAACAAGAGAAGTAGAGAGCTACATTTTGATCTCTTCTTCACAAGCCCTTAAGTTTGGCAAAGTATACTGTGGGAGTCAAGGTTCTGTAGCAGAGAGAGGTGTAAACTATCTTAGCCTATTTCAAATCCTTTCCTGGTTAGTATACCACTGTGTTTTGTTCTTAAAGGGGCAGTGCCAAGGCCAAGCCTCATATGCTATGTCATTATAGGAATCATTTCAGGACATGCACGGCAGGAATGAGGAATACCTCTTAAAGCTCCACGGGTGTGCATTGGACTAGATGCAGAAATGGCTCCAGGCACCAACAAAGCAAGCATGTGCTTGGGGCACCACATTCCAGAGGTGGCATTTCGGTCATTGTTTTGACAAGTAAAGACTAGGGATTATGCATTTATTAGCACACTTTCACTTCGTTAATTTGCTTTAAAAATATCAGTGCCTGCAAAATCTATTTAAGGCATGTTAACCCGTGAATTAATGTGTGTATAATTGAATTGTGCACGTCAAAAAGTTGCAGTGTGCCTTAAAAAAATACTAAGCATAGGCATGGTTTAAAACAAACAAATTATTCATAGAGAGGGGTCACCAAGAATTGTTTGCATGTGGCAGCAGGAATTCTAAAATCGGCCCCACAGAGTCATAAACAATTGAAATGTCCATTGTTATTGTTGTTGTAACCCCAAATTTCCACATATGAGAGAGTTTTTATAGAATCCCAATTAAGTAAGTAGATTCAGGAGCAACATGAGCGGCTTTCTAATGGAGAGGGAGTTAAAACAGTAACAGAATTCAAGAAAACCTGGACTAAGTACAGGGGATCCCTAGTGGTGGGGAAGTGAGGAAAAGGATAGAGATCAAGTAGGATCAGCAGTACTATAATAGGCAGGTGACATGGGCGGAACTTTGTGATTAGCATCTGGTAGAAATCCCAATGAAGTCCTTTTATCACCTCCTGCTAACATCATAAATGCAGTGTTTCTCCAAGTGCAACATGCCACACAGTAATGTCAGCTTTTATTTTCAGGGTGGAACTGTCCCATAACTGAGAGGGAAGTCTGTGTAGGCTCCCTACCAGGACATTTGGGACGCTACCATGCCACTAATATAGTGTGATGCAGTCAGGCCACCTGTACCATACACACTGAAAGGTACATGCACTGCTCGTATGGACATCTCTAAGGGGTGTCACTGGTGTACAGGCTATCAACAAGATTCTTATCATAAGATATACAGGTTGAGACAGTTCTGCTTACACCCCCTGTACTTCTATGGCCATGCAGAGAGATTATCTAGGATGCCTGAAGTCTCTCTGAGCCCATCTCTTATGAAATGGTGTTTATTCACAGTGCATCAGGAAAACCAGTCAAAATCTGCCATCAGTGATTTGGCTGGTTACTGTTATTCGAAAGGGAAATGGTAAGTGAAGACTGGTGAAACATATGGCCACATTTCAGAAGTCCTAGTTATAACCACACCCCAATTGAAATAGAACATTCACTCCTTATTGGTTGCAATTCTTTAACTAGCCTCTCCCTTCTCCTAAAGTTAGGATGTCTGATTTCATAGTCAGACTGGACAAAGAAACCATCCTCACATTAGCTCTTGACGAAGAATTTTGAAATGAGGTTCAGCCCACTGAAGCCAGCAGCTAAAAGTGTTCAGACAGTAGGACCTGACATCATATAGTGCAGAAAAACGGGTCTGGCTCTGAAGGGGTAAACTATGAGACATGCTAACGGCCATCTTTAAATTGGATCTTCAAAACATGTTCTTAAGAAGTCTTCTTCTAATTCCACGAAGCAAGATTAAAAGAGTTGGCCAGATTACATAACCAGAGAGATTCAAGATCCTTATATGCCTCAGTCAATGCTAATGAAAAAAGTGTGGCTCTGCTGCTGTAAAACTGCTAGAACTATGGAACTCACAAGTTTTAGAGTAGAATCAGGACTCCACAGGGTTCCAACGGTCCAAATATGGAGGTCATACTCCCTGGGAGAAGCCAAATTGAAAGATGCACACAAAGAACATTAGGTATTCTGTGGATCATTGGTAGAAGCATCCCAAATAGAACTACCCATGTGTCCTGCATCGGTTGGACACCAGCTGCATATTGTCACTTAAACATCTTGCCATCATAGATGCTCCCACTGGAGCAAGAAAGTGGCTTAAAGAATTGTGCCCTGAGAGATTACTGAAGGGATGCCCTGAACCATCTTGAGTTGAATCATTGTACACAGTGTATGGTCTATATTTCAGAACAATTGACCCTCTGTTTGTCCATTGGCAGATCTGCTGCTTTTTTTGGTTCATGACATATTATTACAGATCCCACATGGGTTAAAGAGGGTCATCTGTTCTTAATCTTTAACATGGGGTGCTAAGTCTCATTGCTGATTCAAATATAAATCACCTGGATGAAAAGTCCATAAACTGCTGTTAAGATAGACACGGAGAAAGCCACTACTTATCCCTGGGGTCAGTAGCATGGAATCTTTTTACTATTTGGGGTTCTGCCAGGTACTTATGACCTGGATTGGCCACTGTTGGAAGCAGGATACTGGGCTAGATGGAACTTCAGTCTGACCTAGTATGGGTGTTCTTATGTAATATGAGGAAAAAAAAATCCATCTGAGAACAACCCTATACACAGGTAGTTTTGGGGGAATTTGGTTCTGTCTTATCTGTTTTTCAAGTTTTCTAATGTGTTCTAGGAGATCCGGACCATCAGCTGAAACAAGTCTAATGAATGCTTTTTGCAAACTGCCAATCCACTACAGAGACAGGTACCAGCATACAGTTCTAATAAGTAGCAGGAGAAATAGTCAGCACTCAGCAGCAAGAAAATTTATGTTGTGAAACCCAAATAAACATTTCATTTTGAGAGTAGGATTTTTTTTTTCAGCATAAGAATAAGCCCAAAGATCAGTGTTTCCCAGATCGGTCCTGGAATACCCCCTTGCCAATCAGGTTGTCAGGATATCCACAATGAATATGAATGAAATTGATTTGCATGCACTGCCTCCATTATATGCAAATCTAGTTCATGGGAAACACTGCCAAAGATGATGTTGTGTATGAGCTTTTAGGAACATATAAAACCCTTCTTCAGATGTCTTTTTCAGTATGTAACTTTAGTTGCTATGATCAGGCCTATGAATACACTCAGGCCTCAATGGTCATAGGTCTATGTGGAATGGAGGATGGATGGTAGCCAAGAAGGTTCAATGCAATTGATGACCAGTATTTAACTGTGTGTCCTTCAAGAGAAGATCAATATCTTTCAACATCTCGTTGTTCATTCTTTGTTGTTGGGAAAGCTATTTTAATATATTTAGGATTTATTTTGCCAATTTCTTTTAGGAAATGAATACCACTTTTCAAAGCAAGGGGACTTTGTGCTAGAAGTTCCTCATGCAGCTAGTATGTGCTCTGTTCCTAGACTTGTATCCAACTGGACCAGTTCCTCTGTGCTGCCAACAGTGGCCCTATTCCCAAGAGACCCCGAGCTTTGGCATTGGTGCAATTGTCCAGCAGGTTTGACATATTAGGGAGGGCTAGATCATGCCTCTGTATGTGTCAGTGCAGCTATAGAAGAGGCTCCAGTATCTATCAAAGCATCTACAGTTCAAAACTATCATTTAGAGAGTAGAACAGATCCAATAACTGAAAACCTGAAAGTGTATTGGGAGAAAATAGGTATGGTTAGTAAAATGGGAAAAGTGTAGTTAGAGTTCATGACTGTCAGGAGCTTCTTGGTCCTTAGTCCCTATACTCTCCATGCAATGTAGGGTTGGATTTCTTCTTCATTGGGTTTCCTTGATTAAAAAGTGTAGTAGTAAACTTGTTCATTGCACCCCCTTCTTTTCTAAAGTTGCCATGCAGTGTCATTGAGCTCTTGCATGCTGCTAAGGTCTTCTCTTTTGTAAGTAAGTTGACATCCCATTTGAATGCAATGTGAGCATTTTGAAAATCAGATTATTATTGCTGTAGTAAATGGGGCTTGCAGTGATCTCCTGGGGTGCCTAGAAATATGGGAATTTTGTTGGCTCTAGCAGATAGGTGATGGATTTCCAGAAAAGAGTGAACATACTCTGATTAAAAACAAGCAATAATTTCCCCATCTTATTGCTCCCTTGAGTGGATGCTGCTCTCTCTTCCTATTTTATCCATGCTTTTGAAGGATCTGCAAGGAATGAGCTTTATCTTACTAATCAATGAACTTGGGCATCTGGGATTACTGCCAGTTATTTGTTAAATATGCCATTTATCTGAGATCCAATCACATGCTGTGGAATGGATTCATAAGTCATGTCAATCGGAAGCTCATACCTGGGTACCATGCTGTGAATATGAGATGCATGTCTATGGCCTTCTCCCAAGCTCACTGATGGGTACTGGCCTATAAAGGGGTAGGATTTGTCTAGATCTGGAGATCCATTTTGCTTCAAGGAGAAATTCCCAGTGATGCTCAGAGGAGGTGTCAAAGGCCCCTCATATGGTGGAGTGGTACAGTCTGAATTATGACTCACAAAGGAAGGATTCAGTAGGCTTTTGAAAGTGATGGGCTTTAAATGTAAAAGATGGGCTTCTACATTGCCATAGGGTGGGCTTGGAAGCCCTGGAGATTGGTAATTGAAGGTATGGCCAGGAATGGCAGATTCACAAATCATGGACTTTTCTTCATGTTTGTCAAAAAACATAGCTGGGGAACTTAACTGTAGGCAGCCAGCCACTAGGTTGCTAGTTGGCTGTGACAACCCTTTGCAAAGCATTTCAATGAAGCCCTTCCCTTCTGTTGTCTGCCCACTCTCAAGCACCTCTGACAGTGCCCAGATATAATTCCTCGCAAGCCTTAATGTTTCGATCTTAGAAAGCTTCTGTGTCTTGGAGTAGCATGGCATGACCTGCCTCAGGTTTTCCAAGGCGTCATTGAGGCCATGCATGCGAGTACGTTCTCTGGCATTGGCTTTCACTCTGCGTGCCCGAAATCTCTCCATCCTGGCCTTTGTCATCTTCTTCTTCTTTGGTCCCCGTCTCTTTGGCTTTTCACCATCTTCTTCTTCCTCTTCTTCTTCATCCATGCTACCTTGTTCCTCGCTGTTGATATTGCCCATCATGTCATAAGCAGGCTGCCTCCGGACCTGGTCTTGCATCATATCCTGAGAACTCAGTGCTTCATCAATCCAGGAGGTGCTGCTGACAAGTTCTGCCATCTCTTTGGACTTGGCATATGGTTTGGCCATTGCAGAACTCTGCAGAACAAAATGGGGTTAAAGGATATTAATGCATGAATATTCAAACTATATTCATTCAAAATTTATACTATCAGTTTTTCTGCAAATGCACTTTTCCTTTATGCTTAATATTAATTTTTAGGAACATTGGACATACAGTTAGAGTACTGAATCTGAGCCCAATGAAATCCTGCAACTCTACCACTGGCTAGGTAAATTTTGTTTTGATTTGCATTTTGGTATGGCAGTTTCCTCTTTTTCCTTTGGAATTCCAACTCAGCTGGCTTCTATTGGCTACTATGCCATGTCTACATTCACAACTACTCAGAGGGATTTGCCCCATTTTCTGTCCCTCTCTTCCCAACTCAGATTATACATTGGCAGTCCTTGATCAAGGGCCAGGCATAGACTATGTGCAGAACCCAATGAATGTGTGTCATGAGTCTGTCCACTAGGTGTCACCACCATACAAGGATTGGTACTCCCTCTATTTAGAATTGAGGTTGTGATAGTTGCCTCTCTGGCATCCCCAGCCTGAGATGACCTGGAGAACAGAAGACTTAACCTGGGAAATGATCCAATTCTCGGCATGCCACAAAATCACCAGACTGGCTTTAGTGTCCTGCATTCTAACCTCGACTGTGCCATCCGTTCTTGGTGCAGCCTTAGAAAATCACTCTAATTCCTGACTCTGCTGCTGCAACTCTGAAAGGTGAAAGGTTTAGGGCCAATGACTTATCTCCCCATGTTTTAGTTCCCTTGACTTCAGCTGACTATTCTTAGTGTTAGCATCCTTTTCTCACTCACTTGGGAGTTGACCATTAGAAATAAGCTTCTCCTAGGGATGACTACAGTACACATCTGTTTCTGATGTATAGAATTAAGCATGCTGGCATTCTGTTTTGGACGAAAAGCATTAGACTAATTCATGTAGAGGCTCTGGCTCGCGTAAACCCTGCTTAGCTGGCCAGCTACAGATATTCAGCGACACTTAACTAGGTGGTGCCGCTAAGGTACTCATTTTTTAAGCATATGGATGTCTCAAAAGGCAGAAATGGACTTCCATGTGCTTGAGTGGGACCAGGGAGGGCCTGAAATCTAGACATCTAACAGCAATTACTGAGGGGAAAGAAATGTCCATGTCTAAAAAGGAGAATGTTCTTATTTAGACCTGTTTCAGGAATGCCCAAGTTACAGAAAGGTGCTCTGATTGAGCAGCTGCCCACTGGAGGGGTTAAGACATCTCCTTAATCCCCCAGTGTTTGCTTTCTCCCTCCCTCTCCCCTGAAAGTGAAACCAGAAGGGGATACCAAGCTCTATAACAGCTTCAGGTATTATGGGACTTCATAACAGAGAAGGAAGCAGGTCTGAGGAGTAGCTTAGTGGTTAGTGCAGTGGACTTTAAATCGAGGGACCTAGGTTCAGATTCCACTTCAACTCTTTTTTTTTTCAAATTGTGAGTCCTACATAAACAAAAAATACCTATCCCCCAATATTCAAAAGTATTTAACCGGCTGGTTAAATGCCCCATAACCAGCTATCTGGCGATATTCAGCAGGGAGATAGCTGGCTATCTCTTGCTGAATATCACTGGTTAGCAGCTAGCGTCAAGTGATAAAACTGGCTATCTGCCAATTTTTACCCCACTATAGCAGCTATATTTAGCTGCTTGAATGCATGGGATATCTTTGGCCAGTTTGAACATAACCAGCTAAGTCTGAATATCAACTTAGCCAGTTATGTTCAAACCAGCCAAAAATAAACCAGATATTCAATGCTGGTCACCAGAAACGGCCCAGCATTGAATAATCTGGGTTTAGTGCTGACTGCAGGAGTTAGCCAGACTAACTTCCATGGTCTAAATATCACCCCCTGCTGTAGAAATGCAAAGTGATACACATTGGGAAAAATAATCCAGATCATAGTTACCTTAGGAGTCAGCACCCAAGAAAATGATCTAGGTGTCATTGCAGAAAATATGCTAAAATCTTCTGCCCAATGTGCGGTGGTGGCCAAAAAAGCAAACAGGATGCTAAGAATTATTAGGAAAGAGATGGTAACTAAAACCAAGACTACTATAAGGCCTCTGTATCGCTCCATGGAGCAACATCACCTAGAATATTGTATTCAGTTCTGGGTGCCATATCTCAAAAAAGATATAGTGGAATTAGAAAAGGTTCAAAGAAGAGTGACCAAAATGATAAAGAGGATGGAACTCCTCTCATATGAGGAAAGGCTAAAGAGATTAGGGCTCTTCAGCTTGGAAAAGAGACGGCTGAGGCAGGGGCGTAGCCAGACACCCAATTTTGGGTGGGCCTGGCCCCAAGATGGGTGGGCAGAAGAACCTCGCCCCGTCCCACAGGTGATTTGGTCTCTCCTTCTCTCGCCTGCATGCCATATGGTCTCTGAAACATCCCCCCTCTCCCGTATACCTTTTAAATAGCAGATTTTCACCAGCATTGAGAAGCAACTAATACACACTGCTCATGTTGGCCCCACACCCTTCCCTCTGATGCAACGTCCTGTTTCCACCTAGAAATACATCAGAGGGAAGGCTGCGGGGGCCGGTGCAAGCAGTATGTATGTCTCTGCTCACTGCAGGCGAAGATCTGCTACTTACAAGGTATGCAGGAGGGACACTTGTTGGGAGTTTTCGACTGGTGGGGCTTGGGGATCCCTGCCAGCCATATTATAGGTATGCTGCTACTGGGTGGGCCTGAACCCAAAGTGGGTGGGCCTGGGCCCACCCAAGCCCACCCTTGGCTACGCCACTGCGCTGAGGGAAGATATCATTGAGGTCTACAAAATCCTGAGTGGTGTAGAACAGGTAAAAGTGTATTGATTTTTTACTCTTTCAAAAAAGTACAAAGACTAGGGGACACTCAAGTTACATGGAAATACATTTAAAACAAATTTTTTCACTCAAAGAATAGTTAAGATTTGGAACCCATTGCCGGAGGAAGTGATAACAGCAGTTAGTTTATCTGGGTTTTAAAAAGTTTGGACACGTTCCTGGAGGAAAAGTCCATAGTCCGATATTGAAATAGACATGGGAGAATCCACTGCTTGCCCTGGAATTGGTAACATGGAATGTTGCTACTATTTGGGTTTCTGGATTGACCACTTTTGGAAACAGGATACTGTTTGGCTAATCTTATGCTCTTATGTACTGAAATATATAAAGACACTTGTAAACCTGAAGGCTGTTGAAGTGGTGTACATTCAGATACAGTGGGTATGGTTCTGTTCCTGGAGGGCTCACAATTACAAAAAAAGAGTTAAAGTGGAATTTGAACCTGGGTCCCTACACTAGGCTGCCCCTCTACTCTGTATGAATGTCTGTGTGGCCATTTTCTAAGAATTCTGCAATACAAATGTCCATGTCTCTCGTTTCCCCCCATTCAAAATTTGGATGTTTCGGTTTGTAAAATGGATGTTCATACTGGACATTTCCAGCTTGTGAATGTCCATCTCATGTATTTTCCAACAGGTTTTGTCCTGTTTGAAAATACATGTGAGATGGACATTTGTGTGGGATGTTCTGACTTGGATGTCCTTATTCTGACCTGGACATCCTTTTGAAAATGCCCATCTACATATCTCTGCTAACCAGCTAATAAGTGCATAAAGTTTGGAAAGGCTGTCTTAACTTTATGCACTGAATTAACTGTCTGAATATTGGCTGGTGTTCAATTAACTTCCAAGTTAGCGCACAGATCTACTACTACTACTTATCATTTTTATAGCGCTACTAGACATACACAGCACTGTACACTTGAACATGAAGAGACACTCCCTGCTCGACAGAGCTTACATTCTAATCAGGACAGACAAACAGGACAAATAAGGGATAAGGACAAAGAGTAGCAAAATTCCAGAATCCCAAAGGGTAGCAATATTCTGAAAGTGACTGACTGGCAATGCGGGAATAGATTGTTTCTTGTGCGATGGAGATGTTATCCAGATGCAGCCCACCCCTGGCATTCACTTTGGATTGCACAGTCAACTCGCCAATGCGTAAAGCGGCAAAGAAGGCCAGTGTGAATACAGCTCTGAACAATCCTGCCTCATAGGCAGTAGTACACACATTTCTGATCAACAACCACAGTAAGTGCAGTAGCTTATGGATGATAGGGTGCCAGGAGTCAGGTAGGGTTGGAATGCATCTAGCCCATCCTTTTAGCAACATCCAAATCAGGAAACTGGCTTGTGGGTTATTCCATCCTTGAAATTTGGCAAAGAAGGTGAAGCCCGTGATGTGTGAGGTGACCACTGTCCTGGTAACACCTCTGTCAAATGCATCTATGATGAAGCAAGCAATGAGATTATCATGAACCAGTCTGCTTTCCTATCCCTGTTGCAGACATGGTCAAAGACCTTCCGATAAGAAAGCCATGTAGAGTGTGCTAAAGAGTTGGCAATCAGCAAGTCCGCTGTGGATTGTCCAGTTTCCACATGTCTTCGTGGACTGGAGTAGGCTCTTCGTCTGCTGACAGTTGCAAGCTATCAAAAGTGTGAAAATTGAAATTGTGAGAGAGCATCTGCGATGCCATTATCTATACCTGGCACATGTTTCACCTGGGCTGTCAGGTTAATTTGTAGACAATGGAGTACAAAAATCTGGATGAGCTCAGTGATGTGATGGGCAGTGATGTGCACTGGGCAGCATGCCATTTGCTTGTTAATGGTCTCCACCACCGCTGCATTATCCAACCAAAGGACTACTTTTTGTTTGCCAGTCTATCGCAGCCAGACATCCAAGGCAGAAACTATAGGAAATAGTTCAAGGAAGGTGACATTCTTAGTGAGTCCTGACTAGATCCACTGCTGCAGCCATGGGGCAGCAAACCAGGCTCCATTGCAGTATGCTCCACACCCCATCGTGCCTGCTGTGTCCGTGAAGAAGTTGAGGTTGATGGTTGACATCAGCTCTAACTGGATCGAGACTTGCTATTAAAGTCCTGTAGGAAGTTCAGTCATATTTGCAGATTCTGCTTCATGGGTATGGTAACCGTCATGTGGTGTTGTTTGCGTGTTATGCCCAAGATCTTTGTATTGTCCTCAAATGCAAAGTGCTGACCAGCTGGTTTAAACAAATTACTGTTCCACATATTGTCTAAATGACCCACATATTGAACAGTAATTTGTTAAAACCAGCTGGTCAGCACTGGTTAGCGGGATCAGAAGGGTCAACACTTGAAGGCTTAAGTGTTCAAGGATTGGCCTAATAAAAGCCTGCTTCCACACCAAGGCAGAGCTGCCAAGTTACCCATTCCAGGAGACAGGGGTGGCCCAACCATTAGGCCACCCGAGATGGGGGCCTCAGGCGGCAATATTTAGGAGCGGCATCTGGGGGGAGGGGGGGCTTCACGGTCTTTTACCTCATCACATTGACATTCCAAACCCGGCAGCGGCAATGATTCCCATATGCTGCCCTGCTGCTACCGGCACTCACCTCTTCCCTTTACTGTGGCTGCCTGAAGTAACTTCCTGTTTCACTCAGGCAGCTACAGTAAAGGGAAGAAGCAGATGCCAGCAGCAGAAGGGCAGCGTATAGGAATCGCTGCCGCTGCCAGGTTTGGAATGTCACTGTGATGAGGTAAAATACCCAGGGGGTGGCAACTCGGCCCGGGGGAGCAACATCTCGGCCCGGGGGCAGCGGCATGCAAGCTCCACCTCAGGCGGCATCTTGCCTTGGGCCAGCCCTACCAGGAGGGAGATTTATTTGGCCAGTTCTGGTTTTAAACTTACATTCTGAAGCAGTGTAGTTATTATAGTCCTTGATTCTACCCATTGAAATTAGTGCTGCAGGTCCCATAATGCACCAGGATGAGATTGGCAGAAATCCAGGACCAGCCAAAAGTTTCCCTCCTGGAATGGGTAACTTGCAACCTGATGATAAGCTCCTGTTGGTCAGAGTGCAGAATGGAGCATAAAGGTCTAGAACTGGTCAGTGATGGGGGGGAAAGAGTCTGCCAAGATGTAGGCTTCTTTCAATAGCCTGATATTAATCCGATGGTGTTCAGTGTTTTGCTCATCACCAACAGTTATTCCCAGATATTCAAAGTCAGGCCCTGTCCAGGCTTTGGCTTTGAATATTCAGTTATTTTTGAGCCAGCTAACACATAGCCACTTAAGTCAGTATTCGGCAAGTAAGCGACCATGGGGTAGCATATAAAAATAGAACAGACTTTTATGTGGTCCAATGTATGCAATAACCTTGGCCACTTAAGAGCTGAATATCAGCCCTTAAGTGGTCAAGTGCTGACTCCACCCCTGGAATGCCCCCAACATAGCCGACTTTGACTTAGGCACTAACTGCGAATTTCAGCAGTACTTAGCCAGTTAAGTGCCGCTGAATATTAGTGCCTATTAGTGCCTAGCCCTGACCAAGCAACTTAACCAGTCAGCAGCTGGTTGAATCGCTTTAAATATTGGCCAGATTGTGACTAAGTTCATTTTAATAAAAAGTGGACCAATCAACTGAAAGGAAGACAAGTGGCTGAGCGGAATCTGTATTGACATATCCTGAGAGTCAGATGGAGGTTGAATCACACCAAAAAGAGGTCAACGGTTGCTGCTGAATGGGCAAGAAAGGAGGGAAAGAGAAACAAATATTTTCTAATTTAGGTTTCACAGAAGTTGGCAAGGCCTGTTGCTGAAATAAGGGCGGGGGGAGTGAGTCAGGTCATTTAGGAGCATTACTAAGTCTTGAAATAGTGGAATAAAGCTTCTTCATTTGATTATTACTTGTTCAAATGCTACTGAAAAATATGTAAATGTAGCCATTCAACATCATGACAATATTCCTTGGTTCTCTCTTTATTTATTTATTTATTTATTTGTTACATTTGTATCCCACTTTTTCCCACCTATTTGCAGGCTCAATGTGGCTTACAATAGTACCTTAGAGGCATTCACCAATTCCGGTATAAACAGTTACACAGTGATTTTATGGTAGAATAGGGTTCATGTGGAACAAACATGTTAGGGAATCATATAGAGGAAGAGTTAAGTTACGTCCATTACATTCTTTGGTTTCGTCATGTAGCTGGGTTCCGGTGTTTAAGTAGGGTCGGTTGGTATGCCTTTTTGAACAGGTAAGGTTTTAGTGATTTCCGGAGGTTTAGGTGGTTATACGTTGTTTTCACGGCTTTTGGTAGTGCGTTCCATAATTGTGTGCTTATGTAGGAAAAGCTGGATGCATAAGTTGATTTGTATTTGAGTCCTTTGCAACTTGGGTAGTGGAGGTTTAGATATGTTCATGTTGATCCGGTTGTGTTTCTGATTGGTAAGTCGATGAGGTCTGCCATGTATCCCGGGGCCTCGCCGTAGATAATCTTATGAACCAGGGTGCAGATTTTGAAAGCAACGAGGAGATGGAACTATGCTTATGCCAGAGTCTCTCAGATCTATGTCCTTGCCATTTATATAAAAACAAAAACCTATACGATACCAGGGTGATCATGTTTTCTGGCAGACAACTTACCTCTTCTGATAAGAGAAAGCTCATTATCCAGGATTCCACATTTCTGCATGCTGATCTGGGCCCAGAGAGCTTAAACCTGATGGGATTTGTGAACATCTGGCTTCACATTACTTATGGAATTAAATTTTAAAATGTGATTCTCACTCATTATATGTGGGCTTACCACACTACCTTGCAGATCATTGACTTCACTATTAGCCCCCTCATTTGAATTGGTCCCCTTGGGCTAATGTTTTGACCTGTTTGCTTCTGTCACATTTTTGGTTTGAGAACACTTGATGATCTGTCCTTACATTTCTAGCACCTTCACCTAAAAAAAATTAAAGTGCTAAATTTGAGGCAGGTCTTATGACATGGGGGCTTTTTTTTTTCTTGGTCAGGATTTTGGAAACATGAAATAATGTGTGGGTGGAGGTGGGTCCCAGGTAACTGTTTTTTTTGTTGTTTGTTTGTTACATTTGGACCCTGTGCTTTCCCACTCATGGCAGGCTCAATGCAGCTTACATGGGGCAATGGAGGGTTAGGTGACTTGCCCAGAGTCACAAGGAGCTGCCTGTGCCTGAGGTGAGAATTGAACTCACTTCCTCAAGACCAAAGTCCACCACCCTAACCACTAGGCCACTCCTCCACTACCCCCTATACTCCCTTATCCTGGGTTCCCTTTCTTTTATTCTGTAACTATCAAACCTGTACACCACCTTGATTTCCAACGGGGCAAAGACAGTTAAGTAAATTTTTAGTTGAAATATTAAACACCACTTCTTTCCTCTCACATTATACATCAGTGATAAAAAGAACACAGCACTGATGATCATCATCATCCAGTTCTCTCAACCATACAGGAGTAGAGCTGACAAAGGACCCAGTTCTGGGGGGGGGGGGGGGGGGGAGAAGGGATACGTTTTTAAAATAACCCTTCTTGATGCTCTCTGATACCCGCACCTCTGATTTTAAATGGTAGGAAGAACTACAGACAAAATAATGCACTGGCATGTAAACGCAGAACTAGAACCAGTGCAAAGCATCAGTCTTTAAACTGGGTCAGCTGTAGCTTTATGCTTGGTTGCAGCTGACCTCTGATTAGCCTCTTGTGTTTGACTGAAGCACCAGTGGATGCAAGATAAGCTGCTTGTGTGTTTTTATATACTTATTAAGTAGAGGAGTGTGGTAGCCGTGTTAGTCCACTCTTAAGGTTATCAATAGAAATCAAACAAAATAAAACATGGAAAAGAAAATAAGATGATACCTTTTTTATTGGACATAACAAGAAATGTATTAAGTTATGTCCAATAAAAAGGTATCATCTTATTTTCTTTTCCATGTTTTATTTTGTTTGATATATACTTATTAAAACAAGAAGTGCATAGCTTTGCTCTGTGGAATCTCAGCTTCTCAAGACTGTTGAGGTTAGAGAGATCAAGGCTGGGAGCATCAAGTTACCCTGCAAGCCATTCTCCAATCTGTTCAGTTCCTGCTTCACATGTCTGGTGGTAATACTTCACTCCTGCCTATTGAATAATGAACGCAGCCACGCTTCGGGTTAATGAGCCCAGAAAATCCCAGCAGATGGGCTTGGCTTGTTAACGAACACAAAGATTAAGAGGATGGCTCTTAGCTGGAGGATGCCCCTGGGCCAGAAGAAGAGTACACCCAGCCATTCACTCCTTCTCCTTGAATGGAGACAGTGGGGAGCTGCACCCCTGCAAGCACACAATTTTCATCCTAGAAGGACTATATTATACGGGGCAATACATGCACAAACTGGATCGCTGGATTCATGCAAATAACAATATACCTTGTTTTCCCCTTTCCCTCTATTGCATGCTCTTTTGGACTTCCTCCCAAGTTTCATCCTATTATTTTGTACATTATGTCTCATACTTTGATATTTTTCTATTTTTACTATGAAAGGTGGGTACCTCTCACATGGCTATTCACCTGTTTTTAAAAAGTTGGATATCTGTCTGCATTTGAGCTAACCAGTATGTAAAAGAATATCTTGGGGGGGGGGGGGGGGGGGGGGAGGGGATGGTGATGATCACCACAGCTGTGCCCCGATTTACTCATGTTTAAAATGTCAACCACGGCTAATTATGAGGGACTTTCAACATCTTTAGACACAGCTGTCATCTCAGGAACAAAATAAAATTTAAAATAAAAAAGACTCTGGGGGTAATATTAAACCTGCAGCAATCAGTGTTTTCTAAATGCTGGCTGCTGCTGAGTTTTCTATGCCCAGATGCTCAGAGCTGGGTGTTTGGTGGCCGTCGGAAGACATCCAGGTTCCGCTGATAATAATAAGGCAGAGGGCCCAAGTGAATGGGGCCGCCAATAACATGGCACCGGGCACGCATGCCCCCATTCCCCGGTTGAGGGTGAGAGATAGCTGCAATAGATAGGGAGCTCTGGTGGCAAGAAGTGAGCTTTCGTGCCAGGCTGGACTCCCTGCCGGAAAGGGAGGTGCCAGAGCCATGGGCTTAAAGCCCACAGAGTTACTGGATGTGCCTTCTTTGTCCCCGGGCACATGAACGAGAGCAGCCTACTCTACCACCCACCCCATGGTTTACTTATTGCTTCTTTTATTTTACGCATGACGCAGTGATTGGAGAAGCACTAATTCATCAAGTTACGGTTTGGTGCAGCAGGGTTCACTGCACCTGGGTTGAACGCATAGAATAAACATAGGTTTATAGACTAAACCTAGGTGGAAATTTTTTCAGTACTGATTTTTGTGTGCCATATATATAGAATCTAGCCCTATCTGGGTAAGTATGGCTGAAAATACGGGCATGACCTGGCAAGTGCTATGTATGTGGAGAGGAATCTCTCCTATTGAATATTGTCCCCTCTGACGATAACTGCCAATGACATGATGCAAACACACGTGTGATGCCATGCCACTTTCTTATCTTGGAACTTATATAAAGGAGATACTCAGAAAAGGGGAGAGTTGCTGAGGGAGGCACACAGAAACAAAGAATGTGACATGGAGAGAGACCCATACATGCAAGGAGAAATCTGGAGAATGGTGGAGGGAGGGGAAGGCTATAAGAAAGACAGTATAGATGCAAGTGGAAGGAGGGACAGAGGGAGGGAAGAATGGAGGGAGAAAGCTACTCTCCTAATTTCAGAAGTGTTCATGAGTTCCTGGTGTTTGACAAGCTCTCTCTCCCCTTCCAATGTACTTCACATGTGTAAGTCTGTATCATGCTGACTCTGTTAGGGGCACTGGCTTCCCTAGTGAAAGGGATTGGGTTATAGTAATTGGAATGGATGGTAGTGATGAATAAACTGGTACATTGAAGTTACAGGAGATACAGGGTGACACATAAAGACCAGGAGATGTAGTCTTTTAGGGACAATCTTAATTTGTTTTTAAATAAATCCTCTGTTCTGCCTTTCAGCATCCTTTGCTATTCCAGAACTGAGACCCCTACACAAAGCTCTAATGCACTTCACTCTTATGCAGCAACCTCTAATATTCCAGTATGGAGACATCTCCACCCCACCCCCACCACCATGCTGCCAATGTACCTCATTCCTGCCCTGCAGCACCCTTTGCTATTCCACTACTAAATGTACCCCACAGCTCTGTCAATGTACCTCATATTCCAGTACTGAGACCCACACACAATTATATCCTACTTCACCTTCTGTTAATCCAGAGCTGAGACCCATACACACACATCTCTGCTATTGCACCTTACTCCTGCCCCATAACATCCCCATGTTTAGCTTTGTGAATTTCTGACTCCTTTTCTAGGTTTGTGACTGAGACATAACTCCTGAAATTACCAATTTGTAAATGTTACACTGCAGTTATGAGCTGCTGCCAGTGTTCAGGAAAATCAATACAGGCTGTGATTGGAGATTAACAAATTTCAGCTACTTGTTTCAAAAGCACGAAGACACAAAAACAGAAGCAAGAGAACACTCCACAACACTAATGACCAGTAGATTGAAAGGCAGTGAATAATTAAGCTGTGGAATCTGTTGCCAGAAGGTGGGGTCAAAGTGATCAACATAGTGGGGTTTAAAAGAGGTTTGGAGAAGTTCCTGGAGGAAAAATCCATAAGAGATTATCAGGAGGTCAGATCTGAGAGAGACCCACTGTTCATCCCCGGAAATGAGATGTGAGAAACAGATAGCCAAATAGTGGTGACTTTTGGAGGCAGGATGCTGGTCTCGATGGACCATAGTCTGACCCAGTATGGCTTTACTTATTTTCTTATTATGTAAGTGATACACTTTTGAAAGTTCGATTCTCACTTCAGGCACAGGCAGCTCCTTGTGACTCTGGGCAAGTCACTTAACCCTCCATTGCCCCATGTAAGCCGCATTGAGCCTGCCATGAGTGGGAAAGCGCGGGGTACAAATGTAACAAAAAAAATGTTTCCTTTAAATGTTATGGGTCATGGTTAGTGTTTGCAGACTGCAGGTTTGAATTACTCTGCTCAATACTGAAAACCCCTCCTTTCTAGGTAAGAAATAAAGCTTCTTTAAGATGCAATTCAGTGCCAACTTCATGTAGTCTTCCCAGAAAACTTGCTTCAAGCCAGCTGATAATGTCAGTTCAATATGCAATTTGAAACCAGTACTAAAGAATACTAAAGCAGTATGATGAGCTGCAGGATGTGAAAGTAACTGGATGATGTGGTAGGCTTTGCAGTGCAGCAGGAAGCAGAAAGAGGCAAAAACTATATGGGCCTGGAAGTCTTTATTTGCTGTCATACCTGTTTCTGTGTTTCTAAAACTGCACTTCTTCATAACTTAAACTCATATGTTTTTTTTAATGAAATATCTATTTTTCATCTCCACACATATCAATAATATTATCAGGTCCTTGCATACTTCCAGGCTGGGAATTAAATAGTTAGCATCCCTTGGAGGAGTCAGGCAACTTTTTTGACATTACTCCTTATGAAGTAGTAACTCCTGCTTCTATTGCTTGTGCTATTCACAACTTCTGCAATAAAATATATGTGAACTCGTGGATCACTCAAACAGGCTTGACTGCTTGCTTCTTCTAGAAAGTGCATGGATTTGTTTAGGATGGTACTAGTAATGTTCCTGGAAGTTCGAAAAATTGGCAGATTTCTTACATAGCTAATCCTACCAATTGAGCATGTCTCAGAGCCTGCAGTGCCAACCTGTCTAAGGAAGGCCAAGCTGTGTTTCCTTAATGCATCAAACAGAAAATAATGCAATTTGGATTCTAGAAGACTTATTGCAGGGCATGTGAACTACTGGGGGAAAGGGAGAAGAAGATAGCTTGGTTCTCATTTACAGTCTCTTGGATGAGCAAAAATGTATCAAGGTTAACATACTTGCAGAGTGAAATTAAAGTTAGGAACGGAAGTTGTTTTTATCACACTAGAATCAGTTTGCTTCACAAATTATTTTACAGGATGTGAGTTTTAAAGTAAATTACCTCATAAGCAATGGATAGATAGATTCTAGCAGGGGAAATAAAGAGAGAGAGAGAGAGAGAGAGGTAAGGAGCAAATAAGGGAAAAGAAAGGGCAATAAATAGAAATATAGGGACCACTGAGAGAAGAGAGTGAGCAGGCAGGGGGCAAGCAACACAATAAATAAATAAATAAATAAATAAATAAATACCAGAAACTGTGGAAAAGAGAGAAGGGGGCAGGGGGAGAAAGGTAGTGGCAATAAACAGAGATACAGGAATTGCTGAGAAAGGAAAGAGAAGCAAGAGGGTATGGACAATATAAAATGAGATAGGAACTGCTCAGAAAAAAAGAGGGAGCAGGCAGGATAAAAATATGGTCCACAACCCTGAGGACAGAGAGGAGCAAGTAGAAGAAAAGAAGGAAGGATAAGCAGACAAACTTCTGCATGGATAGAGAGACTGATGGGGCAATAGATGTATCAGTGCACTGGAGCCCAGCAGGCTTGGATTTTAAAGAAAGGACATATATGAACATTTGTAAAATAAATAATTTTCTCTCATCATTTTTCTAACTGAGAAGATGATATTCCACCATTAAATCAGACAAAAAGAAGAATGTTATGCCTTACCTTTAAATTAAAGAAGTCCTCAGAGTGTGCAGTTGACACGTTTTGTGATGAAAAGCAGAACTTTCAGCTCCTCAAGTTATAGACCTGCATGTCAGGGGAGGTGGGCTCTGAGCATCGTGCTCAGCTGTCCTGAGCCAGTGATAGCATGAGGTGCTTGGGCGAATCACCCTGTGAACCTGGATGGGATCCCATTCACTCCCCTTGTTACTTCTGCTTCAGCTGGCACATCCACTTCTACCATCAGACTCCTGAGTCCTTTTGCCTCTTGCTTGTCGTCAGAGATGTTTCAGCACCACAGAGTCCTGGTCAGCTCCTCCTCCTCCTCTTCTAGTTTTCAGCACTGGTGCACCCTGGGCAGCTCCAGGCTTTGCTCTGTGGCACCGCATCAGGACCAGGGTGGTTTTCATAGCTTTCTCTCTGCCAGCTGTTTCTGCACCAGTGAGCCAGTGCTGACTCCTCCCATTCCAGAAGTCCAGGCAGTAACTTCAGGGACCAGCCCCCTTCTGTTTCCAAGCTGAGAAGGGGGAAGGGAGAAGAGGGATCGGATGCATAATAATGAGATTGTGATGTCCTGGTCTGCCAGCTTTGAACCTCTAGCGCTGTGTAAGCAATGCACTAGAATATGAGCAAGTAACAGAGGCAGGAATCTGACCCCTTGCAAACTGCATCCACTGCATTTGATAAGGACCAGTTCATTTTCATCCTAAAAGTCCCTCTAAGAGTTCTGAGACCTCATTTCTCAGCCTCTGTCTGGAGAAATACAATTTAAAAATTCCATCAAACTGGACAACCTCACTCTCTTATTGTAACACAGCTGGCTCATCATATGGTGAAATATAGTTTCCCCATATTTCTCCAACGATATTTTGTACTGCCATCAAATTCTATGACCAAATGTTGCCCATGAATGTAACAATTTCTAGTGCAGTCTGCCTGTAAGAAGAGGATTCTGCTGTTGCCTAGCCAAAAGAAGCATCCAATATTTTTAAAATAAGATATAAAATATTATGGTTATGGCAGGAGGCTAAGAACCAGGAAGCCAGGGTTCAAATCCTGCTTCTGCTCCTTGTGATGTTGAGCAAATAAATCACTTACCCCTTCATTGCCTTCAAAATAAACTTAGATTGTGAGTCCTCCAGGGACAGGGAAATACCTAGTGTACCTGATTTTAACCCGCCTTGGATTATGGATGAAGGCATGAGCTAAATCCAACATCATATTGGGTGAGTGGGGAAACAAAGGGGGTCAATATGTAGCCAGTGGCACTTATTATTTGCTTCCTATCATAGGCATTTCAAAATGTACGTGCTTTGTTATAAAATATGGCCCTCTGTGCCTAAATCTACGCTCTGGGATTTATGCCATGGTTTCACTGGTGTAAATGGAGGTGTATAGATTTAGGTGCAGGATATCAACTAAGCGTATTCTATATACCGTGCCAGAATCTAGGCACGACTTATAGAATATGCTTAGGCAGAAATGTTTTCTACATGGATTTTCAAGGCGCCTTATGCAGAATCAGGCCATAACTGCTCAAATGCTTCTGGAAATGACTGGTTAGCTCCAAACAAGTGATTTAACTGTCCAGGAGCCATCACTTGGAATATCAACCCCCAGAGGAGAATAAGAGTCACTGAAGCAGCAGCTGCCATAAACAGGCCAGTTGCTGTTTAAAGGAAGCTAATATTGTATTTTTAAACAGAATTGTGTATTAGTGTATGATAGAGAATTTTCAAAACAACCTAGTTTCCTGTGGGAAAACTGATTCTATAAGATCATTGGGCCTGATATTCAGACCACGGGAGTTAGCCAGGCTGACTCCCGCAGTTGGCGCTGAACCTTTGATATCCAAGGTTGGGCTGTTTCTAGTGACCGACATTGAATATCCGGGTGTTTTTTTGGCTGGTTTCAACTTAACTGGCCAAGCCGATATTCAGCACTGGCTGGTTAAGTTGAAACCAGCCAAAGATAGGCCTGCTATTTCGGTGGCTGAATTTGGCCGCCAAACTTAGCCAGCGATGCACTGAATATTAATGGATAACCGGTTATATCACGTGATATATCTACTAACTGGCAATATTCAGCAGGAGATGACTTTCTATCTGCTTCTGAATATCACCGGATAGCCAGTTAAGTGCCAATTAATTGGTCAGAAACTGTTCCTGGCCAGTTAAATGGTTTTAAATATTGGGCGGATTATGTGTATCCCCCTAGCACCTAAATGTAAGCATTGTTTGGGGGCTAAGATAATAGAACATTGGCATTTACAGATGCGAGTATACCCAGCAGATAGGATTTGGACTGAATTTGAGATACTATCGGAAGATCTCATCTCCCAAACGCTTAAAAGATTCGCCAAATCTCATTGCAAATTAGATATATGCCCAAATAACCTTATGAAACCGGCCCCTCAACAATTTATAACAGACCTAACGAAACACATCAATTTTATGCTACAAAATAGACTCTTCCCAAAGGAGAAAGGAAACATTCTACTCACCCCCACACCCAAAGATGCAAAGAAAAATGCGAGTGAATTAACCAACTATAGACCAGAAGCATCCATTCCCTTAATAACCAAAATAATAGAAGGGATGGTGACCAAACAACTCACAGACTATATAAACAAGTTCTCAATACTACACGACTCCCAGTCAGGATTTCGTTCTAATCACAGCACTGAAACAGTACTAGTTACGCTCATGACTAAATTCAAACAAACGATTGCAACCGGAAAGAACATACTACTTCTACAATTCGACATGTCAAGCGCCTTCGACATGGTTGATCATGGAATTCTACTACACATCCTTGAATACTTCGGTATCGGAGGCAACGTTCTTAATTGGTTTAAGGGATTCCTAACCACGCGTTCATACCAAGTGACAACAAATTCGATTACATCAGCCACATGGACACCTGAATGTGGAGTTCCACAGGGATCTCCCCTCTCACCTACCATATTCAACCTAATGATGATACCCTTGGCCAAACTATTATCAAACCAAAACCTCAACCCATACATATACGCTGATGATGTAACGATCTACATCCCATTCAAACAAGACCTAAAAGAAATTTCCAACGACATCAACCAAAGTCTACACATCATGCACTCCTGGGCAGATGCATTTCAACTGAAACTTAATGCGAAAAACACAGCCAAAAAGATGTTCCAATCAATGTGGAAATTAAAAAGAGTAAGACCTTTCTTTCCAAGGACCGTCTTCCATAATCTGGTACAATCATTAGTACTCAGTCATCTAGACTACTGCAACTCACTCTATGCTGGCTGCAAAGAGCAAATACTTAAAAAACTCCAAACAGCCCAGATCACGGCAGCCAGACTCATATTCGGAAAATCAAGATACGAAAGTGCAAAACCCCTACGAGAAAAAGTTACACTGGCTCCCACTCAAAGAATGCATCGCGTTCAAAATATGTACCCTAGTTCACAAAATCATCCACGACGATGCCCCAGCCTACATGTCAGACCTGATAGACCTACCACCCAGGAATGCTAAATATCATCTCGCACATTCCTTAATCTTCATTTCCCCAACTGCAAAGGTCTAAAATACAAATTAATATGAGTACGCAATTCTGGAACGTGTTGCCACGCAACCTAAAAGCGATCCATGAACTGACCAACTTCCGCAAACTACTGAAGACCCATCTCTTTGACAAGATATACCACAAAGATCAACACATGTAAAACTCCACACATATATCCAGAAATGTTTAATAATGCCTTCTGTTATATTACTATCTTGTATTCTATTATCATGTAACCCAAAATCCTTCTGTAACGCCAAATGTCTATTCTCTTCTTATTTCCACTATTCACGATGTATTGTAAGCCACATTGAGCCTGCAAAGAGGTGGGAAAATGTGGGGTACAAATGCAATAAATAAATAAATAAATGATATTTTATAATGTGAGCATATGTAACTGCAAGGGGTATTCACAGGGGATGGTACATGGCCATGTCAAATGTTTACATGCTTAGTCTATAGAATAGTGTCCAGTATGTGCTAAAGTGCAGCTTTTCTGCCTGCCATAGATCTGGTGTAAGTGAACAAGTAAAATTTGGCATATAAATTCCGATTTGTGCTACTATTTTACACAGAATCAGAACACCGAGATGCCATTAAAGAGTTTGCTTTGGTGCCCTTCACGGAATTGCTTCCTATGTGTTTGTCCCCCAATTTCATTTGTATTTCTGCTGTAGATAGTATGTACACTTCAGTGGCTCCCATATCATGCTTCATCTGCTCTTGCTGTCCCCTCTCCCCATAAAAGGGTGATGGGGGAGGAATATGTAGCTGATAAGGATAAGATGGAATTGCTTAACAAATATTTATTTATTTGTTTACAGATGAAAGGCTGAAAGCAGGACTGCAGAAGACAAACACATTTTATTTATTTATTTTAACTTCTAACTTGCTTAAACCTAATCAGCTACCATAAACCATACATATTATTTATTTATTTATAACATTTATACCCCACATTTTCCCACCCACTGGCAGGCTCAATGTGGCTAATATCAGTCTGAAAAGGCATACGTTAATCCAGCAGATAAACAACCACTACACAAACATAAAGCCACATACTGTCTCTATCAATGTAACTCACCATCAAAGTGAAGATCATGGAAGTTTTGGTTAGTCAACTTGATCTGTCTAAAACATTTCAACATCCTCAGATTTCCCAGTAGAAGAGATTTTGCTGCAAGAATTCTGTCTCCATTTTTCCATTACGGCTTGGCTCTTGAGCAGTCCCACTTTAAGTGCTGTAGTTTTCAAGGAGCATGTGTTTGCCATGCTTTTTTAGTCTTGGAACTGCCTTCCCTCTTTGGTGTACTTGAGAGTTTGGTGAAACTTGACAAGTGATATGCAGAGGAGACAATTATACCTTTGTTAAATCTTTCACCCACATCTTTCTTTTCTTCAGGTTGGAATCCAAATAGAAATAGCTTGGGGGTCCTTATGTTCAACTTACAACTTTAGAATGTTTTTTAGGTCATCTGAAAGGTTCTCTAGAGCATTTCATCCATATGTAGTGCACCGTCTCTATGGTGGGATGTTATAAATCCTCCTGTACATTTCTCCTATCTTGGCACTATCATTTCCATCCTTTGACTCCCTTTAAAGAGCATCTTAGAAGAATCTTCCCCTTTTTATAGTAATTCTTGGTTTCCATCTCTTCTTTCAAGAGAATTCTGAACTACAAGTTTTAACATGCACAGATCCCTTTCTCCAATTGCGTTCTTTTTTTCCACAGGAGATGTCCTTATTTCAGGTAGATCAAATCTTTACTTTTGTTCCATGTTCATTGTGTACCTTGGAAGCACATTGACATAACCAACCAGTTTTCAAGGTTGGGCAGACTGATTTTAATCTTTGCAGATTTCAAGTAAGGCAACTAACTTCTGTAACTACTGTTGCCTGACAGCTGAGGTAATATTTCATCGGCATATATATTTAATTTCAAAGAAAAGTGACCTAAAGTTTGAAAACTTTCTATTAGGGGTGTTTCAACCTCCTAGATGGAGTTGTGAGCAATACTTCTGATTCATAGCTACAAACTGGTGTAATCATTCCTTCTTATATTCACAAAACATTGTTGGATCGAGGTAGGAAGATGACAATATACTGTATTTGGAACTGAAATTATTCAGGCAGAGATTTTGGAGTCCCACCCATTTTGGAAACTGCTTTGATACAAGTTCTGGAGTGGTCTGGTGAGGACATTAAGGAAGGAGAAATTAGATCTTACCTACTAATTTTCTTAACTTCTGCCTCACCAGACAAGTCTTGAGGCCCTCCCTAATATATTTCCAGTTATTAAACCACTTTAGTATACTTTAAATATTGCTTTTTTCACTCTTTGATCAACAAACTCTCTTCAGGTTCAACATTCAGTTTTCTCTAACTGGTTGAATGGTTTTAAATATTGGGCGGAATATTTACATGTGTATGCCATGCAGGCCGTTCCACAATTTCTCAGGGGCCCTTTTACTAAAGTGTTGGTTCATGGCAACTGGCTTGCTGTGCACCATCCAGAACTACCACCGGGCTACCTCAGGAGCCTGGCGGTAGTTCCCAACCCCAGCATGTGACATTTCTGATGCTACAAAAATGTTTTCTATTTTTGTAACGCCGGTGCTTACCCGGCGGTAATCGGGCAGCATGTTGGGTTTGCACTAAATTAGCATGGGAGCCCTTACTGCCACCTCAATGGGTGGTGGTAAGTGTTGCCCCTGAAATGGCCACACAGCAAGTGGTTCAATTACCACATGGCCATTTCTTTTTGAGAAAAAAAGACAGTCTTGTACCCACTGCAGTAAAAGGGGCCTCATCATGTGTCAAAACACTCACTGATGCTAGCACAGGTCCCCTTATACCACAGCTTAGTAAAAGAACCCCTTAGAATGTTGCAACTCAGCAGGTTACACAGGAGGAGTGGCCTAGTGGTTAGGGTGGTGGACTTTGGTCCTGAGGAACTGAGTTTGATTCCCAGCACAGGCAGCTCCTTGTGACTCTGGGCAACTCACTTAACCCTCCACTGCCTACCACATTGAGCCTGCCATGAATGGGAAAGTGTGGGGTACAAATGTAACTAAAATAAAAATCCTTAGCAATGAAAACTTCTCCAATTAAACTAAAAGCTAAAAAATTGGAACAGATCAGACTAATCTCTACTAATTTAAGACTCCTACTAAAATCAGTCTGATCTCTTCCAATTTGTATTCGCTGTATATTAACAGTTATTCTTTTTCATACTCCATGTGACAGATTCTAAGATGTTTCTATATTTAAATGAATCAATGGCAATCGAGGTGCTACTGAAAACTGGACAAAGCCTTATCCATTAATCATTTCAACAGACAGATTTCAGAACAGCAACACTGGAAGCACAGGCATCAAGATCCTGGGTAAAGTGTGTGTGTGTGTGTGTGTGTGTGTGTGTGTGTGTGTGTGTGTGTGTGTGTGTGCATGTGTGTGTATATTTTTATGTTTTAAAAAAAAATTAATTTCTTATATGCCACCTGGAAGTCCGAAATCTATCAAAGCAGTATGCATTCAGGTACAGTAAGTATTTTTCTGTTCCTGGAGGTCTCACAATCTAAGTTTGTACCTGAGGCAATGGTGTATGTGTGTGTTTGTGTGCATATATGTTTCTGTGAGTTATAGAATTCCACATGTGTTTTCCAATCTCTGTATTTATCTACGGAAGCACCTTCCATTCTCTGTATACATTTGCTGATCATTTCAGATTCATTTTGAACATATGGAGCCCATTTAGCTCAAGTCTGGGAATATTATATTATAATATTCTCTGATATAGCCTCCTTTCATAGAAGGCAAAGGAAGGAACTGGCCGAGCTCTTGAAATCTACCTGTTGCTGCACCTTCCAGTTTCACACACAGAACCCACCCAGCATTGTCTCCCATCCTCAGTTTTTATTCCTCCCCTTCATCTAACAGATGGTACCAAAGCAGCTCTGCCCTCCCCACTTCCACAGCATTGGCTTCCAAGCCCCTTACAAAAAAGCAGCACAGAGCCAACACTAAACAACATCCGAGGTTCATCATACTGCGACAGCAGTTACACAGTGTCTGCGTTCATCCCTTGCAGGAGACAGCATATGGGCTTCTATTCTTTTCCTGTTTTTTCTTCATCTTGACCTTGCCAAGCGGCCACTTTGCCTATTGTCTTGAGACAGCGCCTCTTCCTTTTCTGTCTCCATCACTGTTGTTCCTCAGCCCCCACGTGCCAGGGGTTAATCCTCATTGTGTGACCAACTTTACATCTGTTCAAGTTAAGGAGGATCACAGCCTCGTCTCGTGCCCCACAGCCGATCTCTTTCTCTCTCTCTGACAGATTGGTACCACTGCCACCAGAGAACCTCCTGCTGCTTATTCTAAGAGCCAGAATTCAGCACATAAGTAAAGCGGATAAGTGCAGAAATACCATACCTTGCACATGTTTGAGACATTGCATCTTGTACCCAGGGATTTAATTTCCTGTAGTGTCAGGAAGGTAAAAATTCTGGAGCAAGAATCGTGCCAGTAAGTGCTGGTCAAGAAAAAAAGAAAAGCCCAGAGGTGCATTTTGCACACATATTTCTGTTGAAATAGCAAGAAAATACAGCCTCATGGGGCAATATTTAAACTCTTCTGCTGGTGTTTCTTTTAAATGTTAGCTATGGCATTTAAAGGTATAGCCAGATATTCAGCATTAGCTGATTATAGCCCCAACCATCACAAATATCTGGATAGTGGTGATATTCAATGCCATTCATTCAGAACAATGTTTACCTAAATTTAGGGTCCTGGTGAAGCCCAGGTTTTCGCCAATGTGTTCCATGAGGGGGTCAGGTTCTGATGGCTCTGGTAGGCTAGTTATAGATTTTTTTTCTTTATTCTTTCTTTTCCTTTACTCTCTCTTTCTGTTTCCTGTTGGACTTCTACTTCCTTTTCACTTCTCCTTTTGTTTTTTGAAAATTACAGGCCGCTTTGGTTTTAGCTTGAAAGGCTGGTATATCAAGTTTTTAATAAATATTATCCACATACAAATCCAGTTAATGGATACAGGCACTGAATATTACCAATCTCTGGATAAATCCTGGCTCTGCCCTGTAGCACCTCAGCTCTGTCTGGATAGTGCCAGGATGGTCTGTAGTGATTTTCAGTGGCAGTGTCCAGATAATCTAAATCAAAAATAGTTTGAAACTTGGTATGACATTCACTTGTTCTACTCAAACTTAGCTTTGAACAAAAAGACCTCAAATCTTCCGATAGGAACAAATGCACAAGGTATTGCAACAACCACTATTTTGCAAGGGAGTAGAATATTATCATCACTGGTCAGCTTTTAAAACACCAAGAAGAGGGAAAAAAGAATCAGCATTAAAAACTCCCAAATAGTGGAGAAAATTTAAATATCAAGCCAGAGCCTAGCAAGAACGCTATCTGCTATTAATGCCAAATGTGCAAAATCAAAGGGACATGCATCACATTTTGTGCAAAATTCTATGGCATAAAGAACAGCATGTAGGTATGGTAGGATTTGGTAGGAGGGCTCACACATTCCACCACAAGTGTCCCATTTAGAGTGGGATATGGGCCTGGGTCCCCTTCTCTACAGTGCACTGCACTGACCACTAGGCTACTCCAGGAACCTGCTTGCTGCTCTAAGAGGACCAGCCAAAATGTACTGGTGTGCTAGAACAATGGGTTTCTGACCTTGAAGATGCCTCAACTTCCATGTCAGTCCTTACTGACCAAGGACAAGCCCAACTTTGGGACCAAGCATTGAAAGTAGGTGGCCTGCATCTCTCAGAGCAATTCTTTGAAATATGTCAGTAACTGAATGAATAGGACCCGGAAGGGTCCACGTGGAGGGAAGATGATATTTACATTAAAAAGAATCCTCATCTTGATTACAATCCCTATCCGTAAAGAAGTTGTGCAATCTAATTTTTCTAAAAAAAAAAAAATGTAACAACATGAGTTGAAAAAGAATCATACCAATGAGTCAATACAAAAGATAAACCCAAAGATAATACTGTTTGTTGATCTTCAGAAAGAGTTTGTGAAGATAAATTAAATATAGCTATTGAGATTCTGGAAATAATGGATTTAAGTCTTAAGTTGGGAAGAATTCATCACGTTTATGTAGTATGTTTTTTCAGCACTGCACTTTATCATTATTGGATTGGAATTGGCACCTACAAGTGGACTGATTCAACACTGCTGCCACCACTCTCTCTTTTTTCTGTGTCAAACCCTCCCCACTCATCAACCCTAGCATCCCCCCCTCCCTTTCACTCCCACTAGGTCCAACATCTCAATGTGTGATAGAAAAGCAGGGGGTAACCAGTGCTTTGCAGGATTCACGTGGAGGGGCATAATCAAACGCAAATGCCTATCTCCATGGGCGTTTATCTCTGAGAACGGGTCCGTGAAGGGGCGGGCCGAACCGTATTTTCGAAAAAATGGACGTTTTTGAGCTGGGCATTTGTTTTTTTTTAGCGATAATGGAAACTAAAAACGCCCAGCTCAAAAACGTCCTAATCTGAGCCATTTGGTCGTGGAAGGGGCCAGGATTGGTAGTATACTGGCCCCCTGATATGCCAGGACACCAACTGGGCACCCTAGGTCAATGCGGTGGACTTCAGAAAAAGCTCCCACATGCATAGCTCCCTTACCACGGGTGCTGAGCTCCCAACCCCCCTTCCCCAAAACCCACTACCCACAAATGTACAACACTACCATAGTTCTTAGGGGTGAAGGGGGCACCTAAATGTGGGTACAGTGGGTTTTGGAGGCCTCCCATTTACCAGCACAAGTGTTGCAGGTGGGGAGGGGGGATGGGCCTGGGTCCACCTGCCTGAAGTGCACTGCGGTACACACTAAAAGTGCTCCAGAGACCAGCATACACGCAGGCCTCTAGGACTTGTTGCTGCTGAATAACATTGGCACCAGTTGACACCTGAAGACTAATTTCTCCGAAAACGTCCTTTATTGGGATAAGCACGTTTACTCACAGTTAACTGCAGATCAGAGGTTGTGCCCGACTGGCAACGAGTCTCCCTGGTACTGAGATTAGCAGTAGGTCAGAACTGGCAGAATGCTGTACAATGTCCTCTTTCAGCCACATTCAAGGTAAGAACTAAGTTGTCTAACGTGGCTAACACGGGAAAGGGAACTAAAACTGGCTTACAATAATGGCCACTACCGCATGGACTACAACAGGAAACACAACAGGGCACACTCTGACCCAGTAGGCAGGGGGAAAAGCACCATGGGAGAAGAGCCTACCAACTACCAACATCGTGAGACTGTAACACAAGCTAATGAAATCACGGAGCCCAATACCCTACACCCACCACAATGCAATGCTGATGTGACCCTGTACTGCACCCGATAGCCACATCTGACCCAGGGAAAGGCTGTGAGAGGATCGAACACATTCTGCTGTCATGGAGGTGGGTACAGCATTTGAGGCTGGCATACAGGCTGGAAAAAAAGTTTTTAAAGTGTTTTTTTTTGGTGGGAGGGGGTTAGTGACCACTGGGGGAGTCTGGGGACGTCATCCCCGATTCCCTCCAGTGGTCATCTGGGCAGTTGGGGCACTTTTTTGGGACTTGTTTGTGAAAAAAAAAGGGTCCAAAAAAGTGACCCAAAATCGCGGTAAAAGCGCCTTTTTTTCGATTATCAGCTACAGACGCCCATCTCTCCTTGGCTGATAACCATGCCCCAGTCCCGCCTCCGACACGCCCCTGTCAACTTTATTCATTTCCGCGACGGTTTGCAGTTGGAAACGCCCAAAATCGGCTTTCAATTATACCGATTTGGGCGCCTTTGCGAGAAAAACGCCCATCTCCCGATTTGGGTCGAAATATAGGCATTTTTCTCTTTCGATTATATGCTGGATAGGCTAGCAACTCAAGTATAAGTACCTAAAAATTCTATAAGTTGGTGTTTAAAGAAAAGCGCTGGTTGTGTGTGTAAATTCTGGAATAATAGCGCTCGCATGATTGGCATCACTAATTGGCATTATGCATGTAAGTGCTAGGCACTATTCTATGAAGTTCCACCAAGGCGGAGGAACACTGAGATCCCATGGTAAAATACAGAGAGATGAAGGGAGTGGGAAATAGACCAGGCTGACCAGGAACAAACACGGAGACTTCAAATGATGGTAAAATGTTTATTAGTAAAGACTCGACACAATACCATATTTCATCTGTGAGCCTGCTTCAGGAGTCTTTATATGACATATGTAAAACTATCAAAAGATAAATGATGTTGGTACAAGCAGATGTAGAAACATAGGCGCCGACTCCGTGGGTGCTGTGGGTGCTCGAGCACCCCCAATATTTCACCCACTGGAAGTTCCCTTCACCCCTCCTCCATTTAACCCCTCCCACAGAGAGTGGGGTTAAATGGGCAGTATTCACAATGGAGAAGGGTAGTTAGTGGGGTTCCTCAGGGGTCTGTGCTAGGACCGCTGCTTTTTAATATATTTATAAATAATTTAGAGTTGGGAGTAACTAGCAAGGTAATTAAATTTGCTGATGACACAAAGTTATTCAAAGTCGTTAACTCGCGAGAGGATTGTGAAAAATTACAGAAGGACCTTACGAGACTGGGAGATTGGGCGGCTAAATGACAGATGACGTTTAATGTGAGCAAGTGCAAGGTGATGCATGTGGGTAAAAAGAACCCGAATTATAGGAGCTAGAAAGGGATCTGGGTGTCATCGCCGATAATACACTGAAACCTTCTGCTCAGTGTGCTGCTGCGGCTTGGAAAGCGAATAGAATGTTGGGTATTATTAGGAAAGGTATGGAAAACAGGTGTGAGGATGTTATAATGCCATTATATCGCTCCATGGTGCGACTGCACCTTGAGTATTGTGTTCAATTCTGGTCGCCGCATCTCAAGAAAGATATAGTGGAATTGGAAAAGGTGCAGCGAAGGGCGACTAAAATGATAGCGGGGATGGGACGACTTCCCTATGAAGAAAGACTAAGGAAGCTAGGGCTTTTCAGCTTGGAGAAGAGATGGCTGAGGGGAGACATGATAGAGGTATATAAAATAATGAGTGGAGTGGAACAGGTGGATGTGAAGCGTCTGTTCACGCTTTCCAAAAATACTAGGACTAGGGGGCATGCGATGAAACTACAGTGTAGTAAATTTAAAACAAATCAGAGAAAAAGTTTCTTCACCCAACGCGTAATTAAACTCTGGAATTCGTTGCCGGAGAACGTGGTGAAGGCGGTTAGCTTGACGGAGTTTAAAAAGGGGTTAGACGGTTTCCTAAAGGACAAGTCCATAAACTGCTACTAAAAATCCACAATTCCAGGAATAACATGTATAGAATGTTTGTACGTTTGGGAAACTTGCCAGGTGCCCTTGACCTGGATTGGCCGCTGTCGTGGACAGGATGTTGGGCTCGATGGACCCTTGGTCTTTTCCCAGTGTGGCATTACTTATGTACTTATGTACTCCTCCCTCCCTCCCTCCCTTCGAGTTCCAGGCCCCGTCCCTCCGAATTTTAAAAGTCATCATCTTACCTCGTCGGGGTTACGACGGCAGCAGCGGTGAAAAGCGTGCAGGCTCGGTGCTTAGTTCAGTCTTCCCTTCTCTCTCAGCTCTGGTCCCACCCTCGAGGGATGGGGGGAGAGGGAGGGGGAGGAGGAATGCACCACCTGTAAAAAAAAAAATGTCAGCACCCCCCAATCATTTTGAAAAGTTGGCTCCTATGTGTACAAATATGGTTTTGAAAAATACCTTTATAGAAAAACTGGAAATGAGCTATCTCTGCTCTGAGAGTAAAATATTAGTGCCCACTTACTTTAATATTTTATAATGGAATCTTGGTGCCAAGATGCTGTTATAGAATTGATGCTAAGCACATGGCATTGAGATGCCTAAATCTTGGCGCCAATTTATTGCTCTATTTTCCTGGTTAGAATTGTCTTCCAAAGAGTTGTAGGATCCAACAAGCAGCAATGGTGACATAAGTTTCAGGAACTACAAATAAGCAGGCTTTGTAGTGTTTCTCAGTTTTTGAATCTTTGTAAGGTAATACATGGCAACCCTGTATCCTTATGCTTACTTGTGACCTTTCTACAAGATGGTTAGAAAAACCAAGTTGTGAACCAATAAAGCCAACGTTCAAATTCTGTTTCTCCCACTGGGACTTTCTGTGAGGTGCTGTGTTTTACAGTTCCACATTGATCTCATTAGGCCACAAACTCTTCTTCCACAGGTGATCAGTAGGGGCGGGCCAACCATTAGGCCCCCTGAGGTGGGGGCCTCAGGCAGCACTCTATAGGAGCAGCATCTCAGGGAGCAGCTTCACGGCGTTTTACCTTGTCATGGTGATGGTCCAAAGTTGGCAGCGGCAGCGATTCCCATATGCTGCCCTGCCGCCGCTGGCACCCACCTCTTCCCTTTACTGCAGCCGCCTCTCTGAAGTAACTTCCTGTTTCATCAGAGGCTCAGGTAGCACACCATCCCCCAAATTCTATGTATGGCATATAAAGTTGTGTGTGCAAATTTGGGTCCATGCCCAATGTGAGTGTGCAATTTAATTGAGTAACGAGCCAAACAGCACCAACAATTGGGTGCTAATAATCAATTATTGACATTAATTGGCAACAGTTTGGATTTACAGGCTCATCGTGCTAAGCGCTATTCTATAAAGATGCATGTATAAATCTTTTACCACATAACTGAAAAGGAGCCTGGCCATGGGAGGAGCATGGGCAGATCAGGCATGCAGTAGTATAGAATTTGGGGATACATGCCTAATTTATACATGATGATTTACACCAGGTTTCAGTTGGTGTAAATCTTTGTGCCCAATGTTGGGTGTGAATCGTGGCATTACGTGCTATGCTAAAAATAGCACCCAACTCGGTGCACCATTTATAGAATAGTGCTCAGAACCCATTTTTTTGGCACCCAAATTTGGGCACCGTTTACTGAATCTAGTCCTTAGTGCCTAAGCGCATACCTACATTACTGTATAGGTGTCTACTTTCTTTTACAGAAGAAGATCCAATTAGGTGCCTTCTAGGAGCCTAATTCTAGGCACCTTTAACAGACTTGGGCTCTTTGGGGCCAATGATATTCAGACCATGGGGGGTAGCTGGGCTTACTCCCTCGGTTGGCGCTGAGCCTGCATATTCAATCCTGGGCTATTTCTGGTGACCGGCATTGAATATCGTGTTTATTTTTGCCAGTTCCAACTTAATCGGCCAAGCCGATATTCAGCACTGGCCAGTTAAGATGGAACCGGCCAAAGATATTCCATCTATTGGTGTGGCCAAATATGGCCACAAAGCTTAGCTGGCGATGCGCCAAAAATCAGTGGATAGCCGGTTATATCAGATGATATAACTGGCTATCTGCTAGGCACTAACTGGCAGGATTCAGCGAGAGGCAGCAGGTTATCCCCTGCTGAATGTTGCTGGATAGCCAGCTAAGTACCATTTAACTTACCAGATGCCATTCCTGGCTGGTTAAATGGCTTTGAACATCAGTGGGGGGGGGGGGGGGGGGGGGGGTTATGCTTACACAACCTAAATACAATTACCCTCCATGTCAACATAAGACAAAAAAATTGCATGGAGTGATTTGGCTATTGTAATAAATGTAGGCTTGTATCAGGGAATTCACTCAAACAGATAACTATCCAGCTTATTTTCGAAAGAGAAAGACGCCCATATTTTGACCCAAATCGGGGGATGGGCGTCCATTTCCCGTGGGAGCCCAAATCGGTATAATCGAAACCCTATTTTTGGCGTCCTCAACTGCAGTCCATCACGGAGATGAACAAAGATCACGGGAGCGTGTCGGAGGCATGGCGAAGGCAGGACTGGGGCGTGGTTATCGGCCGAGGAGAGATGGGCATCTTTAGTTGATAATCAAAACAAGAAGGGTGTTTTTGATGAGAATTTGGTCCTCTTTATTTGGACCCTTTTTTTTCAGGTCCAAGTCCCAAAAAAGTGCCCCAACTGACCAGATGACCTCCCCGGACTCCCCCAGTGGTCACTAACCCCCTCCCACCAAAAAAACCCACTTTACAAACTTTTTTTCCCAGCCTGTATGTCAGCCTCAAATGCCGTACCCACCTCCATGACAGCAGAATGTGTTCTATCCTCTGACAGCCTTTCCCTGGTTCTGATGTGGGTCTCAGGTGAGTGTGACACCTTTTCTGTTAAGGGCAATGCAGAGTCACATTAGCAATGCATTGTGGTGGGTGTAGGGTATTGGGCTCTGTGATTCCAGTAGCTTGTGTTAAATGCTCACGATGTTGGTAGTTGGTAGGCTCTACTCCCATGGTGCTTTTTCCCCTGCTTACTGGGTCAGAGTGTGCCCTGTTTTGTTTCCAGTAGTCCATGAGGTAGTGGCCATTTGTGTAAGACACTTTTAGATCCCTTTCATGGGTTAGCCACGTTACAGCACTTAGTTCTTACCTTGAATGTTGCTGAAAGAGGGCATTGTACACCATTCTGCCAGCTCGGACCTACTGCTAATCTCAGTACCAGCGAGACTCGTTGCCAGTGGGGCACAACCTCTGATCTGCAGTTAACTGTGAGTAAAGGTGCTTATTCAAATAAAGGACGTTTTCAGCGAGATTAGTCTTCAGGTGTCAACTGCTGTGCCAAGGTTATACACCAGCAACAAGTCCTGTCCCTGGAGCACTTTTAGTGGGTACTGCAGTGCACTTCAGGCAGGCAGACCCAGGCCTATGCCCCCCACCCATAACACTTGTGGTGGTAAATAGGAGGCCTCTAAAACCCACTGTACCTACATGTAGTTGCCCCCTTCACCCCTAAGAGCTATGGTAGTGTTGTACATTTGTCCCTCCCACGACCAAATGGCTTGGATTGGGACGTTTCTGAGCTGGGCGTTTTTAGTTTCCATTATCGCTAAAAAAACCCGCCCATCTCAGAAGGGACAAAATCCATGGCATTTGGTCCGTCCAAACTGTATTTTCGAAACAAAAGATGGACGCCCATCTTTTTCGATAATACGGTCTGTCCCGCCTCTTCACATACCCGTTTTCGGACATAGACGCCCGTGGAGATGGGCGTTCGCGTTCGATTATGCCCCTCCACGTGGGTATATACATGGATAAGGATAAAGTTGTATAGGTAGATGTACAGGCTGATACGTATATTCTACTTAGTCTGTTGGTGGCTCTAAATGTTCATCTACCTGTCTGTACATTCAGCCTTTCCATCCTGTCTGCTGGACAGTTAGGAAAACAATTTTCTCAGTGGACAGAGAGAAAAAGTGACAAGGCTAAACACAGCAACAAAAGTGGGCCTAACACAAATAACTGACATATGACAGTTCTTTAGGATTTGATGAAAAGTTGAAAGGAGGAACTTTATGGAGAAAAATTAGACAAAAAAATCAGAAATGTAATTTTTAAACTCCTTTTTTAAATTATTTTTCAAACTTTACCAACAACATACAATTTGACATATGTTTAACTACATATAATGGATTTCCCTCCTACTTGCAGAAATCTCAAGTTATATAACTCTAAGACAAACCTTTCACCCCTCCATGGCCCCACTCCTGCACCATTTTCCCCATGCACATGATGCTCTGTCTGATTCCTTTCCCTCTATTGTATTCTTTCTCTGTTCTGGTCCTCGGAGAGGCCAGAGAAACGGCAGGCCCATCTGTCAGGCATCAGCCTTTCAACAGGCCTCATTCTCCCTCTGTCCCTCAGGGAGTTCAAGGATGAAACTCCCAACACTACTCAGCTGATATGAAACTAAAGGTAGCTTAATCAGTGCTTTGGGACTATGGAAAAGGTGGCGCCACTAAAGGGGACGCTCTTGAGGAACTGCGTCCCTTTTACTAGGGCCAGAGCTGAGCTAACTGCCTTCCCTTAGCATTAAAAAGCCCTGCCCCCACTCTCCCAAAGGAGCTGAGCCATAAAGAGCAGAAAGAGTGGAGGTATAACCGAACAAGTAATGAACGTTACAGGGAATATGCAGAGCTTTTATTCTTCCTGCTGAAAATGATATGTTGGTAGATTACCAGCTGCAAGGATGATTCTTATGCTATAAGTGGTATCATCTGGAGCTGTTTGAGTGAGGAGGCTGTGAAATATATTTGTAGGATATAATCAGAAATGAAACTGAAAACCACATTTATGGAACAGAAAGGCAGTATATAAACATAAACAAAAACTTATCCACTAATGTGGAACGGACAGAGTGAGGAAGATGAGACATGAAGTATGGGATTGAAAGGAGGTGTGTGTATGGTGGAAGGCATATTGTATAATTGCATACTCTTGCCTCTGTGATAGGATGTGCAGACCAAAAACTGTTGTTGTTTCAGAGGCAGAATCATTAGTAGTGTGCACTGTTTTGGAAAGAGTACACACTCGTCTAAAAGAATGTACACTATCAGGAAAGAGTACAAATATTTTCCTGATAATGCACACATGAGTGCATTATTCGCACACATGCAAATAATATGTGCATGTGTGCACTGTCAAGAACTTAGGAGCCAACTTTTCAAAATGATTGGGGGTGCTGAAATTTTTATTTTTTACAGGTGATGCATTCCCCCCTCCCCCAACCTTTAAATCACCAAAGCACTGAGTAAAAAAAAAAAAAAAAATCAAAACAAAACTTCACTTACCCAGAGAAATGTCCTCTTCACCCAGAATTTCTCAGAATGTACAGAATCAGGAAAGAGTCATTCTTCTGACAGAATGTACACAATTTGGAAAGAATGCACAATCTTCTGACAGAATGTACAGAATTGGGAAAGAGTGCATACTATTATGACAGAATGTTCACAATCAGGAAAGAGTGCACAATCCTCTGACAAAATGTACAGAATCTGGAAAGAGTGCACACTTTTCTGAAAGAATCAGGAAAAAATGTACACTCCTCTAACAGAATGTACAGAATCAGGAAAAAGTGCACAATCCTCTAACAGAATGTACAGAATCGGGACAGAGTGTACACTATACTGACAGAATGTACATAATTGGGAAAGTGCACACTCTTCTGACAAAATGTACAAAATCAGGAAAATGTGCACACTATTCTGACAGAATGTACAGATTCAGGAAAAAGTGCACACTTTTCTAACAGAATGTACATAATTGGGAAAGAGTGCATACCATTATGACAGAATGTTCACTATTAGGAAAGAGTGCACAATCCTCTGACAGAATGTACAGAATCGGGAAAGAGTGCACACTTCTGACAGAATCAGGAAAAAGTGCACACTCCTCTAACAGAATGTACAGAATCAGGAAAAAGTGCACAATCCTCTAACAGAATGCACAGAATCGGGACAGAGTGTACACTATACTGACAGAATGTACAGAATTGAGAAAGCGTGCACACTATTCTGACAGAATGCACACTATCAGGAAAGAGTGTACACTATTTGTAACAAATGCATACGTTTGGAAGAGTGCACATGTTTTCCCAACGGTGTACATTTGTCACAAATAGTATATACTCAATTGATTGTACATTCTCTTCCAGAATAGAGTAAACTATTTTCAAAGCAGGAAAAATCAATTTTTTTCCAATCATTTTGTGCAAAAAAATGAGATTTCTCATGTCATTTTAAAAGAGAAATATCAAACAACACTGAGTGATTTGAACACTGAGGCGGTCTTTTACAAAGGCACACTAACATTTTTAGTGTGTGCTAAGTTTTAGTGCGTGCTAAATATTTTCCTCAGGGTTCTCTAGCATTTAGCACGTCCTTATTTTTAGTGTACACTAAAAACGCTAGTGCACCTTTGTAAAAGGACCAATCAGTGTATTTTGATATTCCACAAAGTTTGGTAATAGGTGTTACCCACTCAGTTTTTTTGTGATGAACCCCATTTTTGTTTTAAGATTTCAAATGAAGGCATTTCCATACTCCAAGTTTCCAACTTTAATTAAAATTTGATATACAACCCATTTGGAGGGTCTTCTAGGCAGTTTATAATATCTAAAAACTGAAAGAGTACTGAAAAGAACTCCAAAGTTTCATAGGATAGAGAAATGTAAAGAAACAGTATAGAGTTGCTCACATACTATCATACAAAATACAATTAGATAAGTAAGTATATATATATATATATATATATATATATATATATATATATATATATATATATATATATATATACATACATACATATATACAATCATACTGATAAATACTGAATCTCTCCCATCCATTCATTTCATTTTCTATCCTGTGTTGTCCATCTCAGGTTCCAGCCCAAAATATATAATCAGTGTCCCAAATTATATTATTCTTAACTGTACTTCATTCGCCCCTGCATACTGTCTTTTGCTTATGAACTTCATTCATCGCTCAGCCAACCAGCGAATTAGCTGGATTCTTTTTTTTGTAAAAAGGGGAAAGGGAAATGGGACTTGATAAATTGCCTTTCTGTGGTTTTTGCAACTACATTCAAAGCAGTTTACATAGTATATACAGATATACAGGTACTTATTTGTACCTGGAGCAATGGAGGGTTAAGTGACTTGCCCAGAGTCACAAGGAGCTGCAGTGGGAATCAAATCCAGTTCCCAGGATCAATAGCCACTGTACTAACCACTAGACTACTAATCATATTTTATGTTTAATAATGGCAGTGATAGACTGCAGGTTGTCCACTAAGGTTTACTGGACTACAGCCCAGTACAATACACATTACCTGGGTAGTTAATACAGTATATTTAGGTATGCATAGTTATTTGGTGGTCTTTGTCCTGCACTGCTGAACAGATAGCTGACAAGCCTGTTCTACTGTTTCCTTCTGGGATATTCACATGAAATGGAATGGAATGGAAGTAATTGTTATAATTACTCCTGGTTCTATGCTAGTTTGGGCACTAAGGGCTGGGAAAAATTCGTGTTCAGCGCTATTCTATAAAGGATGCCCCGGGCTGAGTGCTCTTTAAAGAATAGCACTTAGCATGTATTCTGATGTCCAATTTTGGGCATGAGGACTTACACCACCTGAAACTGGGTATATGACTCCCATAGCCATTATAGAGTCACGTGCAGCTAGATCCACCCGCAAAACCAAATTAGAATCAATTGACGTCAATAGTTGATTGTTAACAGCCAATTATTGATTGTCAATGGCTCGTAAACTAATTTATTTGAGCGTGGATCTCAGGATCATGTAGTTGTTCAGGCAGAGTCAGGACCCTTCTTAAATTCTGGTGAAAGGACCCCTCCACCCCCAAAAATGTTCTTTCCGGTTAGGAACTGGAGAGAACAGTAATGCAGCTTTTGGTCTAATAGTTGCTCAACTATGTGAGTTTATCATGGTTGCAGTAAACTCAAGGAGAATTCATAATAGATTGACATAGCTCATCTGTATGTTCTGGAGTCCCACACCCACATTTTGCAGGCTGCTAGGGTCTTTAGAATTAAGGACAGTTTATTGTTTCAGCACAAATTAGGAGCTATGGAAAGGGCAGCAATAGCTATAAACTTGTGATTTTTAATTTTCTTGTTATGTGATTACTTTTTCTAGTTTCTTCTGAGAAAACATCTTAAGGAAATCCTATTTCTACCCAGCGTGGAAGCAGTTGAGCTATCAATATGTTATTATGGTCAAAAAAATATTTGCCTAGAGTGTAAGTTAGAGGGTGAATTTGATCAGGTGAGTGACCCTGTGCCTTTGACCATTCCAGGTTCCTAGAGGCATTGCAGGATATTTATTTATTTATGTATTTATTTATTTATTTATTGATTGATTGCATCTGCATCCCACATTTTGCCACCCGTTGTTAGGTTCAATGTGGTCAATTCCTAAAAATTATTTTAAAATGAAGGAACTTCCTTTTTTGGTCAAAAGATCCAGATTTCCCCGATGTGACCCAAACTACACAGGAAAGTTTTCTTGCAAAAGAAGACCTAAGTATGTGCAATTAGGTCCTCCTACTTTGAGGTTCAAGTGTTTGATTAACTTCTATAAACACCCAGTGTGTGTTTATGAATCCAATGCAGTTTGATAGTGCCATAACCATCTGCAAGGATGCCCAGATCATGACTCACTAATAACAGACAGCAAGCTCTCTCTTGACTTACTTCATTGCAGAAGACTCTAAGAAGGAAGTCAGAGACAAAATAGCACTTTATAACTTTCATGCAAAACATGCTAGATAATGGCCATACAGAGCCAGCTCTACCATTAAAAGACAATGAAGAATGTTTTTTGTGTATCACCCACAAAAACCAGGCCAGATCAGGATTCAGTGCTCAATTTCAAGGAAATTCACTCAACAATGTGGTGCTTTCTGGGTCTGATATGATCAACAGCTTATTAGGAATCTTGATTTACTTCAGAAAGGAACCCATCAACATAACAGAAGATATCCAGCAAATGTTCTACTGCTTTGAAGAACACCCAGACTATAGACACTACTTGAGATTCCTGTGATACCATAACAATGACATCAACCAAGAGATTGAGGAAAACAGAATGAGGGTTCATACGTTTGGTAATAGTCCATCCCCTGCAGTAGCAACCTATGGACTTCGAAGGAAAAGCCCAAAAAGGAGAAAGAGAATATGGCATGGATGCCAGACGCGTCATCAAAAGAGACTTTTACGTTCACAATGGTTTGAAATCCATACCTACCATAGGAGAAGCCATTGACTTGTTAAAGAGAACACAAGCAATGCTAACAGAGGCCAATCTGAGACTTCATAAAATTGCCTCCACTGAGCCAGTGATTTGCATATACCATGAAGAGACATGAATTCCATGGGCCATTGTCAACTCCAGAGACTCAGAGTCTTTTTCTCTCTTTTATGTTGTTTGTTGTTTGTGTTGTCTGTTTCTCATTTCAGCTCCTGTGAGACTGCAAGAGACAAGTTACCTGAACAACAGAGAACTTCAGACAAGCAAGGAGTTGTCAACCTTCAAGATCCAGCTTTATTAATTGACTTTGTGTAACAGTATATAAAATATTTAAAAAGGAAGAACTCACAACGGAGTTGGTCTGGGGGTCGGGCCGCGATTGTCGCGGACCTGGAAGTGCTCCAAAGATAAGCAAGTGAGAAGCTCCGGAGTGTGAGCAGTGTTTGGATATGGGGGGGGGGGGGGTTGGGGGGAAGCAGCAGACTAAGGCTGCATGGCTGATATGTGAGCTGCGGAGTTTGGCAGCAGTGGCTGCGTTTGGGGTTGTTGGTGCTGACAGCACTTATCAGTGTTGTGTTACCATAGGAGTGCGGGGCCTGATGATGCTGTGCATGTGCAGAGTGTGTGCACATTGTCAGTGTGTGTGTGTGTGTTCATGGAAGAAGAGAGGCACTTGAGCAGGAAAGTTGCCCGGATGTTGTTTGGCACAAATCGGATCCCAGATACAGTCTTTTGATTGGTTGGTGAAGGTTGGAGATGTAATGAAGGTGGGGGCTTGTGAGAGAGTCAGACTGGAATCTTTTTTGGATGTGCAGCAGGTGAGGAGTTCGTGCACTGGACCATAGCTACACATTAAGGGGCTTTACGGTCATGGATGTTTCATGGCTGAATTTATTTTAAAGGATTCTGAGTTTGTTTAGAGTGTTCCAAAGCAGACTGAAATTGAAGTGAGGGTGAGAGAATTTGGAAAATGGAAAGAGTCCTGGGAAATTGTATGAACGGTTTGTAAATAGTTGGGAGAAAGCAGGTGTGTTGTGATGATACTGGTAAGTGCCATTATTCATGGTAAAGACTTTTGGGCAATGTATTTTCAATGTGTTCAGGTTTTGGTAGTTTTAAATTGTTGCTGAAAAGGTCACTGTAAAATGAGAGCAGGGCTGGAATGTCTGCATGTTCAAAGAATGAACGAGTAATAAAGCTGATAGTGTGAATGTGTAATGAATGAGCGTTAATAATAAGGAAAATATTAATTATTAACTTTTGATGTATATATTAATTTTTGAGATATGATATGAGAAAATTGGAGAGGTTTAATATGCAATGCTGCAAAGTGAACACTGCTTGCACGTGGGAGATGATGTTTTAGAACTGTGTGCAGGTGCACAAGCCTAGCTGTTGAGCGAGTGAGAGAGAAGTATCTTTTGAAAGAAAAACGGTTGGTTGTTGTTGTTGAAGCTGGCAAAAGAAATGAATGGCTGTGGAGAAAGGGGCAGCTGAATCTGTGAGAAGTATTTGGCCAGAGTTTGATTAATAGCTATAAATGTCTGAAGTGTTATGAGTTTTAGACTGTATTAGAGCAGGCTATAACTGTAGCTTTGCTTGAGAGCTTTATTTTCAGTGCTGATACTGAAATGTTGGAGAGAGTGAAACCTGAAATGGATTTGATTCTGTTTACTTGGAAAAAAAATAAGAATTGCTTTTATTCTTTGAAACTACTGTTTGAGCGAGTTTGAGAAATATTTAAAAGAAATTGCTGCATATTTTGAAAGTGAATTTTGGGATTTTATGTTTAAATCTTTTTTATTAAATGCTCAAGTATACAATATTCAACATTGGAACACACATATATTCATATTACATAAGTTCTGTGACAGGTCAAAGTAATCCTGATCATAACTCTGGGCTCTCTTGTTTACATTGAAACCGTTCTCTCTGTCTTAGTCTTTTATGTCTTCAACTACTTGATCCTGAGTTCTACTTCAGCTACATTCCCTTTTCAGGTACATACATGTCTGAGTCCATGTTTTTATGTTAGATCTCTCTATGGCTCTTGCTTCGTCTCTGTTACCAATTCTACTTACTTTATTCAACCCATTAACATCAATGTGAACAATTTAACCTTAATTAGCGTTTCCTTTTATTCATATGTGTATAACTTTTAAGATCTACTACATCTATGTTTACGAATCTTGATTCTTCTATTTCTTTCCCCCCCCCCCCCTCCCTTTCCCTTCCCCCCTCTCCCTTGTTATCCTTTCCCTCCCTCTCTTCTTGGTTATTGAGTTTGTTTGATCCTTAACCAAAGAGTCTATGCTCCCCTCCCCAAATTTCCCTTCTTTCTCCTTCCAACTCTGTCTGTACGTGTTCCCTGTTTCACCATCTTCTTCATCCTCCCCATTTAGAAGTTTATCAGGTAACTGCGGGCTGCTTGCGGGAGCGTGTTCAAAAGGGGACTCCAACACGCTTCAAATTTCTTCCCTTCTATCGATTCCCAGTTCTTTACACCCATCCGTTCTACCCTCATCAACATCAACATTCGTGTTCTCCACTGTTGTCTGAGTGGTGGCCTGGGCGAGAGCCATTCGGCCAGAATAACTTGCTTAGCAATTATAACCGTCTTTGAAGCAAATTCTGTATATCCTCTCTGTGTTGGTTTATTCAGTCTGAAATGACCAAAGAGAATCGCCACATCATAAATCCAAGGTGATTTCCACAATTGTGATACATAAGCGAGCAATCCTTTCCAAAATTCCACCACTGCTGAGCAGTTCCATATCATGTGACCCAAGGTTGCTCCAGCACAATCACATCTGGGGCATGATCCCCAGGGTGACACACCCATATGGAAAGCTTGTCTGGGCGCTATATACGTCCGCACAGCCAGCCTGTACTGCTGTTCCCTAGTGTAGTGCGGCTGTAGTGGAGTGCCTCATGGTCAGGATATGTGTTTTTATCTGTGCCTCTGTGACTGTCTGCATCAGATCTGCACTCCACTGCTGTGCTAGTTATTTGTAATCCAATTCTGCAGCCGTATCTCTAATATACCTGTGGTGAAATGCAAGTGGTACTTCCTGCTGAGCTGCCAGGGAAAATGCATCTGACATTTCTACTTGTACATCCTCCGTGAGATCTTCCCACGGTAAAGAATGTACATAATGTTTTAGCTGCTGGTAGTGAAATCTGTCTTTGTCAGGCAATCCATATTCTCCTTGCAATTCTGCAAAGTTCTTAATCTTGCCTTCTGTGATTAGTACTTGGAGGAGGTACACCACCCTTCGTCGCTTCCACTTCTGAAATGTCCCATATATTTGTCCCGGTTCAAAGTCCATATTACCACATATAGATCGGAAGGGCGTGACATTGGCGGAGAATTTATGCAGCTTGCATATCCATCTCCACACTGCTTTCGCAGTGGGCATTATCATTGCATATTTCAAGATTTCTGGAATTACTGTCCCTCCTACGTGTAGATAATTTGTGAAATGCCACTTTGGTTCCAGCTGTAATTCCAGATCTGTGTTAGAAAATTCTGTCGGCCCCCTGTACCAGTCGTTGATGTGTCGCATTCCACTGGCCACTGTCAAATGTCTCACACTTAACAATCCTAGGCCCCCATATTCAACTGGGATGGTTAATGTAGTTACTGGCAGGCGTGGTTTTCTCCCCCACCACAGGAAACGTTGTACCAACTGATTTAGTTTCTGTTCGTCTCGTCTCTTCAGAAACAGTGGTAGTGTCTGAAAAACGTACAACCACTTTGGGGTTATACACATATTGTATAAGGCTATCCGCCCTAATAGTGAGATAGGCAGGGATCCCCACATGCCCAGTCTGTCTTCTGTCTCTTTTAGCAATTTAGCTACATTTATTTTATATAATTGTCTGAGATCTGCCGGTATCTTTACCCCTAGGTATGTTATGGGTCCTTCCGTCCATTGTAATGATTGCGTACCTGTCCACTTCTCCACCCCTTCTGCGCCCACCGGAAGAACACAGGATTTCGTGATGTTTAGCTTAAACCCCGAGATTTCCCCAAACCTCTGTACTTCCTGTAATAAACAGCCCAGAGAGTGTGCTGGGTCAGTTAATACCAATAACAGGTCATCTGCATAGGCCAGCACTTTTATTTGCCGGCCCACCACTGTAACTCCTGTATTTCTTGGTTGGACACGATAGTTCTCAATAGTAGTTCTAATGCCAGTACAAAAAGGAGTGGGGAGAGCGGACATCCCTGTCTAGTTCCTTTGCTAATCCGAAATTCACTGCCCTTCCCCCCATTGACAATTACACTGGCTCTAGGGTTATTATATAGTGATTTTATTACCTCCCTAAACCATCCCATGATATCCATTCTCGTCAGTACTTGTTCTAAGTATTCCCAATTGACGTGGTCAAACGCCTTTTCGGCATCCAAGCTTAGTATCCAAACCGGTATTTCTTTTGTCTTGCATGCCGACAAGGCTACCAGTAGCTTTCGAACATTGTGTACTGCCCGTCTTCTCCGAATAAACCCTACTTGGTCTTGGCCCACCAGGTCAGGCAAGCATTGCGCCAAGCGTTCTGCCACAATTTTTGCTAGTAATTTGACTTCTACGTTCAGCAGTGAGATGGGCCTGTAGGACCCTGGTCTTTCTGGTGACTTGCCCGCCTTTGGTATCAATGTTATATATGCTACATTGGCATATGCGGGTAGTTCTCCCATCTCAATCACTTCTTCATAATAAGCTAGTAGATGAGCTTGTGCCTGTGGTGGTATTAGTTTATAATATTCCCCTGATAGCCCATCTGGACCTGGGGCTGATCTTAATTTTAACTCTTTTATTGCCTTCTGTAATTCTACTAGTGTTAGTGGCGAATTTAAGCCTTCCCGCTGTTGCTGAGTAATCTGTGGTAGCCTAACGTTTCTCAAATAATCACTTAAAGCTGTCTCTGATAATTGTGTTTGATTAGTGTACAGAGTCTGAAGATATTCAGTGAAGACTTGGGTAATTTCTTTAGGGTTGCTGGTTAACCTACCCTGACTATTCCTTATTGTGGCCACTGTCCTAGAACCCCCCCCCCCCCCCATCCTTTAATTACTCCTGCCAACAAGTGTCCCGATTTATTCCCAAATCTATGGAGTCTGTATTTATAGTATAGAGCCGATCTATGTTCAATTTCATGTAGTTTAGTATTTAAGGCAATTTGCAGTGACTTCACTGTGTCTAGATTTACCTTGGTTGAATACTGGGTATATCTCTTCTGAGCTTTTTTCAATCTGGATTCTAATAACAGGATTCCTGCTGCTCTGCTTTTATTCTTTTTGCTGCAGTATGCCAAAATTTCCCCCCTCAAGACCGCCTTGGACGCTTCCCAGAAGAGAACTGATTGCGTCTGAACATGTTATCTATTGTTCTGGGCGTAATCTTCCCATTTCATATGTAAATATTTAATAAATTTCTCATCAGTATATAAGTATGCCGGGAATCTCCACCCTCTCCCACTTTGGTTATCTGCTTGCAGCTCTAAATCTATCCATACGGCCGCATGGTCTGATATTTCTTCCGGGCCAATGGTTGCCCCTATTAAATGCGGTAGTGTTAAACTGTCTATCAAAATATAATCCAACCTACTTAACGTGTCGTGGGCTCTAGACCTATGAGAATACTCTCTTTCAGTCGGGTGCAATGTTCTCCATGCGTCCACCAAGTTAAGTGTTTTAGAAAACGACCCTAATTCTCTAGCCCTTGTGCCTATGTGATGGGAAGAGACTCTGTTTGAGCAGTCCATTTGAGGGTTAAACACTAAATTAAAATCCCCCACCACTACCAATCTTTTGTTATTATATTTAGCACATTTGACCATCAGGGACCTCAGGAATGAGGGGTCATGTATGTTCGGCCCGTAGACTGTTACCAGTATAAGTTCCATACCTGATAGCCATATTTTTAAAATTAAATATCTCCCGTCTTCCCCAGAGTCCTCCCGGGAGGCCTTATATGTTAATCCTTTCCTAAATAAAACTGCAATCCCTCCTTTCTTCCTGAGGGCCTCCAAGGAAAACACCTCCCCCACCCAACTCCTCTTCAACTTGGCATGTTCTAGGTCTGATAAATGTGTTTCTTGCAGACATGCTATGTCCGCGTTATGACGCTTCAGGGCCATTAGGATTTTAGCTCGTTTGATCGGGGAGTTAATCCCCCCGACGTTCCAGGTTGTTAATCTGACCGGCATTATGATCTCTTGTGGCTAGTTTGTCTGCTAATTCTGCTACCCGTGTTTCCCCCTCATATGTTCTATTTGGGAGCCCGCTTAACCTGTTTTTTACCCCTATCTTTTTACCCTTGTCTATCCCTACTATTTATTTTACCCCCATATCCTCTACCCTCCTTATTCCTACCCCCTCCCCTTCCCGCTTTCCTCCCCCCCTCTCTATTAAACCCCCCTTCTCTTGCTCCAGGTCTAGCCTGTCTGTGGAGAAGTGACCCCCTAGGCACATGAGGCCCCTGCCCACTCTGCCAAATGCACCTTTTTCCTCTGGTGCCTTGCTGAATCGCGTTACCACTAGATTTTTTCTAGTAAGCCTTCTTCCAGCGCTGCTTTCTTTGCTTCCGTCACCGTTTTAAATGATTTCCACTGCCCCTGGATTAGCATCCGCAGAGTTGCCGGAAATTGGAGGGAAAACCTTATGCCTTTATTCACAAGTGCAGAGCATAACGGATGGTACTGTCGCCTCCGCAGTTGCACCTCTGTCGAGAAATCTTGAAAAATTAATACTTTGTGTCCATCGTGTGTCAAAGAGTCCCTCCGCATCCTGAATCCCTGCAAAATCTCCATCCGATGCCTATAATTTAATATCTTGGCTATGATTACTCGTGGGCGCGCTTGTTCTTCGGCCTTGCGTCCCACGCGGTGAGCTCGTTCTACTACGAACGGCCCCATGGTGTCTGTTAGTGCTAGTTCTTTGGCTAGCCATGTTTCAAGCCAGGTGGTTAAATTCTTTTCAGGGATTGTTTCTGGTATCCCCACCAACCGTATATTGCTCCTCCTGGAGCGATTTTCTAAATCCTCTAATTTGTTGTGGTATTCTTGGAGCTGTTTTGTGAGGGTGGCTATGTCTGGGCCATATCCGCGTCCTTCATCTTCCAGGGCCGACACTCGGGTTTCGAGGTCCCCCATTCGAATGCCCACGCCATCTAGCCTTGTATTAAGTTCTTCCAACTTGTGCTCTACTACCGCCCATTTCGGGTCCCATGCCTTCGCTACTGCCATCGTGATTTGCTGGAGTTGTGCTTCCGAAAAGCCTTCCGTTTGCGGAGCAGGTATTTCCGCCATCTTGGTCTCCTGCGTGTTCGTCTTTATTTTCTCTTTTTTCACAGATTTTTGTGCCATCGCTAATGGAGACCTGCTGAGGTATTTGTCCATAAATTACCCCACTTTCCGCGAGATCTGACTTTGGGCACCTTCCGAATAGTTTAAATTTTGGGCAGGGGTCTCAGAGCTCGAGCCACACGCTGCTGCTCAGCTCATGTCCCGACCGGAAGTCAATTGTGGGATTTTAAAAGACTGATTTGATGATCTCACTGATTTGAAAAAAAAAAAAAGAACACCTTTTGCTGATAGATAAGTATTTCCTTTTCAGTCTTGTGTAGGTAAAGAAAATCCATGTCTATTTACTGTGAAATGATGAGATTATATTGAATACAGACACATTTCAGCTGTTTGTTGAGATCTTCTGAGGGTTGTTTTCAGCCTGGTTGATCTGAAGTTGTGAACCTTTATGTAACAATGTTAAACTGAATCTCTGCTGTTTAAAAATTTTGAAGTTTAGTCCTTATCCTTATCCTAGTGGGAATTTCAAAGTTGAGAATTTTTACCTAAATTTGAAGAAAATTAATTTATGCTGGAGAGTTTTATTTTGTCACTTACTGTTCTAATATTCCAAAATACCAATAAGGCAAATTTATATAGTGACTCTCAATATAAAACCATAAGTAACTCACCACAGTGACTTAAATGCTTTACTGCTGATCTCAACGGTGCAACTTGTGGATACTATTATTTCAGCCACAAGACTTTATAGCACCCACCTCCTCACTTATTTTCAACATTTCCATATGTTCATTAATATAACTTCATTGCATCCCAAGCTTTACTGCATAACAAACTTCATTCAAATAATTTAAATCGTACTCATCTTTGAGTTGTTTTTGACGCTGTCGGATGGGAGCTATTATCCGACATGCATATTTCGTCCCAGCTGTTTCAAGGATCACCCCCTACAAGGAGAAGAGCTGTTAAGATATATAACACCCCTCCTACTTTACACTTAAGTTATAACAACAAACTTTTTACCTCAAGATTTCTAAGCATCAGCATGCTGGTATCACTTCGCACTCTTCCCTATCAAGATGGCACTCACAAGCTTTCGACCTAAATTTGAATTTCCCTCACAGTACCGTCACTTCCTGTACTCCACCCCTCAGAGCTGGACTATACTAATGTCATCCATTCAACTTCTAAATTAAGCCTCATGGGCACAACCAATCCCAACTGAAAGATCCGCTGCAACTGTATAACCCATCATATATTTGGGACCATCTTGTTGTCAGTATACAACAAATATAAAGGCCTCACCTTTCCTTACCATAACAGCTCCTGCATTAGGCAAAAGACACTCCCCAAACTAAAATTACAGGGGGTGTGCACAACAGGACTGTGGTGCATTGACAGAACTGTGTGTGGTTCTGAGCACTGAAATAGCTTGGGGTTCTGCAGGATAGGAGTGAGGTGCATTGGCAAAGCTGTGTGTGGGTCTCACCACTGAAATAGCTTGAGGTACTGTAGGGTAAGAGTGAGGTGTATTGGCAGAGCTGTGTATGGTTTTTGCTTTTGGTGTGAGAGGTCCTGGGTTCAACTCCCAGATTAGCCCTCTTTCCTCCCTGCCTGTCCCAGAAGAGGTGGGTAGGAGGTTGGTGTCAGCTGAGCTTGGAGTGGAGGAGTAGCCCAATGGATAGTGCAGTTGCCTGAAAGCCAAGGGAACTGTCTTCTTTCATGAAAAAGTTCCTTTTTCTCCATCCTAGACAATCTGGTTCAGAGCCCATTTTAGCAGTGAAACTGTTTTGGCAGGTGTACTGAATGAGATTTACTTTCATCTGGACAAACACATTGTTGTTCTTGCATTATCACTTGACCTCTCGGCAACCTTTGATTTGGTTAATCATAATTTGTTGTTATCCCGGCTCTGATCACTTGGTATCTCTGGCTTTGTGTTGGCATGGTTTACCTCATTTCTCTCAAACCACTACGTCATCCTCTAGTTCTTCCCACTCCTTGACATGTGGGGTCCCTCAAGGCTCAATCTTATCGTCTATCCTTTTCAACTGTTTCCCGAGTCACCTGGCCACACGTATTCAATCAACTGGTGTTTCATTTAATTTCTATGCTGATGACATCATATTACTCTTTTCAACGGACCTATTCAACCCTAATATCAGCCCATTACAAAACTGCTTAGACGTATCAAACTGGCTTTCGAAACACAAACTACTTTTAAACAAACAGAAGACAGTTGCATGTTGGCTTACTGGTGGTCCATCCATTCCCTCTGCTACTCTGAACCTTTTCGGTACTCCTATTAACTCCTTTTGGTACCTAGGAGTCATTTCAGAGTTCCATCTCATTTTTTTTCTCTGCAGATTTCAAGTTGATGCAAGACCAGCTTCTTTGTTCTTCGGCAATTATGGTCAATCTGTTGTTTTTTGTTTTTTTTTTTAAATCTGGACACATTCCACTATCTTGTTCTCTCTACTAGTCTCCAGGCTTGACTGTTGTAATATTATTTATCTGGGGTGTTCGCATGCAAATCTGAAAACGCTTACGTCCACACAGAACACAGCCATCAAATTAATCTGTCATGCATGAAAATTTGATTACGTGTCCCCGTTGTTTAAAAATTTACATAGGCTGCCAGTTGAGCAACAAATAATGTACAAATTACTTACACTTGACTTCTGAGCACTGAAATAGCTTGAGGTACTGCAGGATGGAAGTGAGGTGCATTGGCAGAGCTAACATAACATAACATAGTAACATAGTAGGTGACGGCAGAAAAAGACCTGTACGGTCCATCCAGTCTGCCCAACAAGCTGTGTGTGTTGTTCTGAGCATTGAAATAGCTTGAGGTACTGCAGGTAGGAGTGAGGAGTGTTGGCAGAGCTGTGTGTCCTTGTTGATAGAAGGTGGAGGTTGATTTTGTAGCTTGCACTGTAGCCGAATGCATTTAATACAGGTGTTTCCATGTATTTCCGTTATACTAAAGTTCAACATCTGTTTAAGGTTTATAGGGCACTCGTATGCTTTCATTTTCTGTGCTAACTCCTAGACCCATTTGTCTCTGATCAATGAAACATTGTCTTATCTTTCACTGCTTCTAGGCCAGACCTCCCTCTCTCTTCCCCCTTCCCAGGTTTTGTTCCCCAGGCTAATCACATTGCCTGAAGTCAAAACCGCAGGAAGAGAATCACAGCTATCCAGTGCTGTCCATGAGAGGGAACTGCAAAAGCAAATATAGTGGGAACCAATTTCCTTAAATTTATATGTTCTCAATGCAAAGCGCTCCCCCAAGCCTCACTTTTGGCAGCTGAAATTCTTTCTCCCCTGTGAAAATGTAATTATGTGGTATTATTGTGCTTCCAATTTTCCTTTGGGCAGCTGCTCCCAGTGAAAAAATGATTAGCATGACACTGGGAAGAGGAGTTGAGAAATACGATTAAAGTCAAATCAGGTGTACGTGTGGGGTTAAGACTGTGGGTTCATTTTGGGGAGGAGGGAATTTGAGAATCTGAGGTATGAGTTAGGTCTCTTTTCTGTTGATCTGCGGTTTTATGAACCTGAGAAAAAATGTCAGAGAGAGAGAGAGGATATTTTTCTCCTTTTATTTTACTATTACTGCTTATTATTCATATAGTGCTACTAAACGTATGCAGCATTGTTCAAAAACAGGAAAGACACAGGCCTTGCTTAGCAGAGTTTACAATCTGTTCATGACAGACAAACAGGACAAATCAGGGATTAGGAGTAACCTTTATTCTGGAAATGATTAAAACAACGTGAGTATTAAACTGGTGAGTAAGCTATAAACCAGAAGCAATGTGTCCCTCTTTTTCATAAGGGACCTCAGCAGTTTACATACTCCAATAGACACATAGCATTGCCCAGGAGTTTACATGCATGAAAGTAGATACTAGGAAAACATGCAGGGTGATTTTCAGAGGGATTTATATGTTGGTTGTCATGTGGTCAATATATAAGTCCTTTAGCTGTGCATTTGTTTTTAAATGTAGATAGTTTCTGGCCATTTAATTCCCTAAACAGCCTGATGCCATCTGTATATTGTTCAGGTTAGCATTTTCCGTGTATGTGCTATAATTTAGAAATCATGAAATGATCCATTTCCCCTTTCAGGGTTTATTACTTGTATAAATCTATGACGTTTTACCTGGAGAAATGTGAAATTAGCTTGATTATCTATGGATGGATTTATTTATGATCATCTAGAAACATGTAGACTACATTCTGTGCAATATCTTAGGAAGTTTCTGAATTATTTTAATTTAATCTTTTTTTTATTGTCCGAACGTTTTAACGTGTTTTGTAACTATGCTTTCTGTTTCACGTGTGCTTAATTTTAGTCTGACTATAGCATGATTTTCGTATGCGTGTTATAACCTGTTCAGCTGTTAAGATAATGTGGGCTAGAAATGTATTACACAAGTATTTTTATGGGGCAGGTTTGGGGCAGGGTGAGGGTGGGCTAAAGAAATATCCAGATAGCGGCAATATTCGCCACTGCTTAGATAATGTATACATTTAGGGGCCCTTGTAGCAAACTGCGGTAAAAAATGACTTTAGCATGTCCTTACACAGGTCATGCTAAGGCCATTTGTGCTGCCAGGATGAAATGGCTGATTTTTCAATTTTCACCATTAATAGCCACATGCTAATTTTTCCATTAGCCATTACTGTGTGAGCCCCTACTGTCACCCATTTTATAGGGGGTAAGGGCTCACGCACTAACCACTTGCAAATTGGTTAGTGCACAACAATGTTGCTGCATTAACCGATTAGCACATAGCATGTCCATTCTCTGCCTCAGACCCACCTCCAGCTATTAGACACGTAGCGCACGCCGATCTCAAAATTACCGCAGAATGCCTGAGTGTGCCCCACAGCAAGGCTTTTATTTTTTCAAGCATTCTTTATTAAATGGTTTCAGAAATGGTAAGCACACATTAGCATAGCTTAGCAAAAGGACCCCCTAGTTTAGATCTACTATCAGGGGACGTTTATTAATCTCCCTGTTTACAAAGCCGCTTGGCAATGATATAGTGGAATTAGAAAAGGTACAGAGAAAGGTGACAACAATTATAAAGGGGACGGGATGACTTCCCTATGAGGAAAGGCTGAAGCAGCTAGGGCTCTTCAGCTTGGAGAAAAGATGGCTGAGGGGAAATATGATAGAAGTCTATAAAATAATGAGTGGAGTGGAACAGGTAGACGTGAATCACTTGTTTACTCTTTCCAAAAATACTAGGACTAGGAGGCAGACAATGAAGTTACAAAGTAGTAAATTTAAAAAAAAATTGGAGAAAATATATTTTCATTCAATGTGTAATTGAACTCTGGAATTCATTGCAGAGAATGTGGTAAAAGTAGTTAGCTTAGCAGGGTTTAAAAAAGGCTTGTATATCTTCCTAAAAGAAAAGTCCATAAGCCATTATTAAGATGGACGGGAAAATCCACTGTTTATTTCTAGGATAAGCAGCATAAAATGTATTGTACTGCTCTGGGATCTTGCCAGGTACTTATGACCTGGATTGGCCACTGCTAAAAACAGGATACTGGGCTTGATGGACCTTCGGTCTGTCCCAGTATGGCAATACTTATGTTCTTATGTTCTTAAGGCTGACACAGCCCATTCAAAGTGAATGGGCTGTGTCAGCAGTACAGTACTGCCATCCGCTAGTGTGGCTTTGTAAACAGGGGCCTAAATGTGCACCACTGAATTACAGTGCGTTATTAATAAGTAGATCCCTTTGCATAAAATGGAACCTGCATTATAATGCACTAGTGGTGTTAATGTACTTTAACACAGTAATACCAATGACTAACTAGGGAGGGGCTGTCATTTGCAACAACATGGGAAATTTCATTGACATACTGTATACCATGTCGCTTCATATTGTGAAACTCAAAAATGAGCAGGAAAAGGGCACACTCTTTCGTTTCCTGATAGTACGCCATTGTGCATGTGTGAACACTGCATACGCACACGCTGTCAGGAAAGGAGTGCACAGTGCTTCAGAAAGAGTGTGCCCTTTTCCTAAACAGAGCGCTCTCTTTCAAAAGAGTGCACACTCAACTGCTTTGCTCCTAAAACCAAAAAATGGCCAACGAAAATAATCAAAACAAACATTCCTGGAAACAACATAAAACAAGACTTTTCTGCCTGCCCACCCCTATTAGTGACTATCCCTATATATCAGGGGATCTCAACCACTTGTCCCCTGGAGGGGTGTCCACTCTGTTACTGAACTTATGTGTCATTTGCAGGCAGGCTAACCTTTCCTTCTAAGGGGTCCTTTTACTAAGGTGCACTAATGGATTTAGCGCATGATAAATCCATTAGCACACCTTAGTAAAAGGACCCCTAAGCCCTCTGCAGAATCACTCACAACGATATTAAACAGAACTCACTCCAGGACTGATCGCTGAGGCAGAGCGACTTCTATTTATCACTACCCTCTGTTGCCTAGCACGTAACTCGTTTCTAATCCAGTTCACCACTTTGGGATCTGCTTCCAGGTCGCTCGGTTTATCTATGAGCCTCTTATGCAGGACAGTATTGAAAGCTTTGCTGAAATCCATGAAAATTATACCTAGTGCATACTACTGATTTAATTTTCTAGTAAATCAATCAAAGAAATCAATCATATTTGTCTGACATGTTCTCCCTATGGTAAGACCATGCTATCTTGGATCTAGCAGCCCGCTTACTTACAAATACTTCTGTAGCCCCTGGCTCAATCACTGTTCAGACCACGGGACTCTGTTGGATGTGCAGGGCCATTAGATAACCCCTGATTCCAGGGATCTTTCCTGACAGGGGGACAGATAGTGATTTATGGTCCTTAGGCTTGTGAAAAACCTTCTTGTCAAGCCCCGGCAGAACAGATATCACATCATACAACAATTATGGTTTTTCCAGAGAGAAACATTTTATTGGGATACTTGAAGCAGATGAATAACTTGACAAATGCAATCCATACAGAAAATCAAGAAAAGTCAAAACGGTCCACAAATTCACAGTGTAAGTAATCTGCACGCATTACAGCTTCTTCCCTACCTGCTTCCTAGCAAAGGCACTCTTTGGAGAGGAACCTATACTGGTTCTTCCCCATATTGGCAAATGTGCAGCCTGATGCCAGTTTTCTCCCATTTTAGTAGAATTGTAATATTCCTGCTGAAGGCACTTATCTCTTTCAAAGAGCAACTCGGTGGAATTTCTACCTGTCTGGCACTCCTCCCTCTAAATCCAAACTGAAACTCCACTTTGCTAAGACACTTGTATTACATGTTTGGTGACTCCAAGGAGTATGGGTCTATGTCTCCTTTCATCAGCTTTTGACTCTGGTCAGTCTCAAGATCCCCTGGGACCTTCAGAAACTCCTATACCTAGGTGCCCAGCAGCTTCGCTCTTGAGCCTCAGCACATGCCTAGAACACAAGCCAAAGTGTGCTAATGAGTTTTAAAACTCAATTAACTTTACCGTTAATTGAGGAGTGGCCTAGTGGTTAGAGCAGGGCTTTTGATATCCAGAGGTGGCTGGTTCAAATCCCAGTGCTGCTCCTTGTGGTCTTGGGCAAGTCACTTAACCCTCTATTATCTCAGGTACAAACTTAGATTATGAACTCTTCAGGGTCCTGTCTGGCACTCCTCCCTCAAATTCCAGACTGAAACTCCAACTCCACTGAAGACACCTCCTACTGGGAAGTTTCTGAGATACAACACATGCCTTCTCTCTGACATTGCATTCCACTGTCCTTTCATACAGTAGAATCTGCATTAATTCTCTAACCGTCAAAGTAAGACTAACTGGCCTGTAGTGTCCAACTTCTTCTGTTTTACACAGATTAGTATATGGTGCATTTTATATGAATGTAGTGAAGCATTGCATCAGATGAAAAATAAGCACGTTCTCTATATATAGGTTTCCCTCATTATTACTATCTAAAGATTTATGAATGCTACTCATCCATAATTTTAATCTGCACCCTTTAAAGGCTCAGGGTCATGGATTTGATATACTGCCTTTCTGTGGTCCAATCACAGCACCTTGCATTAATTATAGGCAGGAAACTTTCTTTGCTTCTAGTGGGCTTGCAATCTACATTTTTGTATCTGGGGCAATGAAGGGCTAAGTGACTTGCTCAGGGTCACAAGGAGCCACAGTGGGAATAAAACCCAGTTCCCCAGGTTTTCAGCCCACTGTGCTAACCATTGGGTTATTCCTCCACTCTGCTTAAGTTTACAAACCTTTGACAATCATGTTTTGCTTAATGGTGTTCAGCAGAAATCAGAAATGAATTCAGGTCTAGGAAAGTTACTTTTACATCCATACAACATTTGCCTCTGTCCTCACTAATAAATTGCTACCCCGCAAGTAAATCAGACTTGTGAGAGTCAGCAACAACCTCAGCACTCAGATCCCAGCTCTCAGAAAGACAGAACTTTGGTCTATCAAGCAAAGGTCATTGACTACATGGGATATACATGAGCTGGAAACATGTTGCCTAGGAAGGGCAGCTTACTCTTAGTAGTAGCCAAATGTACACCTTTTAGAAGGAACTCATCTGCACATTAATGACAGCTAAACTGAATGTGGGGTCCAAATGGTTAAAAACCTACAATACTTTCAGCATGTTCTGCAGTCTTCTAACCTAAGCAGTCAAAAGAATATTAATATAGCATTATGAAACCTTTTCACTGTGATGGTGATCTCCACTTGCCTTCTTTTGATGTTGAGGGTGCTCCTTTGCACTTTCTGTTCTATTCTATTGTTTTCTTTCGAACGCATAGCCCACCTTCTCCCTAAGTGGTCCAAGGTGGGTAACACAACAAAAGCCAGCAAATTCACTGGGATAATTACAACGAGACAAGCATCAAAGAAAATAAAATAATAAAATACAGAGACTGCTACAGTTTTCAAGTCAAAGTAATATTCAAGACCAACCTTACCAGCCTCAGAAGATCATACTGGAACTTAGTCCTTCACTTCCACTGGTTCCTTGTTTAGAGTTAATAGCTCAACACATAGACAGTGGAGCAAAATGAGCCACTGGGGCCATGGCCTAACTGATATCTTGCTCATGACAGCATCAGGAACTAGACTGCAGCCTAAAAGGTGTTCTGCTTCCCCCTGGCTCAATGTGGTCTCTAAATCTTCAATGGATTTGGTCCACCCAATCTGATCTTGTTTGCAACCATCGCCTTTGTCTTTTTTCTTCACTCCTTTAACTTCCATCTTCTCTCTCTCTTCTAACACATAAATATACCCATCATGACAAGCAGGATTTTTAAACCTACAACTTCTCTGGCATGAATTATTGGGCTCTCTCCAATTCACCAACCCTCTCCATCTCAACTTTCTAATGTTCTTAGCCCCTGGCCATGAGCACTAACTGTAACCTGATCTATTCAAGTATTGTGACGTATTTCATTTTAAAACATTCTAGGGCATTGTAGAAAATATACTAAGAGTGTGTGAAAAATAAAATCTCCATTTTTTTAAAAATAGCATCAGCAAAAATTGAGAAACTACAAATCCATTTCTACTGTGAGATGTTCTGCATGAACAATGACAAGTTTGCTAGTTCTGAAGAACCCCCCCCCCCCCCGAGTACGACTTTGTATTTATCCTGGGTTTACCCCCAAAGCATTTCTTTTCAAATGGTATATCAATCATATTTTCCCCCTCCCTCTAGATCACTCACAAACTTTGGAAACTGGAAAAATCAGAGGTTTCCCTAGGAGGATCTGTCTCAGCACAAAATTTGGCGCAGCTACATCTAGCCACTCCAAAATCATAAAGGGAGAAAGACACATATATAAATTACAAATGACAACATCCATAGAATCATGCCTATGGGTAGGCACCAAATACTCATGTATGTTACTGAATACTAGTACATATGTGGGAAAAAGGCATCGCTAATTGGACTTTATCAGCCATGATTATATAAAATATATGTGTATACTCTTTAGCACATATGTGAAAGGGGGCATTCATGTGGGCGGAGCATAGGTAGCTAAGGGGCATTCTAGCGGACATGTGCATAACTTACAGAATACTGTAAGGTATGCATGAATGTGGTGCCGCATAGCCACGAACACTTTCACCAAGTGATTGTGGCTACATGGTAACATGTAAGTGGTGCCTTATTCCTGTATTCTCTAATGGCACTTATCCATGTAAGTACCTTTATAGAATACCACTTGCTGCCATGATTTTTGGTACATATTTTGTGGCACCCTTTACTGAGTTACCCCCGTAGACATTTTGCCGTTTGATAAGCCTCTGTTCTGTTGAGACAAGGATAAGAAGCTCAGTTTGCCACTTTTGGTCCACTTCTTCAAAGTATTTTACCCATCTAAATTACAGGGCAAAGACCAAAATAGTAGAAGCAGACATTTTTCATCATTTTTTCCTGAACGGTGAAAGCTGTAATTTTTCCAGTGAAAATTTTCCATTCATTGCCAGAAGCTATCATTAAATAGAATCTCATCTTGTAGTTAAAATGGGAACAGACTGTGTGAGAAAGTTTGTGGCTCGCTTAAAACGTAGGATAAGCTGTGGCGATATAATTCTTCCCGTTATCATAGGTGGTCTTGGTCCAGATGTAGGTCTGGATACTCAAAGGGTGGCCTCCCAGGCTAATTTTGCACCTGCAAGAGTTGAAGAAATAAGAGTAAGTGGAGTCAATTTATGTCTCTGGATTCTTCTGTTATCTCAGTCTAAAGAATTCTGGGGGATATTAGACAGAAGCTCCTTCCCCAGCCACATCTGAAAAAGGGTCATGGCCCGTGTGCATCATTATCCTCTTTGGATAATTCTCCTATTGATACACAAAAGATATTAGAGACCTACAGAGAATCCTGAACCCATGAGGCTCCTCTAGTCCAATGTACTGCAGCTCATACCTTTCTTAAAATGTAGGTTGGCTTCCTGTTGCCTTACTGGAACGTACTATATCCTTCTAGCTTAGAATTCTAGCAAAAGACAGAGGGTGTGGTCTTTTTCTATCTCTGAGTTTCAGTTTCCCATGTGATCAACGCTAAATGATGGCTTAATTAATTAGAAATGTGGTTACTGATCTTACTAGGGTACCCCTCTATATACAGCAATAAAGGAGTCAATATCCAAGTGATTTGTCCAGTTAATTAAGGAGGTAGTGGACAAAATCATCATTTCTTAAGCCCCAGGATCACAGACTGGTAATATTTGGCTGGACAATTCAATGCCTGGCTAAAATTTAACAGGTTAAAGAGAGGAGGGATTGGAGGCATGCTAGAGGTCTGGTTAACATTTCATCCGATAGTGTCAATATTAAGTACTTTCTGATTAAAGAACAAGTTAAGTTGGGCTGTGTAGAGAAATCTTCTGGTTATCGTTATTCAGGGTATTCAACTGCACTCATTTAACCAAATAAGACTTCACTGAGTATCAGTCCTACAATGTTTATACTCCAAAAAAAGAGAGAGGTTTTTTTTTTTTTTGTGAAATCAAGAAACTTGTGTGTCCCTGTTCTTCGATTCCCAAGTCATTCTTGTGCATTATTATGGTCATAATCACCTTCCTGCTCTTCCACTCTGTGACAACACAAGGCGAAGGCAGCTGCTCATCAACATCACAAGAGTGCATTCTGAGCCAAGAAATCCACTGCTATCCAAACCAAAAAGACTTGTTGGGAGCCAGGATGGGCAGAGTTACACTGGAATCCTAATCATTTCATTGTAACAATGAGCCCTTCAAAAATGTAGACATGCTGCAAAACTCAAATCAGGCTTTATCATCTTCATCAGTTACTTTGCCTCCTTTGTCAGGCTAAAAAATGCCTTTGGATGCCTGAAAAAGGGAGCTTTGCAGTTCCAGAGTCTGATGCTTTTTGAAACATTCATTTGTCTTATAAAGGTGTCATCTCAGTCTAACTGCACTGTTGGTTATCTTTTAACTAATTTTATTTTTTGATGGCCTGCCACACTGCGTTCTTTCTGTAGTAGAAATATGTCCATGTTTCAAGCACTGAGCCAGCACTGCGGTTGTAGGGATAGTAAATGGCTTCAGGTCACCTAAAACATGTTAAGTCCTGATTTCCCTAAAAACTGCAAGATTATTTTCTCTTCATGAACCAGGGCAAAACTGAGACTGGCTCAGTCCATGTCACTTCAGACAGGTGGTACAGATGAATTGTGGATACTTACAGTTTGTTGGGATGTGCAATAAAGCACAAGGAGTATATGGCAAAATCAAACTCTGGGCTGGAGCCAATGAATGAGGAGCCAACTTCCTTAAAATAACCATCCCAGTGGAACTGCTTCCCCAGCACATCAGGGTAGGTGTTCCACTGCAGCAAGACAGAGAGAGAGAGAGAGAGAGACATTTAGATGATAGAGTGGTCAACAGATTAGGTTTGGGACAGAGATGGAAAAAAGGAGAGGGGGGGGGGAACAAAAGAATATAATTACAGTTCACAAATGGTTCCAAGTGACCTGGTTCTGGATTTTCTCAAACCCCTCCCCCTTCCCACCTCCTGATGGATTCTGGGAACTGTAGTGCTGATATAAAATGGAGAAAACAGGACTACACATCCTAGAGAATACCAGGATATAAATGAAAAATCTAGGCCTGCTCAAATGTCTTCATTCAAAGTTTGTATACATTAGCAGCTTTGATTTTCAGTGCAGTGAAATCTGGCTAGGGTTACCATATGGCTCCAGAAAAAGGAGGGCACATTGATCTAGTCCGGGTTTTGCTTTCAGTGAGAGCAATGGAAGTAAAACCCAGACTGGCTCAATCTGCTCTCCTTTTGTTGGAGCCATATGGTAACCCTAAATCTGGCCATTCAGAGCATCCCTCCCTCTGTCAAAAAGATGTTAGGCCTCCTCCCTGTTATTTCCCTCCCTCCCCAACTGTAACTTTTGAAAAGCCTCTGCAGAATAATTTCCATCTCCTTCCTATTAAATTGTAAATAAAAATGTCCCATCAGCAAGATCTCCCTTCTTCCCTCAGTCCCAACTGTCAAAATGTAAACAATGTCAACCCTAATTGAATACCCCTTCACTGCACAGCCTCAGGGATCCTCAGCCAATATTTTAGCCTTTATTGGGGTCCTCGCAGGGAGGCAGGGAAATCCTCAGCCTTCACTGTAACCAGTTATGGCAGTCTGGATGGATGGAGGAGGATAATACCATCAGGGCAGGGTTATTTCTATATTTAGCAATCAGGATGGAAAGAAGGAAGGGGACTGTGACAAGAGGATACTTTTTTTTTTAATTGACATTTTGGAGGGAGGAAAAGAAGAGAATCAGTGGCTTGCTGGAGAGATTTCTTTAGCGAATTTAGCTGACTAGCTCTGATGTTCAGCACTAATTAGGTCAGTTTAGGAAGGATATCAACCCCTCCAGGATTTTTCAGTCAATCAAACACAGTCATAATCAGATTGCCTTAGCCACTTCTTCTGGTCTAATTGCTGACCAATTGGTGCCTTGCTTTAAGAAAAGTTGAAAATATTTAACCTTCCCCATCACCCTGGTGCCCACTCCAAGTTTTACCTCTTCTACATTCTTCTGTCTCAGATTCTGCCCAGTCTCCTTCACACCCTACTTTTAGCTCATTCTCTGAATGTACTGTTCCCTGGTCATTGGCAGTTGAAAAAGTTGTGCCTGCTGTGAATCTTCTACCTTTTCCAGCTTATTTTCCAAAACAACGTCTGCATCCTCTCCTGCTTGATGTCATTGTTATGGTATCACAGGAATCTCAAGTAGTTTCTATAGTCTGGGTGTTCGTCAAAGCAGTAGAACATTTGCTGGATATCTTCTGTTATGGTGATGGGTTCCTTTCTGAAGTAAATCAAGATTCCTAATAAGCTGTTGATCATATCAGACCCAGAAAGCACCACATTGTTGAGTGAATTTCCTTGAAATTGAGCGCTGAATCCTGATCTGTCCTGGTTTTTGTGGGTGATACACAAAAAACATTCTTCATTGTCTTTTAATGGTAGAGCTGGCTCTGTATGGCCATTATCTAGCATGTTTTGCATGAAAGTTATAAAGTGCTATTTTGTCTCTGACTTCCTTCTTAGAGTCTTCTGCAATGAAGTGAGTCAAGAGAGAGCTTGCTGTCTGTTATTAGTGAGTCATGATCTGGGCATCCGAAATGGTAGAGGAGCTACCCAACAGTTTGACTCATCTTTGTAGAATTCCGTATCCATGATTCTGATGAACTCTCTGTCTTCTCCTGAGTCAGTTTGTCATCATCCTTGATGACTTGAGACATTGATTTTCTCCAGATGTTCTCCTAAATCTGGAGGAGTGGTGTTCTTACAGATGATTGAAACAGGGTCTGGTTCTTCCCAGCTGAAAACCTCCTTTACGTGCAGATGGTTATGGCACTATCTAACTGCATTGGATTCATAAACACACACTGGGTGTTTATAGAAGTTAATCAAATACTTGAACCTCAAAGTAGGAGGCCCTCCCCTCCGAAGGGACACCAGCTTGTAAGTGGTGGAGGGGCTTCCGTGTTTCAATGACTCAGAGGGCTATGCTGAAGGGTTACCCATATCAGACAGGCCTCTGAGGAGAAACCAGACAAAGAGTGTCCCAAATTGGAGGATCCAAGATGGCGTCGAGGGAGGATGTACGTTAGTTGAGTTCCCGTTTTACACCAGAATACCTGAAGAAGTAGGTGCGCTCCCCAGAAAATGGGGAAGAAGAAAGGCAAAGCCGTGGTGTTGCCCTCCTCGAACACGGCTGGGGTTCCCACCACTTCTCAGTCTACTTTGGAGAGATTCGGGGTCATAACTTCGGGGATATCAGTTCCTGCTTTGGGGAACAGCAAGGCTTTATTGCCAAATCTCAGTGGAGAGGGAGTGACTTTGAGTCCCCCTGTTGGCATGACCTCTCCAAGACCCGGAAACAGTAACGCTTCGCTATGAAGGTCAACAGTGGAAATGCCCGAAGTGGGTTAGGATTTTCATGCGATCCGAGGAGGTCCTGGCGCAGCATTGACTCCGGATAATAAACCAACTGGGGGATTGGAGAGTGAGCTTTCCCCCCCGAAGATATCTGGAACACTTTCTGTGGAGAAATTGGACCTGGTGAAGCCAAACAATGTCACAATGGATGCACTATGGGAAGTGCTGCAGAGTGTGAATAACTCTCTTCTTCAGATGCCAAAATTTTTTTAGGAATAAATATGTGACTATATCAATACTTATCTAACAAAGTGGAAGTCCAAGATAAAAAAATAAAGACTTTGATTTTGGAAATGGTTTCTCTACGAAAATCAGTTAATCTGGTAATGAAGGACAATTATGTTTCTTGTAAAAAAATTGGAACTTCTGGAGAACCAATTAAGGAAAAATAACTTGAGAAAGATAAATTTTCCTAAAATACCTTGTATATAGAGTTATATTATTAGTGACTTTTGCCTTTGATTTAGATAGGAACAATGTTTTGAAATTGTATTTCCGACATATGGCTGATAGTTTTTTTGGGGTTCAAAGATAAATATATTTCCTGATATATCAAAGGAATCACAGACTAGGAGGTGTGAACTCTTGGCTTTTAAGCCAAGAATCATTGCCCTAGGTGGGACCTTCCTAGAGCGATTCCCTTGTAAGTGTTTTATTTCCTGATTACTTATTTGTTGAACCCAGGAAATTACAAGAGTTTGTGGAGTTAAAAGAACAGATGAAGAACCCTCTGCAACAACTTCCTTTAAGTTACCACTGTACCTGCTGCAATTACCGATTAACCTTCCTCCCTCAGAAAATATGAATTGTAAGATTAACCATTCCGTGTTTTTCTTATTTTCTTTGAGATTGTTTTCCTGATCTTGGATCCCCCCAATTGTGGACAATAATGTGGACTAACAAAGATGATATTTTTCCTTAATGTTTGTTTTACTTGATATTTTCTCTTTTCTTTCCCATTTATGTATTGGACATAAATGTAATATAAAATGAATAAATAAAATAATAAAAACAAAGGAGGCCCTAATTGCACGTACTTAGAACTTCTTCTGCAGAAATTTTCATTTTGTTTCAGTTTTTATTTTTGTTTTCTTTTGTTTGTTCATTTGAGGGCAATATTGAAAACAGTGTGCACTCTTCACCAAGGGTGTGCACTATTTCCGACACAGGAGAAAACCTGAAATTTCTGGGGTCTTCCTGTCATTTCAGGTCATAAATGATGAAATGATATGGGAAATATAGCTGATATTTTCCATGTCGTTACAAGGACTGCACAGCTGTAGTTTGGGAAGTCCTGTTTTAAAATAGACAGATGATGGGAGAAATTGAGAAGTAGCAGAGCTTTATTTATTTTTAACTAAATGAAAGAGGGAGTCAGTGTGGCAAAAAGGAATAAGATCTAGAGAATGCCTTCATCCTGCAGAAGGAGGGTGAAAAGTGCATGAACTATGCTAAGAACTCATGCTGATGTTGGAGAGATTAACAGCTCCCAGTCCATAGACTCAACTGTGTAAAGCCAGGGGTGGCTCACCCTATCCTTTTGAGCTGCAGCCCCCTTGGTGACTTCATTATAAAAACAGAGCATGAGAGAGGTTGATGACGGTGGTCAGAATGACATGTAATTTCATTTCTTACTGCTGAAGACTTCGGTCACAAATGAAGTGAAAGAATGTAAATCAGGGCTCGCTTTCTGGTATATTTGGGCTCAGGAAACAGCTGCAGCTGCTGATGTGACCCCAGGCCAATGCCAGACAACACTGCTTTCCATTTCAATGGGCCCCAGAAACGTAATGTGATTTGGTCCTACCAAATCAAAAAAGTCAATAGTTCGGGAATCTGGGCTCTTTTTTCCAGCTGCATGGCTCGAGAAAGAATTGTAACCAGAAATTTATCACCTGCCCTACCTCCTCTTGTCAGCCCTGGACAGCTGGGTAAGGCAGAAATTGATGTGCATCTTAGTGCTAGATCCACAAGTTAGATAGATTGGTTCTAAGGTTGCCAACTCACCCAGGTAGACTGATCAGGCTGTTCATTGCATAAATGGACTTATAGTTCCTGTTATCTCAGGGAAATCAATGGGTAATCAGAACTGCAACTCCATGCATGCAACAGAGTAAATTCAGGACTGAATTAGCCTGTTCAGTTGACCTACAGTGAGTTGCCAGCCTTCATTTGTACCAATACATCTGGCTCCTGGGCTTTTATTTTTTTGGCTTGTATAGGGCCTGGTCTATAATCTGCTTTTAAATTTGTTCTTTTAGCATGTCCCACTGAGTTGGGGCCTGGGCACAAGAGGCAGAGTGTTAGGTGAAAGAGTGCCCTTCTGCTGACAGAGCAATACATCTGAGATCAAAGCAAACGTGTGAGACCTGTGTAACTTCCAACTTCATTTGTTCGGCTGTTCCTCTTAGTGGAGGAGTGGCCTAGTGGTTAGGGTGGTGGACTTTGGTCTTGAGGAACTGAGTTCAATTCCCACTTAAGGCACAGACAACTCCTTGTGATTCTGGGAAGTCACTTAATCCTCCATTGTCCCATGTAAGCCGCATTGAGCCTGCCATGAGTGGGAAAGCGCAGGGTACAAATGTAATAAAATTCAGGGAAAGCTAGGACCTTTTGAGGCTAAGCTGAGATCCCAGGACACAGGGCATGCTAATGTAGCTGTTCTTCCTTTTCTTTCTTGGTTGATTGTAATTTCATTTTTCCCTCTCTTCGTTTTTTAAGCATTGTATTGTTGTAATCCATCCTGCATTGTCTTCACTTGACTTCAAAGGGCAATATATCAAACCTTAAAATAAACAAAACTAAACTAATCATCTTCTTGGTTTGCTGAACAAAGTCATGTGTTCAGTTTCTGGAGGAAGATTCATGTACCTCCTGCTGTGTTTTGTGCTGATTGCAAATGGAAGGAGACAGGTCTGCTAATCTCAAAATTCTCTGGGATGGCAGCTCAAAAACTAAGACTGGCCAAAGGTCTCTAGATGTTGGGTCATAACACTAGTTATAGAACATAGAAAGAGACTAGAAACTTCCAAGAGTGTGCTTTTGTGAATTACCAGAAGCTAACATAATTGATCAACCATACCACTATCTGGTTTTTGCTACCAGCAGAACATATCCTGAGCTTCCTCTTCCATTTTTACTCTGCAGTAGCTGACTGTGGGGAAAAATATTTTGTCAGATTTGAGCTGGAAACTGCAAAGCAGAGATTTGTTCAAGCACCACACATAGAGATTGTTCTTACACAGGGAATTTTATCCACTAAAGTGCAATACTAAAGACTAAAGAATTAATCTTTAAACCCTGTGGTCAGTGTTTCTTTTAAATGCCAGCCACAGCATTTAAATTCTTTATGTATATTCAGCGCTGCTATCAATAGCAGTGGTGATGCTAAACAGACAGACCATTGACCAGCACAGTCTATAGCAGGGGTGGGCAAATCTCAGTCTTCCAGGGCCGCAACACAGCTGGGTTTTCAGAATTTCCCCAATGAATATGCATGAGATCTATTTGCATACAGTGGAGGCAGTGCATGCAAATAGAACTCATGCATATTAATTGGACACGAGTCAGGGACCCCTGAGCTCTGGAATCATCTGTAATATAATGCTACTTGCTTCTGCATTTGTCACACACATCAAACCCTTCCTGCCTCTGCTCCACTCCAGTGCCAGGAGAGGACTTACCGGCCCATCGTAGTTGTGACTGTAATAGTCAAGGAGACCTTCCTTTTCCAGGAAGTAAAAACGGATCCAGCTGTGAAATCCAGACACCTTCCCATTCTTCACCTCTCCTGCATGGAAAACACATACCTGGTTACCATGGATACAGAGGGAAAAACTTAGGACAATTGGATATCCTGGATATTGGGAGGGCTGTATGTGTCTGAGTATAAGGGGCACAAGGAGAGAGTGGCTGCATGTAGTTACCATAGATATGGGCAGTGACGTACCAAGGGCAGGGCAGTGAGGGTGGTCCGCCCCAGGGTACAGTCAGCAAGGGAGTACAATGAGCAGTTGTAGACCTTTGGCGGGTCATCTCCCGCACTCCCGCGAAAGTGGGAAAGTCTCCCGCTGAAACACGCGGTGCTAGCTCCCATTTCCGGCCACTGCTGCTTCTCCTGTTGAGTAGCAGCGGCAGCTACAAAAAAAAGAGCTAATTAAACAAACATCATTTCACGTCACTGCCCCTGGAGCAGGAAGTTGAGATCGACTTCCTGCTAAGCTACACTCCTCTGGGAACAGTGAGAGGAGAGAGGAGTGGCTGCAGAGCCAACAGCCAATGCCTGAAGGCTGCCTGCGATGCCGCGCTTGCTTAAAAAATTTTTTTTTGTTTGTTAGTTCTTTTTTTTTTTGTAGCGGCCGCTGCTGCTCAACAGAAGAAACAGCAGTAGCCAAGAAACGAAGATCTGGTGGAAGGAGGAACGGGAGGCAGGAGGTAAGATAGAGAGAGTGGGGAGAGAAGGAAGGGAGATGGAGCGGGAGGCAGGAGGTAAAATAGAGAGAGTGGGGAGAGACAGAGGGGAGACGGAGAAGGGGTTGAGAAAGAGAGAAGCTGCTGGTGAAAGGACAGGGAGAAAGGGGGGATCCTGGCTGAGATCAGAAAGAGGGAAGACGCTGGAAGGAAAGGTAGGGAGAGAAACAGAAGAGACATTGAATGATGGGGAGAAAGAGGGGGGGAAATGATGTAAAAGGGTAGACAGACAAACACTAGATGGAAAGAAGGGGATAGAGAGAGAGAGACACTGGATGGAAGGATCGGGAGAGGGGGTAGATGGATGGAAGGATGGGGAGAGAAATAGGGAAGATGGATGGAAGGATGGGGAGAGAAAGACGCTGGATGGAAGGATGTGAAAAGAGAAGGGACACTGAACAGAAAAGGGTAGAGAGATAGAGAGACACTGGATAGAAGGAGGGGGAGAGAGAGACATTAGATGGAAGGATCAGGAGAGAGGGTAGATGGGTGGAAGGATGGGGAGAGAAAGAGGGAAGACGCTGGATGGAAGGGTAGGGAGAAAGAGGAGAAGCTGGATGGAAGGATGCAGAAAGAAAGATGGGAGACACTGGAAGGATGGGGAGAGAAAGAGGAGAGCTGCTGGATGGAAAAGGGGAGTAGTGAAAGACTGGAGAATAAGAGGAACGGGCATGGGGAGAACAAGGGTAAGGAAAAGATGAAAAGCCGTAGGTAGATGAAGTAAAAAGAAGGAAATTAATGAATGGATAGTAAGAATGAATTAAATCTGGACAGAGAGAGAAAGGCAGAAAGCAAAGAAAAAGAAGAGAAAATGACAAATGGCCAGGAAACCCTGGCAAAAGAGTTAAGAGAAAATGAAGGGAAACAGAATCAAGAGACTGGCAGCAACACAATTAGAAAAAGTAAATGGCCATACAACAAAGGTAAAGAAAATAATTTTATTTCTAATTTAGGATAAAGTAATATGGTAGCTGTGTTAATAAAGTTTCAGAGACCAATACTTCCTTCCTCAGGTCAGGAGAGGATACCATAACAGCATTATACTGACCTGAGGCAGGAGGTTTTGGCCTATGAAAGCTAATTGAAAAGGGTGTTAGGTTATTAAATAAATTATTTTCTGAAATGGCCGTGGGTTTGAGATGTGCCAGGGGGTGAAGCCAATGCAAAGTGGGGCAGGGCTGTGGGTGTGTACTAAAATCTCCCTCTCAAAAATTGGGACCCCTTAGCATCTCTGCAGTTGTGTCGGCTCTGACAGTCCCCTGCCCCTGAACAGGAAGTTGACATCAGAGGGGACAGGAGATTGACAGAGTCAACAGCCACACGACTGCTCAGCTCACACTCTTGCTCGGAGGAGGGAGGGCAGGGGAGACGCGCCTTGAGGAGAGGGTGCTCTCCCCCAGGTGGCAACCTGTCACGACTGTGGTCATGATCCCTCTCTGACTCACCTTACTTCCAATGGTCAGCTGCTGAGCTGGCTACTGTCTGCATGGTTGTTTCTTTCCTGTGTGTTTCAAGCCTCACTTTGGTGTTCAGTGTGTATTTCCTGCCTCTGTCTTGTAGGGTTTCCACTGCCTCTGTTTTTCAAGCCTCACTTTGGGCTCTGTGTATTTCCTGCCTCTGTTCTGTTTATAAGGAAGTGTGGCACCTTCATTCAGTGCCTTTGCAATGCCAAAGGTCCCCAGGTTAGTCTGTGTGTTTGTGAGCACTTCTGCCTAGATCCTTGTTGCTTTGTTCATAGCCTGTGTGCCCGTGGGCACTTCTGTTTCTGTTCTACTCTGTTTGTTTGCTTTGTGTCCAGCCTAGTCTGCCTTGCTTGTTCTAGTCCCTTCTACCTTAGCTTTAGCCTTTGTTCTGTTGTTTGTCTGTGTGGGTCAGCTTTGTGTCCTGCCTTGCTTGTTCTAGTCCCTTCTACCTTAGCTTTAGCCTTTGTTCTGTTGTTTGTCTGTGTGGGTTAGCTTTGTGTCTTGCCTAGTCTGCCTTGCTTGTTCTAGTCTCTTCTACCTTAGCTTCAGCCTTAGTTCTGTTGTTTGTCTGTGTGGGTCAGCTTTGTATCCTGCTTGTCTCTGCCTTGCTAACCTTCAGCTTTGGTTCTGTCCCTGCTTGTCTTTACCCCAGTAGTCTTTAGCTCCAGTCCCCTCCCTGCTTGTATCTGCCTGTTTGTAGCCAAGCTTGTTCCTGAATCCAGTTCCAGTCCAGTCAAGCCAAGCGTGTTCCAGTATCTGACTCTAGCCAAGCCAAGTGCATCCTGAATCCTGCCCAGTCTTGCTTGGGGGGGGAGGGGGGTTGCCTCCTGCTGCCGCTCGTCGACAGTAGGCCAAGGGCTCACATTGTTCCAGAGTCCGTGACTGTTTGTTCAAAGCCTGGGATTGTGACACAACCAAGATAAGTACACTACTGGGTATGGGAGAGAGGCGGTGTGTACCTGGATACTATAAATATGGTTACTAGGTATACAATGGTAGTAATACTGCTGAAACTTGGTGTAAATGCTGGCGTCCAAGTTAGGTGCACTGACCCAGTATTCTATAACTACATGTATTCTATAACTTGGAACACCCCTGACACAACCATGAGCCTCCCGTGGCCACACCCCCTTTCAAGATACACGCTATGGGAGTTAGGCTCACTGCCTTATAGAACAATGTGCAGCAGATATACAGGGAGATATTAATGAGTGCCAATTAACATCAATAATTGGTTGTTAGCTCCCAATTATTGGTGTCATTGAGCTCGTTTAGCAATTAATTTGTGCGTGAATATTTGGCCCTTAGTGTAGCAGTATGATAAGGCAGAGCAGGACACACTCACTAAATACAATCAAAATGTGTGATATGTGGATTGGCCTCATGCTTTCCTCAGAGCACGCTGGCATTTGCAAATATTGCTTCTCTTAGGGAAATTGGAAATTCAAGTCCATAGATACAATGGCAGTAAAAGCAGGACTACAGCAGTGGGTGAGGTGATGCCCTAGAGCTGATAAGCCAACTGAACTGCTCGTCTGTAAATGTGCATTCTGCTAGACCCACTACTCACCCACAAAAATGTGCTCAAAGCCACTGGAGTCCTGCTCAGTCTTGGATCTTGAGTACAGGCCGAACCACATCTTCTTCAGGTCTGCCACAAACTCTTGCTGGTTGCCGTATTTTTCTGTAAGGGGAAAACGCTGTATCACCGATCGCATACGAGAAGATAACAAAACCCAGCTCACAAAGCAGAGCAAGGCATGTCAATACTACATCCTCCGAGCTAGAATTTAGTGTACTGGGTGTGCAAGAGAAATTGTAATACTTAAAACATGCATGATCAGGTGAACAATCTCCCACAATCTACAGAAGTGACATTAAACTCAGCTTGATGATAGCAGTTCACAGAAAGGGATGAGGCGGTAAACGAGATGCCTCAAATTTCTGCTCCTGATGATGGAGAGGCCGGGAGAAGTAAAGAAGAACCATAAGGGTCAATATTCAGTTGAAAGGTTCCTGCCTGATTAAAACACGCTCAGCAGGCCATCTGTGGTTATTCAGTAGCACTTAACCGCACAGTGCTGTTGAATATCCTCGCTGACCGCCACTGCAGTGTCCGGTTAGTGGTGGGACAGTCCTAGACAGCAGTTTTAGGAACACAGCTAACCAAGCAGATTATTTATGTATTTTTAACTAAGTAATGTATAGACCACACTACTGTACAATTCTTGGCAGTTTCCAAGAAAACATACATAATAAAATTCTTAACAAGTAGCACAGAAACCTCCAAACATAATTAAACATAGAATATAAAATAAGATTTCCATACAGCACTTAAATATAATAAAGCATGAACCCAATAGCAGTCACTAAATTCATGGATAGCTGGTTATGGGGCATTTAACCAGCCAGGTGAATATCAGGGAGATTATCTGTGTAAAGCGCTGCGTACGTCTAGTAGCGCTATAGAAATGATAAGTAGTAGTAGTAGAACTGCATATTAATCAGCTAAATGAAAAAAAAATATTTTTCTGCTAATGCACACATTGCTTTGTATTTAAAACTATTTTGAGGTGGTTCAATTTAGATTGTTGGTACAGGCATTGTTATTATCACAGGTGGATTACTGCAATCTAATTTATTCGGGGTATAAAGAATTTCTTGAAAAAACTCCAACCTATTCAAAATACTTCTGTTCGATTAATTTTTTTTCTCTGTCCAAAAATGAGAGAATTACGCTTTTCTACCAGAAGTTACATTGGTTACCGATTGAGACAAGAATTATTTTTAAACTTTTGTGTGTTCAATATAAAATAATATATGGGATTTTACCATCTTATATATACAACCATTTTCAATTTGTGCAACCAGCGAGAAATCGTAGGGGTTGCGATAAATTCCATCTTTTCATTTCCAATTCCTAAAGCAAAGAAATCTTTAATATTGTTCCATTGTTTCTCTGGCTTATCAGGCTTTAAAAACATGGAGTAAATTGCCTAAGGATTTACAAACTATTACTCACTATTATTCATTCAGAAAATTTGTGAAAACTTTTTTATTCCGGAAATTTGTTTTAGAAATATCTTAACTATATTGTATATGTAATTAGTAGTGATTGTTCTAGTCTTCTTATATTGTAATCCACTTAAAACGTTGCTGGCTTTAGCAGAATATAAATTCTGGTATATTTTTTCTGGGTGAAGGGGAAAAGGGACTGCTGCATGCAATGTAATTATGCTTCTGTCTCCTTCCACAGAAACAGAATTCTGAAAACAACATTCCAGATGTGAGCTTCCAGGAGATGTATTTGGAGATCTTCTGCTGCCACCTACTGGCTGCCTACTTCATTTGCATCTCATCTTACTACACTGCCATCTCCCTAATTTTCAGTGGCTTATTATAGAAAGTATTAGTCGCTTTGAGGATATTATGGATGTGTTGGAGTTGGGTGGTTCTTTTGGGGTTTCTGGAGGTCGTTTGTGGAATACTTTTATCCTATGAAATGTTCTGATACGAAATCATTAAGTGTGTTAAATCTCACTGCAGTTTAGATTCCTGTCCTACTTTTGTCATGAAGGATATATCTCTGGTTTTACTTGATAAACTTACAGAATGGTTTAATGATACTTTAGCCAGTGGTATTTTTCCAGCATCCTTGGGGGAAATTGTTCTTACCCCAATTCCTAAGAACCCGAGCGTGGGGCAACTTACAGTCTGTCAGTAACTATTGACCTGTTGCCTCCATTCCATTGTTTATAAGGATGTCGGAGAGATATGTGGTGAAATTATTGTATGACTATATAGATGATCATAATATTCTTCATATCTCTCAGTCTGGATTTAGTACTGAAACGGTGCTAGGGGCCTTGATTGTACAAAGAAAATCTTTATTGAGCAAGGGACAGAGTTCCATTATGATTATTATTCAGTTTGATCTTTCAGTGGTGTTTGATTTGGTTGATCATGATCTTTTGTTATCCAGATTGAGCAATTTGGGTATGGGAGGATTTGTATTATCATGGTTTAAAGGTTTCTTATCCATGCAAAAGGCAGAATTGTCTATCTTTGAGTTGGATGCCGGGTTGCAGAGTTCCCTAGGAGTCAGCACTGTCTCCATCTTTGTTTAATATTCTACAGTAACCTTTGGGTCAGGTACTTGAACAGCTACAGCTGAAAATACCATTCTACATATATGCAGATGACATTACTCTGTTATTACCTATTTCTAGTGATTGGTCTTCCATCTTGGATAGTCTGATTTGTTGTGTTGGACTAATAGATAGTTGGATTACTAATAATCATTTAACATTAAATCAGGAGAAAACACAATTCTTATGGTTAGGACTCCTGACACCAAATTTCCCACAAGGTTTTCTGATTGGTGTGGATTCTTTTGTTTTTGGGAACTGGGACCGCTGCTTTTTAGCATATTTATAAATGATCTAGAGACTGGAATAACTAGTGAGGTAATTAAATTTGGTGATGACACAAAGTTATTCAAAGTTGTTATATCGCAAGAGGACTGTGAAAAATTGCAAGAGGGCCTTACAAGACTGAGCATCCAAATGGCAGATGACTTTTAATATGAGCAAGTGCAAAGTGATGCATGTGGGAAAGAGGAACCCAAACTATAGCTACGTGATGCAATGTTCCACATTAGGAGTCACCGCCCAGGAAAAGGATCTAGGTGTCACCTTTTCTGCTCAATGTGCAGCATTGGCGCCAACTAATTCAGAATGCTGACCATGCTGGAATCTTTATTTTTGCAGTTGAAGTATTAGGTCAGGTAACGGTGTCAAGCGAAGTGACACAGGGGGTCAATATTGCATCCATTTGTGCTTATACTTTGCAGGAATAATTGTAGGACCTCATTAATCATTTTTTTATATATAGCATCCTTTATGCCAACAGGAAAGTAACCTTTCTAATACTTCAGCAAAGAGGTACAGCCCCCTCTGCAATGTGAGGCCTGATGGAGCATTCATTGTGCTAGGACTGCAAGTAAGTTTACTAAAAGGAGAAGGTGGAATGAATTATTATTTACTATTATTATTATTATAAAGTGTCTAGTTACAAAGGACAAACTGAGGTAACGGGAGATAAACTGACTTACCCATGGCCACGGGGAGAGAGCGTATATCATAGAAATGAACGTTTTCAACAATTTGGAGATGCTAAACTCAACACAAATGACTCCTTCCATAGACACATGAAGGCAATTTGCTCAATAGTTAGAATGCTCAAGCACCCAGTACACCCACAGAGCTGGTACCTACCTATAGCTCTGGCAGTACTGAATACGATCTTGTAGCGTTGTAATTGATACAAAAGAAAGTAGTGTATTAAACAACAAGTAGATGTAAGAAAGGATTATAGGCTGAGTGTCATAGACGGGAGGACAAAATGAAGAGAGAAGCTAGCATACTGGTTCCAGGATGAGAGAAGGAGGGAAGAAAGGAGAGAACAGTGTATGGTGATTTGCTGATGTGAGCTGGATGGGAAGGAATATGGGGAGACAGCACTCATGATGCTCGCTGGCAGGAGTCAGATAGAGATGAGGAAAGACGCAGAGACAGCTGCATGACTGGTACAACCTCATAGGGTACCAGTCCCAGGGTTAGGGCCAGCCCTGAAAGAAGAAAGGCCATGCTGAATGACTACCTGACGATAGACTGATTAAAAGCAAGTAACCTAATGGTTAGTGCAGTGGGCTGAAAGCCAGAGGAACTGGGTGTGATTCCCACAGCAGCCCCTGTGACCCTGGGTAAGTCACATTAGGGGTTCTTTTACAAAGTCGAGCTAGCGTTTTTAGTGCGTGCTAAAAATAAGCACACACTAAATGTTAGAGTCGCCCATATATTTCTATGGGGGTCGCTAGCTTTTAGCACATGCTAGTGATTAGAGCACCCTAAAACCGCTAGCGCATCTTTGTAAAAGGACCCCTTAACTATCTATTGGCCAGGTACTAAAAACCCCACAACTTAGACTGTGAACCACTGGGGACAGAGGAAGTACCAATATATAATATGTATATCACTTTGTACTACAAAAAAAGCAGTATATAAAATGCATGACCCATTCATTTGTTTAACAGACATATATGGCCTGCCTGAGCAAATGCCTGTATAATGCAATAAACAAGAAAAACAACACCGTCATTAAAATAAAAATGATTGCATGGTAGTTCTCTTACTTTTCTGATGGAAGAACTTATACAGCTCTTGCATAACTTCTGTCTTCATGATCTCCTGAAGGAATTTGTCCTGTTCATCCAAATGTTCTGGACCCATGGCCTCCCCGGTCCCTGTCTTCCTATCATAGTTATCCAGAAGTTCAATGAAGCAGCTGTATGTGGGTTTAGAGAAGATCTCTGTGTTGACGTACGTGTACAGCCTGCAAGAGACAGACAGATTGATATGGGATCAGCTGCAATCTGTGGCTCATCATGTCATCTGCATTGCTGCTTTCTTCTACCCTCTGTTTCACCACAGCATCATTGCCATCTGCCAAGCTACCAAAGGCCCTCCAATCATTCTGCAGAATTTCATTGGATTTTTCTTTTTTGGTTCATTTTGAAATAAAACAGACTCATTTAATCGTATTGTTCTTCTTGTTTCAAAACAAATACATATTCCTCAATGGAAATGTGCTTCCAAAAATGCCAAATTTTATCTAACAAAACTTGGGATTATCTCTAACAAACTGCTACAGGCTTCTACAGCAGAAGTTCAGATAGGCAGCAGCAAAGTGATTTCTAACAGCATAGCAGCCTCTTTAGTACAATGAATTACTTTCTGGTAATATCTACTAAAGTTCCATCACTTATTCAGGGGTCCTTTTACTAAGCTGCAGGGAAAAGGGCCCTGCAGTAGTGGTGGGGGACGTTTTTCCCACGCACCAGGGCCCTTTTTCCCGTAGCGGGTAAAAAGCACCTCAAAAAAATGGCCGTGTAGTAACATTATCGTGCACTCATTGAGGTGGCAGTAAGGGCTCCCGCAGTAACCCGGCGGTAACCAGGCAGTGCACAATGATGCCCGATTACCGCCGGGTTAGTGCCATGCTATTACATTTTTAAATATTTTCTGTGCACACGAGCAGGAACTACCGCCAGTGGCCATGTTGGGCCGGCGATAGTTCCAGGATAGCGTGCGGTAAGCCCTCATTGGGCTTACTGACGCTTTGTAAGAGGGCCCCTGAGTTTGGAAATTAGAATAAATTATGTGCAAATAAAACACAAATTCATCCCCATAATTTCAAATTAAGCATGAATATTTTTTTCTGTGCCTATTTAATTTAAAAATTGTGTGGGTGAGTTGTGCAGTGCCTATCCTGCTTATTTTCGAATGAGAAGGCTGGCCATCTTCTGACACAAATCGGGAGATGGCCGGCCATCTCCTAAACCCAGCCAAATCGGTATTATCGAAAGCCGATTTTGGCCGGCTTCAACTGCTTTCCGTCGTGGAGCCAGCCAAACTTCAAGGGGGCGTGTCGGCAGCGTACAGAAGGCGGGATGGGGGTGTGGTTACGAGATGGCCGGCTTCGCCCGATAATGGAAAAGAGAAAGCCGGCCCTAACGAGCATTTGGCCGACTTTAGTTGGTCCCTTTTTGTTAACGACCAAGCCTCAAAAAGGTGCCCCAACTGACCAAAAGACCACCGTAGGGAATCGAGGATGACCTCCCCTGACTCCCCCAGTGGTCACCAACCCCCTCCCACCCAAAAAAATTAAAAAACATTTTTTTGCCAGCCTCTATGCCAGCCTCAAATGTCATACCCAGCTCCATGACAGCAGTATGCAGGTCCCTGGAGCAGTTTTTAGTGGGTGCAGTGCACTTCAGGCAGGCGGACCCAGGCCCATTTCCCCCCTACCTGTTACATTTGTGGTGGTAAATGGGGGCCTTCCACCCCCCCCCCCCCAAAAAAAACCACTGTACCAACATGTAGGTGCTCCCCTTCATCCCTAAGGGCTATGGTAGTGGTGTACAGTTGTAGGGAATGGGTTTTGGGGGGGATTTGCAGGGCTCAGCACATAAAATAAGGGAGTATGCACCTGGGAGCAATTTTTGAAGTACACTGCAGTGCCCCCTAGGGTGCCCGGTTGGTGTCCTGGCATGTGAGGGGGACCAGTGCACTACAAATGCTGGCTCCTCCCATGACCAAATGCCTTGGATTTGGCCGGGTTTGAGATGGCCACCATTTGTTTCCATTATCGCTAAAAACCAATGCTGGCCATATTTAAAGCCAGCCCAAATGTTGAGATTTGGCCGGCTTCAACCGTATTATCCAAACAAAAGATGGCCAGCCATCTTGTTTCAATAATACGGTCGCGATGCCGCTTTATGGGGCCGGCCTTGAAGATGGCCGCCCTTATAGATGGCTGGCCCCGTTCGATTATGCCCCTCCATGTGAGCCAGAGTACTCTCCCCGTTACTCTGCGGTATAATGGCTGGGGAAGTGAGATCCAAATGAAAAAGGAAATTAAACTGGGCTAGGTATTTATACCAGCACATTTCTCTCCAAGAAGTATCTCCTCCCACAATTGTCCATCATAGGTAGATGAGCCAGGCCCTGTTTCCAGGAGCTGTGGGGATATGTAAAAGTTGACAAATGATGCTATGATAGAGCCATTAGAGGTTTTGGTTGGTTGTTAAGGGAACAGAACCTTATGAGATAGATAAAGTGATTTAACAGGCCAGAAATGGCTCCTAGCCAGTTAAATCGCCTGTACAGGGCTAACCAAAATTTTTCATCAGCACATAACCAGTTAGTACCACTGAAAATAACTGGTTAGCAACTGAACTGAAAACGGATTATTTTGGGGATATTCCAGGGACAGAGTCAGCACTTTGCTGGTTAACTGCCCACATTCAGCACTTAACTGGCCAGGCAAACCACATCAGTAAGACTACATAAAAGTCAGTCCTATCCTTATGTGGTAACCCATAGTTGGTTAAGTGCTGAATATCACACTTAACCCGCTATACGTATATGTTAGCCCGTTCTGGAAACCAGGAAATTCAGTGCCAGTGCCTGGACATGGCTCAACACTGAATTTCGGGGTTAAAAGCCAGCAGTAGTCAGAAAAATATTGATTGTCACTGGCTGAATATCGGGCCCTACGATTTCTACCTTTTTTTAAAGTGGACCATTTTGAACAAAAAAGCAGGAGGATTATTAAAGGATGAAGACAAAGGGGCTGGATTCAGTAAATAGTGCAGAATGTTAAGTGGCAGTAAAAATTTGCACTCAGCATTATTCTATAAAGCACATTCCTGGCTGAGCAATCTTCATAGGTGAGGAGTAGCTTAGTGGTTAGTGTAGTGGACTTTGACCCTGGAGAACTGGGTTAAATTCCCACTGCAGCTTCCTGTGACTGTGGGCAAGTCACTTAACCCTCCATTGCCCCAGGTACAAAATAAGTACCTGTATAGATGTAAACTGCTTCAAATGTAGTTGCAAAATACCACAGAAAGGTGGCATATCAAGTCCCATTTCCTTTCCCCTTTATAGAATAGTGCTTAATATATATTCTGACACCCAACTGAAATCTGGTGTAAATCCTGGCACATGGTCCCCCAAATTTTATAATACCATGCATAATTCTTTGGAATGCCCCTGATCCACCCATTCCTCTCTCATAGACACACCCCCTTTTGGGTTGCATGCGAGAGGATTTGGGCGTAAATCCAAATTAGAGCCAATTAATACCAATAATTGATTGTTCATGAATTTATTTGCATGTGAATCTCAGGATCACATGCAATTTTGGGCGCCATTTATGGAAGCCAGGGGAAGATGACTGCCAGGGTTCACTGGCACCTAGACAAGCCTGCCAAAGCTTGGCATCTTTTGAAGGAGGCCTCATTGCGACCAATGAAGAATGAGGTAACGTTAGATTCTACAGGGTAATTCTATAAATAAAGCACTAACACTTATGTGCCAAATATTACATAAATGATTGCAATACCTGTACATGCGTATGGATGGGTGCACATATGTGTGTAAATACCAAAAATCCATCTACAAGCTATTCGGTAAATGCGTGTGTATCTTACATATGTCACCTTTTACTAAGCTGCGGTGATCTTAAAAGGGCTTACCACAGGACACGCTCAGGCATCCTGCAGTAAGTTCCTAATCTGTGCGCACTACCCACACACTAAAAAAATATTTTGTATTTTTGCGCAGAGGGGGCGTGTGTGGGGAATGGAGAGTGGGTATTTCTGTGCTAATCAGTTAGCGCAGCTACATTACCATGCACTAATGGCAACATTAATGCAAAAAAAGGAAAATCAGCCATTTTACTGCTGCAACAAAAATGGCCTCAGCTCACGGGAAAGACACTAGTAAGGGCACGTTATGACCACTTTCCACTGCAGCTTAGTAAAAGAACCTCACAGTGCATATTTTACAGGTGGAGTCTGGGCACAGTGCAGCCGGGGCATACACATGCCAGAGTTATATGCATCTCTCTGGCACTTAGGTTTTAGCAATAACACCTGCTCTATGGCTGCCATACGTGCTCATGCCTGACTACATACACACATATATATATACCATAGCGATAGTTTTCTAGACAGGAAATTAAGTGCCTCCTTTTCTTTATAGAATGGACACTTAATATATGCTTATGTTTAATAAAATGTGATAAAATTGGGTGCGCAGAACAAATCAGTGCAATATACATTCAAAACAATGGAACAACATTTAAAAGGCAGAAAGGAAGTCCATTAAAATATAGGACCGAGACCATCATTCATCACAGTCATTCAGAAAAATAACGGGGAGAAAAGATTCTACCCTGTCAGTTCCACTAGTCGACTGCTACATACTCTTCAAAACTAAACTTAGGCAAAAAGCTGTTCCAAAAAGATGGGGTTTTAGGCCCGTCTTGAAATCCACAAAAGAATAGATTGCAGTGAAAGTGGGAGTCGACTCCCAACTTCCAGTGCGCTTGAGAGGGATTAGGGAGGACAAGTCTGTGGTCATTTAAACAACGAAGTAGTCTAGCCGGGGAGTAAGGAATGATCAATTTAGATAAATAGTCTGGAAGACCAATATGCAGGGCTTTGTATGTCAAGGTCAAGATTTTAAACTGTTTCTTTGCTGCACAGGGAGCCCACTTCTTAAAACTACTGAAATTTGTGATGAAAAAGTAAGTCTAGAATCAATGATGTTGCTTAAATACTTAAACTGTTCAAATGGGGGGGACTGGAATACCAGATAAAGTAGGAATAAGTGTGTGAGGGGTAGCATGCCCAGATATCCAGCAGGTTGTGGTCTTTTGTGGATTTAAGACCAAATGATGCTCTTTTAACCAATGTGAGATATTGTCCAAATAGGTTTGAAGAGGATAAATATCAGGATTAGTTGCAGTCGTATAATGGTATGTGCTTATACCTGCAGATTGAATTAAAGAAGTGAGGGAACTAAGAAATATAGGTGCATTGTTATAGAACTGCCCTCCATGTGTTCAAGAGTCAGCATACAAAATCTGGATCCTAGCATGTCAATTCAAAAGGAGCATGGACCTTAGCTGTCTATTCCAGTGGAACAGAAGGCCTTATTCTACCTATTTCTGGAGCACAATCTGTGCTGTCAGGTAATGAAACATCTGCTACTGGGAAACCCAGCAAAATGGCACCAAAAAGATCAACAGGTAAGCCCTACTCCCCGAGGTTTCAAAGAGTATTGGTGGTACTTGTTAGACTTATGAAATGGAATGAACTGAGTGACTCTAATGGTCACATCTTGGCTCAACTCAGATGTGTCTCCTGCCAAGGATTCAACTGATCCAGAGACATAGGCCTGCTGAATGACAAACTACTAAGTCCAAGAATGACCAATGAGGCCTAACCAGTAAGCTTGGATCTCCAGTGGTGTCACCCAAAAAGTGAAACCAGTTCAGATAGTACCTGAGTCAGAGTGTGCCTGGATACTACTAGTAGTTCACTGTGCTTGAGGGAAGACAATGATCCCAGCATACCACCCAATAAGTCCCCCTGACAATGCCAACTCAAAACCATTCACTGTTCTCCAATTCTAATGTGAAAGTGGAGCAGAAATGCTGGAAAGCATGTCAGGTACACCAGAGGCAGCTCAGGAGAAGGAATAGAACAGAATCTCCCAAAGGACCCCGATACCATGCCTTACAGGGCACAGTTGTTCTGCCCAAAGTCTTTCTTCTGATTCTTCTTCCTGGATGTTATAGCACCATAAAGGGCTATTACAGTAGGTTCCCCATATGGGATCCGGACCTTTCCCCTTTGTCCTTCATGAGCCCCCGATCTTCCAACTTATTTGAGCACTCCACAAGGAACAAGACAATCAGGGCCATCCTCATGCCTTGCCTAGGTGGGAACAGCAGAATGCTGCTCTTTCTCCTCCACCATCCATTCCTCTCTATAGCAGACCAGCAGGGTGCTGCTTATTCCTTTCACTGATGCAACTCTCTATTTCAGATCTCCTTGTCCTTCCTTATTCAGGCAGAGACTGTTCCATTCAAGCCTTTTCAGTGAGGAAGCATCCAAGGCATAACCTGAGATCCCACCTATCCTACTCCTAACAATGTGATGTACAAGTGCCCTATTCTGGGAAAAGCAGCTTATTTAAGGTGGATCAGGTGATCCCCTTACATAATATTCATAATATCTGATCCTCACTGACCTTCAAAGCTTGAAATCTCCTCCGTGCTTTCTTTCCTGTCTGGACTATTCCACCTGTTATAAATCCTACAAAATGCTGGAGACGGCAGTGGTGAGGAAATGTTGAGAGAAAAAGCAGGTATGAGAATAAAGAGGGAAGGTTGAGAAGCACAACTAAGGAGGAGTGCTGGAGAAATCCTGAGAGATCAGGTAAAGGTGTGAATGGAGAACAGATGATAAGAGGCAAAGGAAAGGCAAGAATAGTGAAAAGAAAGCTCCCAACTTGGCCAAACAGGTGTTTTCCATTTTCCATAGTTTGACGTCATCCCCTTGTGTCCCAGGAAGACCCTCCCTTACTCCCACTGCTGAATGTTTCTCACAGTATTTTTTCACTAAGGTCCAAGATTTAGTGAACATGTTCCCACCGTGCACTCCCACTTCTCTGTGTTTATGCTCGTCTTTGCAGCTTTTTTCCCCTACTGGAGGCCATTTCCTCCCCTCTCCCTAGATCCACTTCCTGATCTATGTTTCAGTTACAGACTCTACATTCTCTTTCTGTGGTTCTCACTGGCACTAGGTCTACTTACTACTTCTACTTATCATTTCTATAGTGCTACTAGATGTACGCAGCGCTGTACGCAAACTGGATCCTTTTCCCTCCACTTGGTTGAAATGTCCAGCCCTGAAACTTACGCCAAAATTACTGTCTTTGGTCAATTCCATTCTCTCTTTAGACCAGGTGCCATAACAGTGGAAATCAGCTAGTGTCAGGCCCATCCTTAAGAAACCTACCCTTGACCCACAAATTCCTGCACACAAATTCTGGCCTGTTTGAAATCTGTGCTTTCTCTCCAGGTTTTGGAAAAAATCACTTTCTCACAACTAACTTCCTTTGTAGAACAGTCCCTTGACCTCCACCCCAAACAGTCTGGTTTTAGAGCACATCTTAGCACTGAAACTGTTATCACTGCTATGTTCAACGAAGTTTACACTCATCTAGATATGCACAACGTGGTACTAGGCGTTTCTCTCAACCTCACTGCTGCCTTTGACCTTGTGGACCACCCTCTCCTGCTATCCCTCCTTTCATCTCTTGGTCTCTCAGGGCCTCTCCTGTCTTGGTTTGCTTCCTTCCTTCCTTTCCAATCATTCCTACACAGTTGTCACTACCTCATCTAAAGCCTCCCTCCAATCCCTGCCCTGTGGAGTCCCACAAGTCTCTGTTCTATCGCCTTTCCTCTTCAACTTGTTGCTCAGTCCTCTGGCATCATTAATTCAGTCCACTGGTATCTCATTTCATTTTTATGCTGATGATATTCTACTTCTATTTCCTAGGAATCTATATAACCCCTCTCTCGCCCCACTGCAGGATTGTCTCAAACTCATTTTTGACTGGCTTACGGACCATAACTTAGTGCTGAACAAAGACAAAACCTTGGCTTGTTGGTTTACAGGTGGTCTTTCCGTGCCTTCTGTCCCTCTTAGGTTTTTTGATTCTTCTTATCAGCCAGTTGATTCATTTAGATTCCTGGGGGTCATCCTTGAATCACCTGTCATTTACACCTGAGATCTCCAATGTATGTAAAACGGATTTCTACATACTTTGGTTATCAATAGAAATCAAACAAAATAAAACATGGAAAAGAAAATAAGATGATACCTTTTTTATTGGACATAACTTAATACATTTCTTGATTAGCTTTCGAAGGTTGCCCTTCTGGCAACTCAGAGCAATTCATTGCTATTTTAGTTCTCGTATTTTCCACTTGCTGATCCTGTCTTTACTTATTATGAGACTAGATTATTGCAATATAATCTATTTAGGCTGCACTCAGGCTAGTACAAAGAAGCTTCAATCCCTGCAGAATATGGCCATTTGGCTGTTATGAAATGCTCATCATTGCAATCATGTGTCTCTGCTGCTCCAGAAATTTCATTGGCTTCCAGTCCATCCCCGCATATTGTTCAAAGTACTGTTTCTTACGTTCAAGGCCCACAGGCTTAGTCTTCCACCGTATCTCTCTTCTCTCACCATTTCTTATTCACTGGCTCGCCTTCTTTGTTCTATAAATGATCACTGCTTAGTTCTACCTGGTCTTAAACTCGCCCAAGCCTTCTTTTTGCACCCTTCTTTTGGAATTCTCTTCATTTGAGTCTCTGTGCAGAACTGTCATGTAAGAATGTTAAATCTGGATTAAAGACCTGACTTTTTACCCAGGCATTCACCATCTCCTAAAGTGTTGGAGCTGACCACTGCTGTCCTCTCCCTCCCCCTCCCATTTACCTATTCCTTAACTACCTGCCTCCCTTCTGTCTTCTTAGTCCCTCCCCCTTCCTTGTCCACTTTCAGTTGTCTGTGAACACGTACCTACCTCTCTTTCCTGCCAATTTATTGCAGCTCCTTTCTGTTTTTCCTTTTTAAATTATTGTATACCACAGCAACCTTCCAGTCAGTCCTGATGGTATAGCAAATACTAATAAACCATAAACTTCTGAAATGCGAGTGGTGAGAAGAATTGTGAGAGGTAGAGCAGAGGTGAAAATGGTTAGGAGGAGTCTGATAGGCAGAGCAGGGGTAAAGTGGTAAGATATTAAGAGGCAAATTAGAAGTGGGGAAAAGCAGTGAGGAGAGAAGTCTGTGGTGCAGTACTTACGGGCTGGGACAATGATCATTTTCTCCTCTTGTGTTAGATGTGAGATGTTGCTTGTTGAGGATAATGTCTTTCTCTTGTGCCTTGTTATGATCAACACTGTACAGCTTCTCTGATATGATCTTAATTTCCTCATTGCTTATCCCTGTACCTGAGGGAATCTCTAGAGAAAAATAATCGAACCAAATCAACAAAATAAGCTTCAACTTACAATGGACAGAAAACAGTAGCCCATAGTTCCCTCACACTTACGCACTGTTCCACCAAAGAACCAAGGCCAACCCAAGGGTACAGGGAGCCCTAGACAAATCAGCTTTGTTTTTACCCAACTGGTCTCAACTTACTTACTGCTCTTTTCTCTCTTAAGGCAGAAACCATAAGCACAATCAAAGCATGTGGTCACAGGGCCAGCACTTCCTGATACTTGTCCCATGATGCACAAAGTCCTGGCCCTGTGACTACATGTTTTGAACATGCTTGTAATGCCAGTCTTTAGGAAGAAGAAAAGCAGTGGGGAGCTGCAGCACAGGTTCTTGCCAATCCGCCCAGTTGAGTCAATTTTCTCTGCCGCTGGAGAGGCATGGGGATCTGAACTAGCCATGGTGCTCTCCCCAGGTGTTTTACCATCCCCAAAATTCTGGAATCCTAGGCAACTGTTCACCAAGTGGTAGGGCCTGCCCTGTATAGATGAAGTACAACATTAGCGGTGAAATTGCAAACCTACTTCAAACACATTGAGGGCAATTTTATAACTACTAGGTGCTTCCAATTAGGTGCCTGGAGGGTGTACAATATGAACCTGTTCTATAAAGGAGCCGAGGATTCATTATAGAATACTAGCATAACTGGCTATAAACACGCCTAAATTAACAGAAGTCAGCAATGCCTCCTATTCTTCCTGAAGTCAGAACCAGTTGGACTGGACCCTTTCCATTTACTTAGGGGCCCTTTTACTAAGCCGCTGCAAAAAGTGGCCTGCAGCAGTGCAAGTGCATCTTTTGGGCGCACTCTAGGCCAGTTTTTGCTGCTTTCTAGAAAAAGGGCATTTTTTAAAGTGGACAGAAAATGGACGTGCAGCAAAATAAAAACCAGTGCACGTCCATTTTTGGCCTGAGACCTTACCGCCACCCATTGACTTACCAGTAAGGTTTCACACGCTACCCGGGTGGTAGGCATGCAGCATGCATCCACTGCTGTTTACCACCAGGTAAGCGCCATGCAGTAGAAAATAGAAAATATTTTCTACCGTGTGTTTTCGGCACGTGCCAAATTCAGAACTACTGGCTGGGGCATGCTGTAGCCAGGCAGTAATGCTGATCTTGCAAGTGCTGGATGCGCATAGGCCTTTACACACCTTTATAAATGGAAAACAACATATAACCACCTAAACTTCAAGAAATCACTAAAAGCTAACTTATTCAAGAAGGCATACCCTATTGACCCAACTTAAATGCCTGAACCCTGCTACACAAGGAAACTTAAGCTAGTAATGGACATAACACAACTCTTCCTCGCTATGATTCCCAAATGTGACTGTAACACATGAACCTTATTCTACCATAATACCACTTTGTATTTGTTCTTTACCGGCATGGCGAACGCCTTACGGTACTATGTAAGCCACATTGAGCCTGCAAATAGGTGGGAAAATGTGGGATACAAATGTAACAAAAAAATAAATAAATATTTGAGAACTTGCATCACAAACTGCAACTTTGGCAATGACTTTTTTTTTTTAATTTATGAAATTTCAATTTATATGCATTATAACACATGCAAAAATGGAAATAAGAATAAACAAAGCAAAAAATGTCTCCAACAATTCTATAATTATTAGTCCACAAATAGTGGTTCCAAAAGTAGAAATAAAATTAAAGGGCACATTTTCAAGATAAACCAGAAATATTTCAAACAGCAGCGTGCAAGAGAGTTCAAACTAGCCAGCAGAGGCAGGTAACATTCTACTTAACAATGCCATTATTAGACAAGGAACTTTCTGTGGAAACTAAAAAAAATCAATCAGTTGCTTGGGTTCAAAAAATAGGAAATTGGCAGAACCACAAGTAATAAAACATCCACATGGAAATCTTAAAGAAAATGTTGCCCCTAGAGCCAAGACGCGAGGCCACAAGGCCATAATGTCCTTCCTCCTTTTCTGGGTCTCACTGCATAAGTCAGGAAAAACTTGTACTGTAGAGCCCAAGAAAGCCGCATCCAATTTCCTGAAGTATGAACATAAAATTAAATTTCTATCATGTTCAAGTGCAAATGTGACATTCAAAGTTCTTTTTTCAGTCACAACAGCAAGAGAGCTTTCTTTAAAAAGCTGTTAATTCAATAGTCTCATGGGATTGTTCTTCCAAACTTTTAGCTCTTGATGGCAAAAAGAGGTAATAAGCTTTAGTTACTGGTGGTAAATTATCACTAGGAAACTCTAAACCTTCTATTAAATAGTTCTGTAACATAACCATTGGGCTTATCATCGGAGACTTAGAAAGCGAAGATTCAAAACTCTACTGCGATTGATATAATGTATTTGATATACTGCCCTTCTGTGGTACAAACAAAGCAGTTAACCAATAAAATACAGAGAAGCATACTTAGGCAAGTACCAATTAACTTGAGTTTCAATTTTATTAAAAGCAACCATAGATAAAAGTGGAAACTGCAAATGTAATTAAAATGTCCATATGCTCAACATGTTTTGGCACCTCAGTGCCTTTTTCAGGGCAGATTTTACAGTTGTAGATAGTAATTCCACCTAGGGTGACCACCTATAGTACTTCTAGGATTGCATGTCAGGGGTTCTCAAACCCTAGACGTAACTTGAAAGAAGTCCCCAGAGGTAGCATAGTAACGTTTACTGTTAAAACAGTAATAGGAATATTAATAAATTCCAAAACAAATCTTTAAGGCTACGCAGCTTAGCATTTAAAGGAACATAAACTGTGTGAAGAATTCTTCACTCTCTTTATTTCATTTCAGTTTGACTTATTTACTCACAAAAATGTTAAAAAGATTCAGACCAAGAACTGATCCTTGTGGCACACCACTGGTATCTTTCATTTCCTCAGAACTAACTCAATTTACCACCTTCCAATCAACCAGTATCTAGCCCAGTCAGTCATTTTAGGGCCCATACTAAAGGCATTCAGTTTTCTTATAAGTTGACACATGGAACTGTGTTAAAGGCTTTGCCAAAATCTAAGTATACCACATCTAACACTTTCCCATGATCCAGCTGTCTGAATTAAGAGCAATTCTATTACTGCACACATAAGTGCTCAGGAAGGTAGTACTTACACGAGGAAGTTAGTGTGTAACTGTATGAGGGTGTGCATGTGAGCAGAATATGGACGTGTATCCCACTTGCTGTAAGTTATGCATGTGACATAGCACTTAGGCAAGCCCATTTACTCCTGGAGTGAGTGAGTGCATCTACCTTTAGGCACATATTTGTGGGGTTATGCCTGTATTTTATAAATGAATCTCTGTACACAGATGCCATTATAGAATAAGCTCTCCCTGCACAGCATCAGGGCATCCAGTCATAGAACCAGGGGTGGACTGACCATTTGGGCAACCGGGCAGTTCCTGAGGTCCAGAGGCTCTAGGGGACACAGAGGTTCTGCTTGGTTGCCCACCGCCGCAGCACACTACAGCCCTCCCTGGTCCCACCTTGAAGGGCCCTGGTGGTCTGGTGGCCTCTGCGGGGGCAGGAAAGAACAACACTCTTTCCTGCCCTCTGCTGCTATTTGTTTTAAAAATGGCTGCCAAGACTCCCTGTGGCAGTCTCGAGAGACTCAAAACCCATGAGACTTCCGCAGGAAGTCTCGGCAGCCATTATGAAAACACAGAGGCGCCGGACAAAATAGTGGATGGTAGTGGGCAGGAAAGAGCGAGGCTGACTGCTGAGGTTTTAGATTTTCCTTCTGCAGCCCTTGTGATTGTTGCTGACGGCTACCTCTCTGTTATGTAGAAGCTCCCTGCTTACCATTGCTGTGGTCGTTTGCTTCAGTCACAGGCTTGTGGCTACAGAGGGATTTGTAGTCATCACAACAGTTTTTGTACTTTGTACACTTTGTGTTACAGTGGCAGGGATTCTTCTTGTTATACTTTTCTCCACATCTTCCCCCACATGATCTCCTGTCTGAAAAACAGAAAAAAATCCAGGGCACTTAGGTGGTAATTGTATAAAGGGCACTGGTCCCTCTAAGCTGAGCGGGACCAGTGCACCAACTTCATTGATGCCTATGGATGGTGGTTCAGGTTTCCTGGAGTCCTGCAGAGCTTGTCTGTCTCTCACTATTGAGAATAATAATAATAATAATCTCTACTTCAGGAAGCAGGTGAAAGCTTGGTTCTTCAACCAGGCCTTTAATGGAAGAAGTAACTAACTTGTTAGTCTCACTCACACACACAAGGAGTGACTTGGGATGCACATACATTAAGGCTACGCAGCTTAGCATTTAAAGGAACATAAACTGTGTGAAGAATTCTTCACTCTCTTTATTTCATTTCAGTTTGACTAATTTACTTGACATACCACATACATCTCAGGAACATAAGAATAGCCATAGTGGGCAGTGGCATACCAAGGTGGGGGCGGTCCGCCCCGGTTGCACGCCGCTGGGGGGGGGGGGGTGCCGCGGTGCGCGTCTGCTCTGAGTTCGCTGACTTCGCGCGTTAACTGCAGCTCCCTCTGCCCTGGAACAGGTTACTTCCTGTTCCGGGTCAGAGGGAGCTGCAGGAAATGCGCAAAGTCAGGGAACTCTGAGCAGGCGCACGCTGTGGCACCCCCCCAGCGGTGTGCACCCAGGGGGGGGTCTGCGCTGCATCAGGGGGGTGGGTGCTGCACTCGGGGGGGTCCGCGCTGCATCGGGGGGGGGGTGCTGCACCCGGGGGGGGGCGGGGCACCGCCCTGGGTGTCCGCCCCCCTAGGAACGCCACTGATACTGGGTCAGACCAATGGTCCATCTAGCCTAGTATCCTGCTAGCAATAGTGGCCAATCCAGGTCACAAATACCTGGCAGAAACCCAAACAGTAGCTTCCCCCATGTCCATCTCAATAACATACTATGGGCTTTTCCTCCAGGAACTTGTCCAAACCTTTTTTAAACCCAGATATGCTAAGTGCTGTTACCACATCCTCCAGCAATGAGTTCCAGAGCTTAACTATTGTTTGAAAAAGAAATATTTCCTTCTATTTGTTTTAAAAATATTTCCATGTAATTTTATTGAGTGTTCCCTGGTCTTTGTACTTTTTGAAGTGGAAAATTGATTCACTTTTACTTGTTCTACATCACTCAGAATTTTGTAGACTGCAATCATATCTCCCCTCAGCTGTCTCTTTTCCAAGCTTAAGGGCCCTAATCTCTTTAGCCTTTCCTCATATGAGAGGAGAGCAGTTTACATTAAAATACATTAAAAAGCATAGAGCATTAAAGATATATAAATACTATTATTGTCATCATCTTTACTGAGAATAAAGCCATATTGTCTCAGATCATTGTATTGTAGATAGCTGATAATCCCTTTTTTAATCAGTGTCTTCATTACCTTTCCCACCATCAAAGAACAAAGGGGTCCTTTTACAAAGGTGCACTGAAAAATAGCTTGCGGTAGTGTTCAAGTGTGAAGCGCTGCGTACGTCCGGTAGCACTATAGAAGTTATAAGTAGTAGTAGTAGTAGTTTTGGGTGCGCGCAGAATCATTTTTCAGCACACCTGTAAAAAGGGCCTCTTTTTTTTTTTGCCGAAAATGAACGTGCGGCAAAATCAAAATTGCCGCACATCCATTTTGGATCTCTGATCTTACCGCCAGCCATAGACCTAGTGGTAAAGAATTTGGGTGGTAATGACCTATGCGTGTCAGATGCCACTTGGTGTGCGTCCGCTACGTGTGCCAGAAAATAAAAAATATTTTTCAGATGAGTGTATCAGACGAACGGCAAAAATGAAATTACTGCAAGAGCCACACGGTAAGTCCATTTTGACGTGCGTTGGGTGTGCGTAGGTGCCTGGCGGCTTAGTAAAAGGGGTCCAAACTTTACAAACTCTTTTTACTAAAGCACACTGGAAAGTGGTAGAACTAGAGGACATGAATTGAGGTTGAAGGGGGGCAGACTCAGGAGTAATGTCAGGAAATATCTTTTCACGGAGCGGGTGGTAGATACGTGGAATGCCCTCTCGCGGGAGGTGGTGGAGATGAAAACAGTAATGGAATTCAAACATGCGTGGGATAAACACAAAGGAATCCCGTTTAGAAGGAATGGATTCATGGAATCTTAGCGGAGATTGGGTTGTGACGCTGGTAATTGGGAAGCGAAACTGGTGCTGGGCAGACTTCTACAGTCTACACCCTGATTGTGGCTGAATAGATAGGAATGGGCTTGAGTGTAAATTTTAAGAGGCTTTGACATTAGCTTCAGAATTTTTAGTACAAGAAGAGTGCTGAGCAGACTTATATGGTCTGTGCCCTGAGATTGGCAAGGACAAATCAAACTTGGGTATATATAAAGTATTGCATATCAAGTAAAATGAGTTTATCTTGTTGGGCAGACTGGATGGACCGTACAGGTCTTTATCTGCCATCACTTACTATGTTACTATGTAGATTCAGTACACACTAAAGACATCCATAAGAATATAATGGGCCTCTTATCATTTAGTGCATGCTAATCATTAGTGTGCTCTAAAGGGGTTGTTTACTAAAGCTTAGCTTGAGTTATCTGCAGCAGGTCCCATAGGAATCAAATGGGCCCTGCTGCAGATAACTCGAGCTAAGCTTTAGTAAACAGGGGGGTAAATCTGTTAGCGCACCTTAGTAAAAGGATCCCTAACTGTATAAGGCAAATAGTCAGCATCTTTTGACTAATAGCAAATTTAGACTATGTAATGAAAAAGTTGAAACAATTGACCACTTGCTTAGTGGATGTATCAAAATTAACCAAGCTGACTACAAACAATGTCACAATAGGGTAACCACAATGACCCACTGGAGCTTGTGCAAGAAAAACGACTTTTAGAGTCAACAAAGACAGGTTTAACCACCATGTAGAAAAGTCATAGAAAATGAAAAAGTCAAGATTTTGTGGGACTTTTGAATTCAAACAGACTGACATTTGGACTATAGTATAACACACCTAATATCACGGTAATCAAAAACAATACTATTATTTTCATTGGCATTGCGATACCAGGAGACAAAATAATTAAAGACAATTTCAAAGAAAATCGACAAAGAAATGGAAAGACTCTGGAACAAGCCATGCTAGGTTATCCCTATTGTTGTGGAAGCCTTAGTCAGTGTTACACCAAGCCTGGATATATTTCTACAAAACCTGGACATTTCAGATTTGAAAATAGCGGATTTACAGAAAACAGTTTTGTTTGGTTCATGCTAAATTTTACAAAGATATCTGGATAATTCCTAAGCTTCTGTATGAAGCTCAATTTTCCCATTGATACTAGAAAAATCTTTGTTTAATGTGCCATGTAATAGTAATAATAAATAAATAAAGCACAAAAAAAGAAAGAATGCAGACAGTCAGCTAGCTATCCAATCTCTGCCTTTGGTAGCATCCAAAGCTCCTGAACAAAGTCACCCAAAAGCTCCTGCACAAAGTTACACCTTCTCCAAGGAAGGAGTAGCTTTAATTTAGAAACAGAGAAAATGACAGCATATAAAGAACATGTGGCCTATCCAGTCTGCTCATCCATACCATCTACTGTCCTTTCCTTTCCCTTAGAGATCCTATGTTCTTGTTCCACGCTTTCTTGGAGTCAGACAGAATCATTGTCTCCACCACCTCCACTGGGAGGCCATTCCCAGAATGCACCACTCCTTCCTTAAAGAAATATTTCCCTAGACTAGTCCAGAGTCTGTTCCCTTTCATCTTCATTCAATGCCTCCTCATTTCAGAGCTTCCTTTCAATTGAAAGAGGTTCGCCTTCTATGCATTTATGCCATGAAGGTACTTAAACATCTCTGTCTTACCTCCTCCTCCTGCCTTTCCTCTACAGGAATATTGAGATCTTTAAGTCTGTCCCCATACACTTTATGACAAAGATCACTAACCATTTTAGTAGCCACCCTCTGGACTGACTCTAGTCCGTTTTTATCTTTTTGAAAGTGAAGTCGCCAAAATTATACACAGTACTTTAAATGGGGTCCCACCAGAGACACATACAGAGGCAGCAGCACTTCCTTTTTCCTCCTGACATTCCTCTCCCTATGCACCTAAGCATTCTTCTGACTTTAACTGTCACCTTTTCTACCTACCTGACCATCTTAAGATCATCATATACAATCATCCTGAAATTTCACTCTTCTTTCATGCACAAAAGTACTGCTCCCCCTATACAGTACTGATCCCTCTGGTTTTTGCAGCCCAAATGCATGATCCTACATTATTTAGCCTTAAATCTTAGGTACAAAATTCTAGACTATTCTTTAAGCTTTGCTAGGTCTCTCCTCATGTAATCCAGGGGTGTCTACCCTTTTGCAGATTTTGGTATGATCCACGGAAAAGCAAACCTTACCAGACAACCCTTTGGCAATGTAACTCACAAAAATGTTAAAAAGATTCAGACCAAGAACTGATCCTTGTGGCACACCACTGGTATCTTTCATTTCCTCAGAACTAACTCAATTTACCACCTTCCAATCAACCAGTATCTAGCCCAGTCAGTCATTTTAGGGCCCATACTAAAGGCACTCAGTTTTCTTATAAGTTGCCTATATGGAACTGTGTTAAAGGCTTTGCCAAAATCTAAGTATACCACATCTAACACTTTCCCATGATCCAGCTGTCTGAATTAAGAGCAATTCTATTACTGCACACATAAGTGCCCAGGAAGGTAGTACTTACACGAGGAAGTTAGTGTGTAACTGTATGAGGGTGTGCATGTGAGCAGAATATGGACGTGTATCCCACTTGCTGTAAGTTATGCATGTGACATAGCACTTAGGCAAGCCCATTTACTCCTGCCATTGACCTGGAGTGAGTGAGTGCATCTACCTTTAGGCACATATTTGTGGGGTTATGCCTGTATTCTATAAATGAATCTCTGTACACAGATGCCATTATAGAATAAGCTCTCCCTGCACAGCATCAGGGCATCCAGTCATAGAACCAGGGGTGGACTGACCATTTGGGAAACCGGGCAGTTCCTGAGGTTCAGAGGCTCTAGGGGACCCAGAGGTTCTGCTTGGTTGCCCACCGCCACAGCACACTACAGCCATCCCTGATCCTACCTTGAAGGGCCCTGGTGGTCTGGTGGTCTCTGCGGGGGCAGGAAAGAACAACACTCTTTCCTGCCCTCTGCTGCTATTTGTTTTTAAAATGGCTGCCAAGACTCCCTGTGGCAGTCTCGAGAGACTCAAGACCCATGAGACTTCCGCAGGAAGTCTCGGCAGCCATTATGAAAACACAGAGGCGCCGGACAAAATAGTGGATGGTAGTGGGCAGGAAAGAGCGAGGCTGACTGCTGAGGTTTTAGATTTTCCTTCTGCAGCCCTTGTGATTGTTGCTGACAGCTACCTCTCTGTTATGTAGAAGCTCCTTGCTTACCGTTGCTGTGGTCGTTTGGTTCAGTCACAGGCTTGTGGCTGCAGAGGGATTTGTAGTCATCACAACAGTTTTTGTACTTGGTACACTTTGTGTTACAGTGGCAGGGATTCTTCTTGTTATACTTTTCTCCACATCTTCCCCCACATGATCTCCCGTCTGAAAAACAGAAAAAAAATCCATGGCACTTAGGTGGTAATTGTATAAAGGGCACTGGTCCCTCTAAGCTGAGTGGGACCAGTGCACCAACTTCATTGATGCCTATGGATGGTGGTACAGGTTTCCTGGAGTCCTGCAGAGCTTGTCTGTCTCTCACTATTGAGAATAATAATAATAATAATAATAATCTCTACTTCAGGAAGCAGGTGAAAGCTTGGTTCTTCAACCAGGCCTTTAACGGAAGAAGTAACTAACTTGTTAGTCTCACTCACACACACAAGGATTGACTCAGGCTGCACATACTGCAGTGGGACATGTTTATCCACTCCTACCCTAGCTCAGATAATATTAAACCACAAGTGCAACTTTCTTTAAATTAATCACCTAACTTTCTAACTCTTCTTACTTTCTCTATCTTTCTATATGTTCCATATTTGCTTTACCCTTTACTATCAATTAAAATGTTCTATTACATATTGTATTGACATTGTAAGTAGTATACTATGCCGTACTTTGTACTGTTATTTGAATATTTTTACTGCTGTAATTGCCTATTGCTCAATTTTGATCTATTCTTACTGTACACCGCCTTCAGTGAATTCCTTCAAAAAGGCAGTAAATAAATCCTATTAAATAAATAATAATAATAAAATTTATTTGTAACCCATATTATCATAAAATTCTAAGCAAGGAAAAGAATTACAGACATAATAAAATAGCATATTACAAACAACACGCCATGAGACATATCTGCTGCCAGCACTGATGCACTATGAGGAGCAGCAAGGGGACAAATACATACAGCACTATACTGTGTATTTTCCCTTACTGTTACATATAATTGCCTCCTTAGGGAGAAATTCTGTAAAGAAGTTGCTAACGCTTATGTGGCAAATACTATGTAAATATATAGACCAATGGTTCCCAAACCTGTTCTCGGGGAACCCCAGCCAGTCAGGTTTTCAGGATATCAACAATGAATATTCATGAGTTAGATTTGCCTATAATGAAGGCAGTGTATGCAAATCTAACTCATGAATATTCATTGTGGGTATCCTAAAAAGTTAATTGGATGGTGTTCCCAGAGGATGGGTTTGGGATCCACTGGTCTAGAATATGGGTATACATGTGTGTAAATGTACACATATTCCTAGAAAAGCCAGAAATCCAGCCACATGCTATTCTGTAATTTGGGGCATATCTTTGCAGGTGGCTGTTCACATGGGTGAAGTATGGGCATGGCTTACACTCACTAGGCACAGAGCTGGAGTAAGTGCTCACACCTAGGTGCATATGTTCCTGGTCACACTAGATACCTACTGTTCTTTATAGAATAGCTTCCACATAAGTACCCTTTAGTTGCCTAAATATAGGCACTCCTTTATAGAATTACTCTTAAATGGGGTTGTGGTAACATGAACGAGGGTGGGCTTGGAGCCCAGGTAAGGCAGAGCCGTATAGCAGTTGCAGGTGAGAGAAATTATTTTTTGATATAAGTATCAGTAGGGGTCCTGTTCCATTCACAGATTGGAGAGAAAACACATGCATCTACATTAATGTGATCATTAATGCAAAACTTTAACTACACTACTAGCAGAGTAATTAAAGCTTTTTTGTGCTGAAGCACAATTTAAATGCATGTTTTTAATGCACATAATTGCAATACTTCAGCACATTATAGACTTAAGAATGTAAAGCCTTTAATTAATAGTGAATTAAACATTCTGCAATTATATACTTAAAAGCACATTTCTAGAACACTTCAGTGAATAAGCCTCTTTACTTCCCTGTGTGTCAGTTCTATATTAGCAAGCAGGATGAACTGGCCATACTGGTCGACGGCATTTCCAGGGATATACTCTCTCAAAGCTCTGAGAAATCTAGCAGATTTTTCTAAGCGTGTGCTAGATTTTCTGTGCGGTTGCGGCCTCCCTGGAAACCATCTCAGGTGACCCACAGTCACTGCTTTATGACAATGTAATTGTTAACAGATGTTTTCAGAAGCCTGTTAAGAACTTATTCAAAAACATGCCAATATTGTCCTCTATGAAGGAAGTATGGTCACAAGTGTTGATGATTTCCCTTGCAGCCCTCAGGAAGCCCCTTCTTAAGTTATTCCAGCTCCATCTACTTTCCATTTAGGAATTACTCCATTGCAAAAGAAGCATCTAGAAATGATTGATCCAATAATGAGAGCCAACCCTATCCTGCAATTCATTTTTTTCTCCATGAGTGGTGATAAAGACCATTCCTCATCAATAGCCTTGCAAATATCTGAGCATTCACAAAATCCTAAGAGATCTTCGAACAACTACCTGCTCCCTCGACCTCTGCCCATCAAAGATGGTGCAGCAGGTAAGCAGGGGCCTCATAGAAGGCACCACAAAAATTGTGAACGCCTCTCTTTCTAATGGGCAACTAGCAACAGCATAAAAAAGAGCAGCGGTGCATCCTTTGCTAAAAAAGAACAACCTTGACCAGGACAAACTTGATAGTTACTGACCAGTATCTAACATCCCGTTTTTAGGAAAACTTATAGAACAAACTGTCTGTGATCAACTCAGTGACTGACTAGAAGAAAGAAACTGGCTAGATCCATGTCAATCTGAATTTAGACCCGCTTATGGACTAGAAACAGATCTTGTATCCCTACTAGATGATCTTTACAGAAACCGAGATATGGGATTTGCCTTGGTGTTAGTACTGTTAGATTTCTCAGCAGCTTTTGACACTGTGGATCATAATGTTATGCCAGCATGAATGGCAAAAACAGGTCTCAGTGGAACAGTACTTGCCTGGTTCAGATCCTATCTATCAGGCAGGCAACAGTCCATAGCGTTCAGCAGTACCTCATCACCACCATGGGCACTGACCTATGGGGTACCACAAGGATCGATACTGTCATCTATTCTGTTCAATATCTACCTCAAGCCACTAACCAAGCTGATTCAGTCAATGGACACTAAGTTCTACATCTGTGTGGATGATGTGCAGCTACTCATACCCATTGAACCTGATTTACCCACAGCCCTGAATAAACTGACTACCTGTCTAACATCTATTCAAGAATGGGCTAAAAACAACAAACTTTGCCTGAACCTCAGTAAAACCGAGCTTCTATGGGTCCCTAACCCAAGTGGGAACATGCCATACATCAAAATCTCTTTTGGGAAATATGAATTTCCCCTCAAATCACAAGTCAGGAACCTTGGAATACAGTTCGATTCAATACTTACTCATCCCCCAAATCCAAGCAACCTTCAAATGCAGCTTCTATCATTTGCAACAACTATGCTGCTTGTCTCCTTACATTGAGAAGGCAAGCCTTGTCTCAGTTGTGCATGCTATGATAACATCAAGACTGGATTACTGTAATGCACTCTACGCTGGTCTGACTACAAAGGGTCTGCACCAGCTCCAGTTGATTCAGAATGCTGCAGCTAGACTAGTAGTAGGCTGTAAATGACATGACCACATCACATCATTTTTGCAAATACTTTACTGGCTACCAGTACAATACAGGTCCAAATTTAAAACTCTGTTTGACCTTCAAGGCCCTTAAAGGAAATGGCCCAGAGTACTTGAAGAACAGGATCACCCTCTACAAACCTCCAAGCTCACTAAGGTCCTCCCAAGGAGTATCCCTAACCACACCCTCTCCAAAAGACATCACACGATGTGATACCCGCAAGCAAGCCTTCTCCAGATTAACCCTCTCACTCTGGAATGTACTCCCTGAAAGGCTTCACTTAACACAAGACTATTTATATTTCAGGAAGCAGGTGAAAGCTTGGCTCTTCAACCAGGCCTTTAATGGAAGACATAAATGACTCTGGCTGCATATACTATAGCAGGACATGTTTTCCCCACCCCTACCCTAGCTAAGACAATGTTCAAGCACCTTTCTGACCTCATTTGTAACTTTCTATAAATTAATCCCCTTATTTTCTTACTCCTGTTACGCTATCTTATCTATCTACATGTTCCATCTTTGCTTATACTCAGTCTGTCTATGAAAAAGTTTTATTATGTTTTGTGTTGACACTGTAATGTAGCATACTATCCACCTTATAATTGAAAGAGAAAAACGCCTAGATTTCAACCCAAATCGGGAGATAGACGTTTATCTCACAAAAACGAATAAATCGGTATAATGGAAAGTCGATTTTGGACGTTTTCAACTGCACTCCATCACGGAAGCGTACAAAGTTGATGGGGGCGTGTCGGAGGTGTGGCAAAGGTGGAACTGGGGTGTGGTTATCGGCCGAGGAGAGATGGGCGCCTTTCGCCGATAATGGAAAAAAGTATGCGTTTGTAGCTAGAATTTAGGGCACTTTTCCTGGACCCTGTTTTTTCACGAATAAGGCCCAAAAAGTGCCCTAAATGACCAGATTACCACCAGAGGGAATCGGGGATGACCTCCCCTGACTCCCCCAGTGGTCACTAACCCCCTCCCACCACAAAAAATTATGTTTCACAACTTTTTATTTTCACCCTCAAATGTCATACCCACCTCCCTGGAAGCAGTATGCAGGTCCCTGGAGCAGTTGTTAGGGGGTGCAGTGGACTTCAGGCAGGTGGACCCAGGCCCATCCCCCCCTACCTGTTACAATTGTGCTGCTTAATGCTTAGTCGTCCAACCCCCCCAAACCCACTGTACCCACATGTAGGTGCCCCCCTTCACCCCTTAGGGCTATAGTAATGGTGTAGACTTGTGGGCAGTGGGTTTTGAGGGGGATTTGGGGGGCTCAACACACAAGGGAAGGGTGCTATGCACCTGGGAGCTCTTTTACCTTTTTTTTTTTGTTTTTGTAAAAGTGCCCCCTAGGGTGCCCGGTTGGTGTCCTGGCATGTGAGGGGAACCAGTGCACTACGACTCCTGGCCCCTCCCACGAACAAATGCCTTGGATTTATTCGTTTTTGAGCTGGGCGCTTTCATTTTCCATTATCGCTGAAAAACAAAAACGCCCAGCTCACAAATTGTCGAATAAAACATGGACGTTTATTTTTTTCGAAAATACGGTTCGGTCCGCCCCTTCACGGACCCGTTCTCGGAGATAAACGCCCATGGAGATAGACGTTTTCATTCAATTATGCCCCTCCACGCCATACTTTGTATTGTTGTTTGAATATTTTTACTGCTGTATTTGTCTATTGCTTATGTTTAACTTATTCTTGCTGTACACTGCCTTGAGTGAATTCCTTCAAAAAGGAGATTAATAAATCCTAATAAATAAATAAATAAATAATTCATGAGGAGTCTTTCCAGAATGGTCAGTCAAAGTAGAGTTGACACATCTTCCTTTGGATTCTCTACCTTCATTGCTCAGGAGTACTTTACCACTGGAGAAACTCATGTATCTGAAATTCATGACATTCCCATTCCCATCTAAGAAGAGAAGGAGCCTAAAAGAGACATATTTGGTCTCATACTGCATTGGGGACCCTGTTTACTAAAGCACACTAGCGTTTTTAGCACACGCTAAAATTATATGTGTGCTAACGCTAGAGACACCAATATATTCCTATGGGTGTTTCTAGCATTAGCGCGCACTAACAATGCTAGCGCACCTACAGTGCGGCTTAGTAAACAGGGCCCTAATACTCCTAAGGATATTGCTGTGGTCCCAGTACACAGGCCACCTCAAACAAAACAAAAAATACGGAAGAACTCTATATCTTAAATCCTGGTATCCAGGAAGTTGGATCTCAGTTATAAAGCACAACTAAATCTAAGGCTAAATATGGTAGAATTGCCATAGCACTCATTTGCAACAGAGTCAGCCATGAAGGTGGGTAAGTTTTCTAGAGAGCACTCTAACAGTTCAACTAGAAAATCTACCAAAACATTAGATCTTGTACCTAAAATAGAGTTCCAAATAAGGAGGCTACATCATTTCAAATAAGTCTGGCCCATGCCACTTTGTAGGTGCAGTTCTCGTAGGTTTTGTACTGGTACTTTATAAAGACACACATTTCTTTATAAAATGGGCTTAAAACCCAAACTAGGCCGCCTCTTATAAAATTACCTTCATAGAGCACATGCACACCATTTCCACAGGACAAAATGGTCAGAGCTGGAAACTAACAAGAACTAACTTCTACTTATTTCTTAATTTCCAGAAACTCAAGAGGTTTGAGGCTGATCTTGAACCTGTGAGACCTGAACAAATTCCTTCCATCAGAGAAGTTCAAGACAAATTCATTGAAGGTTCTGATGTGGAGACCTGTTCCAATACCTGTGTTCTTCTAAGGAAACATTTGAAAAAGACAATAAAAGGACTGCTATGTTTTGGAGTTGAGTAGTGAGTGGCAATGTATTTTTTCTATTATTAAGGATTTATTACTTGTGTGTATTATATTATTTCTTCTGTCCACTTTACTGTTCTTATTTCAAGTTGTTCTTTAATGTATTTGGTGAAATTCAATAAAGATTAAAATTTTTAAAAAGAGAAGGACTACAGCAAAGCAAAAGTAACCTTGAAAGTCAGAATTTGATTTTGAAGAGAAGACTAAGGCAACTTGAAATGATCAAAAGGCAATTCTGTAAAACTGGTGCCTAGAGGTAGTCACCACATATTTGCATCAAAGTCGCCATTAATTGACAGGTAGGCATCTATGTACACTAGCCCCCCAATATTCAACACTATTTAACCGGCCAAGAACGGCTCTTGGCCGATTAAACGGTGCTTAACCAGTTATCCACAAATATTCAGCAGGAGTTAGCTGATTATCTCCCGTATTCCCAGTCAGCGCCTAGAGGCTAACCGGTTATATCGCATGATATAATTGGCTATCCACTAATATTCAGCACATCACCAGCTTAAGTTGAGTGACCAAATTGGATCACCAAAATAGCAGGCCTATCTTTGGCCAGTTTAAACTTAACTGTCCAACGCTGAATATTGGCTTGACCGGTTAAGTTTACACCAGCCAAAATTAAAACCGGATATTCAATGCCAGTCACTGGAAACAGACTAGCATTGAATATTCAGCCTCACCACTGACCACAGGAGATAGCCGGTTTGGCTCCCGTGGTCTGAATATCGGCCCTAGGTAATATTCTATAAGGCAGCACTCAAGTGCCATAGCGCCGGCAGCATACATGTGGGTGGGCCATGGGTGTACATGTAAGAGAGCACACCTAAACATGGGCACATTGATGTCAACTTGCACTGGTACTTTGTAGCAGAATCATGGCACCAGGATGCTGTTATAGAATTGGCGCTAAGTGCAAGGCGTTTGAGCACCTAGACTCAGATGTCAGTTTATAGAATTACCACCTTAGTGTGCAAGACCTTTAGCAATAGTAGATAACCACAGTATTAGCCATTCCTTTCTTCGATGAGGCATCAGCAGTAGCAGCCTGAAAGCAATCAGAGATGTGGCTCTCAAGGTCCTCAAACTGACCTGCTTCTTTCCTGTGCATGTAATTTCAGTCTATATTGAAGCATGCACCACAGGGAAGAGGGGTGGTAGGGAAAGGTCAGGGCTCTGGCCACACGCAGTGTTAGGATCTCACTCTCACTTCTCTGGGAAACCTGGGGCTGCACATGAGAGGTGAGAAAGAGTGCAGACAACTAGGTAGTGTCCCAGAGGAGCATGCAGATGGTGCATGCAGAGAAAGCCTTTAGCCTGAGTGGCGGAGGGAAAAACAGTAACCAAGCTCAGCACACAGGATAAGCACAGACAATATTTTTTTTTCTGCAGGGAAGTAAGGACTAATGCCAGGGATCAGGTAGAATCAGCAGTAGTGTTGTGGCAGGAAGGAAGAATAGTCCAAAGAGATTTATGGTCATATTCTATGTTTCTATATCTCTGCCATTTGCAAAAAGTTAAAGATTGTGAAGTTATTCAGCAGTTACCTGAGGATCCTGAGGGTGGCTTTGGTGAGGATTCTAAAGTTTCATCACTGGCATCTGCAGTAAAATAAGAAAGAAAAAAAAGCCTTACCATGGACAGGAGTACAGATTATTCAATGTCCTGAGAGTAGTTGTGCTTTTGACTTATGAAAGTGTCAATGAAGAGGATGGACAGACCAGAGTGCAAAGATGTAGGTGGGGAAGCAGGGTCTGGAGAACACTGAAAGAGACAGGAGTACCGGCAGGGCTAGTATTAGAGACGTAGGGGCCCAGGGCCTAAATTTTTAAAAGCCTACTGGAAAGCTGTGATTTCTTCAGCTTAGGGCAGGTTTGGAGTCCTCTGTGACATGGAAAGGACAATTGCCCTGGTTGTACCCCATCTAACACCTTCCCTAAGTGCTGGGACTCAGTTCATGCTACAGAACAGCCAGGATTGAGTTTCTCCTCTATAACAGCTTGGACTAGACTCTGGTTTTATAATAAAGACAAGCTCCTGCTAAATGATAAGGACTAGAACACCCTAAGGTAAATACTACTACTACTACTTAACATTTCTAAAGCGCTACTAGGGTTACGCAGCGCTATTCAATTTAACATGGAAGGACAGTCCGCAGAATCAGATTCACCCTTTTCCCCTCCCCCAACCTCCTTGCATAGATTTCTCCCTCCTTCCTCAAACTACCCTTCCTACCTCTCTTGGTCTGGAAGACATTGGAAGGGCTACTTTAGCAGCAGCCTGGAAGCGTATGTATGGACCGCACAAGCACATGCTCACAGGTCCTGTCTCCCACACAAAATGAAGAGGTCTGTGAGTGTGCACTGATTTAATGCTTACACTCACAACCTGCTATTACATTCAAAATCATCCCCTGGAGCTTCTGTGCCTTGAAGAGATCGGCAAAGGGAGGGGTGGAGTGAAGAGGGGTGTGAAGGTCTATGCAAGAGAGGAGGGAGAGAGAATGGAGGCAGGATATAGTGAGAGAAAATGTGGATCCAAGGGGTCTAAGGAATGAAACCATATAGAGGGGCAGAAAGGAGGAGAGTATGTCTATTATTAGAGATTCAGATGTTCCCGGAAGATGTGGTAATAGCGGTTAGTGTATCTGGCTTTAAAAAGGTTTGGACAAGTTCCTGGAGGAAAAGTCCATAGTCCAATTTGAGATGGACATGGGGAAGACACTGCTTGCCCTGGGATTGCTAGCATGGAATGTTGCTACTATTTGGGTTTTTGCCAAATACTTTTGTGATCTGGATTGGCCACTGTAGGAAACAGGTTACTGAGCTAGATGAACCATTGTCTGACCCAGTATGGCTATTCTTATGTTCTTATGTCAACAGATTACTGGCAATTATACTGCCAGTCTAAAAGTTTTCCCAGTCACTGGCTTCCCTTAAATAAAACAGCTAGCTGGTAATTCTTTCCTGGCCCAAAACCTTCACATCTCTCAGAGGTTTACAATTCTCAGGTGGGAGACTTCAGGGATGATGTCAAATATGCTGGGACCCCAGGCAGAAACTTGGGAGGGGGCCATAAAGTCCACCAACAGGCTATATTTCCTTCAGCTAGGAGCCCCCTGTAGCTGTGCAGGTGGGGAGGGCAAGTATCCTGTGTTCTAGCACTGGCCCTGGGGGACTTGGAACATATGTGCTAATTTTGTCCATATCAATAGGAACTGACCCCCTCCTGTATGTTGAGAAAGGGAGCAGATTCTATAATGACGGTCTGGTTCAGCCGAAAGATGTTTTCTTATTGTTGTTCTTTTAGCAAATACACTATATTACCATAGAGAATACTGACACTAACATTAGGTATAACGATCTGAAGTAGGGTGGAAAAAGCCCATGAGAGGTGTACTCACAGCGACATAGGTGGTAATCTTTGCAGCAGTCCTGAAACCTCTCACAGTGGTCATTACACTGGCACAGAGAAGCCGAGTTAAACTTCTGTCCACAGCGGTTCTTGCACGAATCCTCACAACCTGCAGGAGAAGAAAACATTTGAAATCCTAAGGAAAGAACAAATGGCCTGAGGGTGTGAGGGAGGAGGCATGGTAATATCTCTGGAGAATGGGGTGAACCGCTGGATCCACTGTCCCACCAATATTTAGCCCAATACAATATCAACAATTATGTATTTCTTTATTGGGATTTATTAACCACCTTTATGAAGAGATTCACCCAAGGTAGTGTACAGTAGGTACAGTTTAATATCAAACTTACAATTTTGTCGACAGCATAACAATAGTAAAATGAACAAGCATAAACACAAATACAATGAAAGAGGAAAACTTGAAAAACTGCAAATTTGAAACCTAATAATAGGACTACCATGAAACAGGATCAAAAATATAGTTTGGGATGGAGCTGAAGATTGGCTCCTCCACCTAAAAAAGATGTTCTGCTACACCTGAGCTGATTGCTAAAATAATAAAATGAAGGACAACAAATTTAACACTGAACAATATATAGAAGTAAAGCAATAAACAAAAGTCTACTATAATAATAGCAAAATGAAAAAATCAAAATACTAACATCTTATAGGAACCTAATAATAATAAACATGGTCAAAGGTTTAATAAAAGATATTTATAGCTTACATAACTCTCATTCAAATGGTTGTAAAAATATTATACAATCCTAACCTTTCATGATAAGGACCTCCCAAACTTGTGCAAGGGGAATGCAGTAGCTTACATTTATTTATTTATGCGTGTATGTATGTATTTATTTATTTATATTGTCAGTCATTTGATTACACACCTCTTTCCATTAAGAAACTTAATGTAAATTACAGTGCAAACAACAAACATACAATAATTATCCACAATAAAAAAAACACCTCTTTACCCTCAAAATCTTTTACATTGTCTCTGAAAATTACCCCACAAAAAAGCACCCACAGATATTTGCACCTGTGTGTAGATTTGAAAATGGAATACGAAGGCTTTATTTTCCTCAATCTAAACATGCTGCTGACTCAACCTACTTTTTACATAGCTAAAAGTATGCAGTGTCTTAATCCCTACGTACTTTTATTTAGGTGTGGGCTGATCAGTAATCACTGAATCAGTCAGCCAATTTACCAGGTAAGTGTGCATCTAATCTACATTGCTGTAAATGTGTGTAAACTCTCTCTACACGTACAGGTGTATTTTTATAAATTATAAACTTAAGCTACAATTCTGACCCCGCTCCGCTGAAACTACTCCCCCACCCCAGGAATGCATGCAGAGAACATAAAAATAGGTATACTTTTTACATATGTATACCTCTGTGCAATTGTATAAAAGCCCTTTCTGTAAGCGCTGAATGTCATGATCCATTTATCCAGATAACTTTAGGTCTGGCTTTTGTGTTGGCTGATTTCTCTTCGCACATTTAGCCCGATAATATTCAATAGGTTAATATCCTACTAAACGTGTTAGCCTACCCTTGTCACACCTCTAGCCCTATTCTTTTTTAATTTAAGGTTGTTGTTTTTCTTGTGTAAGAAATTTGCTTTGTCCACGGGAAAGGAGGGTACATAAGAACATAAGAATAGCCATACTGGGTCAGACCAATGGTTCATCTAGCTCAGTATCCTGCTTCCAGCAGTGGCCAATTCAGGTCACAAGTTCCTGACAGAATCCCAAATAGTGGCATACTTATGTGGAAAGAAGTGAATTCTACGTGCGTAACTCTTTTAAATACTGATCTCACAATAGATAGATAAAGTACCTCATGAAAGACTCCAGAGGAAATTGGAGAGTCATGGGATAGGAGGTAGTGTTCTATTGTGGATTAAAAACTGGTTAAAAGATAGAAAACAGAGAGTAGGGTTAAATGGTCAGTATTCTCAATGGAGAAGGGTAGTTAGTGGGGTTCCCCAGGACTCTGTGCTGGGACCGCTGCTTTTTAACATATTTATAAATGACCTAGAGATGGGAGTAACTAGTGAGGTAATTAAATTTGCTGATGACACAAAGTTATTCAAAGTGGTTAAATCATGGGAGGATTGTGAAAAATTACAAGAGGACCTTACGAGACTGGGAGACTGGTCATCCAAATGGCAGATGACATTTAATGTGAGCAAGTGCAAAGTGATGCATGTGGGAAAGAGGAACCCGAATTATAGCTACGTCATGCAAGGTTCCACGTTAGGAGTCACAGACCAAGAAAGGGATCTAGGTGTCGTTGTTGATGATACGTTGAAACCTTCTGCTCAGTGTGCTGCTGCAGCTAAGAAAGCAAATAGAATGTTAGGTATTATTAGGAAAGGAATGGAAAACAAAAATGAGGATGCTATAATACCTTTGTATCGCTCCATGGTGCGACCGCACCTTGAATATTGTGTTCAATTCTGGTCGCCGTATCTCAAAAAAGGTGCAGAGAAGGGCGACGAAAATGATAAAGGGGATGGGACGACTTCCCTATGAGGAAATGTTAAAGCGGCTAGGGCTCTTCAGCTTGGAGAAAAGGCGGCTGAGGGGAGATATGATAGAGGTCTATAAAATAATGAGTGGAGTTGAACAGGTAGATGTGAAGTGTCTGTTCACGCTTTCCAAAAATACTAGGACTAGGGGGCATGCGATGAAGCTACAATGTAGTAAATTGAAAACGAATCAGAGAAAATTTTTCTACACTCAACATGTAGTTAAACTCTGGAATTCATTGCCAGAGAATGTGGTAAAGGCGGTTAGCTTACCGGAGTTTAAAAAAGGTTTGGACGGCTTCCTAAAGGAAAAGTCCGTAGACCGTTATTAAATGGACTTGGGGAAAATCCACTATTTCTGGGATAAGCATTATAAAATGTTTTGTACTTTTTTGGGATCTTGCCAGGTATTTGTGATCTGGATTGGCCACTGTTGGAAACAGGATACTGGGCTTGATGGACCTTTGGTCTTTCCCAGTATGGCAATACTTATGTAACAATTGCCTGCTTTTTTGTTTTGGAAACATTGACTGTTCAGTTTTTAGAGTATGTATCAATTTCTATCTGGTGTATTGTGCATCGTCATCAACTTTTGCTATTTTCAATACTTTCTGAAGAAAATCTAATGAAGAGTTCTTTGTTAGTACGTGAAGATTTTAATCTGCAGGTGGATTCTGCAAGGACTCCTTCAGAACAGAGTTTTCTATGTTTAGCGACTCAACTTAAACTTAGTTTCTACCAGTTCTGCCAAATACAAAGCCATTGTCTTGATTTAGACTTATTTTCTATGCTAGATCTTATTTAAAATAATCAGGGTAATATTTAATCTGTGGCGGTCAGCGTTTTTTAAAAATGCCAGCTGCTACAGGATTTTTTTGTACCTGAATATTCAGTGTCAAACCGTACCTGGATAGTAGCACTGAATATTCAGGTACAAAAAAATCCTGTATCACCAATATTCAGTTCGATTATGCAAATCTACACCAGTTCAGCCAGCTGTTTTTCCTGTCCTAACTTGTGGCAGTGAATATCGGTGGTACCCTGATCACATCCAGCATTCCTCCCCTGCATTACTTGGATAGTGCTGAGGCGATCAGGCATGCTATTTGTCAGCATTATCCGGAAAATGTCACTGAATATTGCTGACTGGACCTGGTGAGTGCTAGTTACCTGAATAACTGGCTTTATATATTGACCTCAATGTAATTGTTCTTGTGCCTATCCCTTGGACTGATCATTTGCTTGTCTCCATTGATGTTATGATGTCTACTGATATATTACCAAACACAGTGGTAAAACGGTATCAGGCGAGTTCCCACCCAGACAGTTCCCACCCATCAATTCCCCCCGAGGCAATTCCCATCTAGGACTCCCCCCCCCCCCCCCCCCCCCCCCCACCGTTCATTTCCCACCCTCCCTAGCCTTTTTATTTTATTGACCATAGCTTCTTTTATTGGTTCCCATAAGTCCTGGCAGGGCTTTTTTTTTTTCTTACGGTGTCTGGAACAAGGAGGCTAGAGCAGCATACAAATATATACAGAGGATATATAATAACGGAGTGACTTTTCATAGGTAGGGTAGTAATTTGTTATAAATTGTAATCAGTGTGTCATTTTGAGGGGCTGAATTGCTCCCCCACATGAACTGCAGTTTGTATTTATCTATTTATTTATATACTTATTTATGACATTTAGATCCTGGATTAAACATGAATGAGGTTGAAACCTAGTTTGGGTGTGTGTGTGAGGGGCATTGTTCCCCTATATACAAACTGCATGTCTGGAAGGGGAAAGGGACGTGTAAAAGATAATGTTGGGGGTGTGTAAGGGAGTACTGCCCCCCCAAATGATCTAGAAGAGAAAAGGGAGGGATATTACTTGTCTTAGTGTGCTTTGTATTTTTTGGGTTATGGGTGGGGATTGTCCTCCCTGGTGGGAATTGTCCTCCCTGGTATGGTGGGAATTGGTTCAGTGGGAATTGTCCAGATGGGAATTGGTAGCGGGGAACTGTCCAGTGGGAATTATCCAGGTGGGAACTGACCTAGATCTGGTAAAACAATTTCCATGAAAATTGCAGTCTCTAAGGGCCTCTAAGCCATACTAGTGATTCCTTGTGTGGCAAATCTGATGAAGCCCATTCAATTCCTACGGGCTTCCTCTCATTTGCTGCGTGGGAATTGCTAGTGTGGCTTAGGAAAAGAAGCCCCAAATTTGAAAGCCTTGGCAAATGAACATCAATCTAGGCTTATAGATTTGGAGTTTACTTTACTCTGCTTCATTTCTTATATTCCCCATCTACCCATAGAGTTCAGAGCGGATCATAGCAAAAAGCAAGCAGGCAGACCCTGCAAATCAACAGCCAGTCATTAAATACATGTTAATTTAAAGAAAGTTAACACATTCTAATCATAGAACTTCTTAAAGAGAAAAGCTTTTAGCACTTTCCTAAAACCAGGCTCTGAATTTTTTTCAATTGTAGAGGAAGAAAATTCTATGACAAAGGGGCCTGATACATGAGACTAGCAGAATGAATGGTCTTATATTTCAATTTGGAAGGACTGGGATAGTGAAGTAGAAAGTTATCTCAAAGGTCTGTATCTCTATTGGTCATTTGAACCCAATCAAGCAAGTATTCTGGGGATAGTCCATAAACAATCTTATGAACTATGATGCAAACCTTAAATTGAATTTGAATCTCCACGGGTAACCAGTGGAGGTCCCACAACAAAGAAGATACACTATCATACTTATGAACAGATAAAATTAATTGTGCAGCTGTATTTGGGATAGTCTGAATCTTCCTCAGAAGACCTTTTTGACAGACTGCATAAACAACATTACTATAATCTAAAAAAGATCAAGTTGAGAATTGGAATTCTGCCTTGGGGCAGGCTCTTCATGTAGTTGCACCAAGTAAGGAGCATACAGTTCCAGGAAATTATTTATTTTTATTTATTTATTTGTTACATTTGTATCCCACATTTTCCCACCTATTTGCAGGCTCAATGTGGCTTACGATAGTACCTTAATGTTGTGTTTCTGGTTGGTAGGTCTATAAGGTCTGTCATGTAACTCGGGGCTTCAGCGTATATAATTTTATGAACCAGGTACAGATTTTGAATGCAATACGTTTTTTGATTGGAAGCCAATGCAGTTTTTCCCGTAGGGGTTTGGCGCTTTCGAATCTCGTTCTTCTGAATATAAGCCTGGCTGCTGTGTTTTGAGCAGTTTGGAGTTTCTTTATGATTTGTTCTTTGCATCCTGCGTAAATTCCGTTGCAATAGTCTAGATGACTTAGTACCATAGATTGTACCAATTTGCGAAATATTTCTCTCGGGAAAAAAGGTTTCACTCGTTTGAGTTTCCACATTGAGTGGAGCATTTTCTTTGTTGTTAATTTCACTTGACTCTCTAGCATGAGGTTTCAGTTGATTGTAACTCCGAGAATTTTCAGATTGTCTGAGATAGGTAGGGTGTAGTCTGGGTGTTTATATTGGTGGGTTTGTTCGTGTTGTATTGGGATGAGAGGATGAGGATGAGTTTTTTCTGTGTTACGTTTGAGTTGAAATGCATTCGCCCATGAGTTCATGATGTTCAAGCTGAGTTTGATTTCATTGGTGATTTCCGTTAGATCATCTTTGTAAGGGATGTATAATGTGACATCATCTGCATAAATGAATGGGTTAAGGCCTTGGTTGGATAGGACCTTGGCTAGTGGGATCATCATTAGATTGAAAAGGATCGGTGATAGTGGTGATCCTTGAGGTACTCCTCAGGCTGCTTTCCATGGTGAAGATATGTTCGAATTTGACTTCACTTAATATGGTCTAGTAGTTAGGAAGCCCTTGATCCAGTTAAGTACACTACCACCCATTCCGAAGTATTCTAGGATATTTAGTAGTATTTTGTGATTTACCATGTCGAACATACTAGACATGTCGAATTGTAGGAGAAGTACGTTTTTGCCTGTTGCAAATTCATGTTTGAATTTGGCTAATAGAGTGATTAGTACTGTTTCAGTGCTGTGGGAGGAATGAAATCCTGATTGTGATTCGAGTAATATTGAGAATTTGTTTATGTAGTTGGTAATTTGCTTGGTTACCAAGCTTTCCATCAGTTTGACTGCTAGTGGGATAGATGCTACTGGGCGGTAATTGGTGATATCAGTTGTTTTATTCTTGGTATCTTTTGGTATTGGGGTGAGTAGGATGTTGCCGTTATGCTTAGGGAACAGACCATGTTGGAGCATGTAGTTTAAGTGGGATGCGAGGTCTGCTATGAAGCGGTGGGGAGCGGATTTTAGTAGGTAACTGGGGCAGCTATCCAATTTGCAGTGAGTCTTGGAGAACCTTTTAATCGCTTGGGTGACAGTTTCAACAGTGAGGGGGGCGAAGCTTGTCCAGATTCTGTCCGCTGGGTATTCACTGTAGATTGGATCCATACACTCGACTATCCTTGCTGTCATTCTAGGTTTCGAAAGCAAACTTCAGAGGGGGAAGGCAAACAACACTGAAGTCATAGCACTTCTGAGGTGTTAGTTCCATTCCTTCCCTCTCTGCTACCCTAACTCCCATCCACCTCACCTTCACAACTGACCTTATAAACCTGACTTACCAATCGGAGGTGGATTTGAGAGACCTGATTATCATTGGTTGGAGGCGCAAGTAAGGAAGTAATTAGTTAATTTTTCTGTTATTTGTGAAAAGAGGATATGTAACTGCATTTCAGAGAGATCTTGATTAGTAATATTTTCTATTTTTGAGTAATTTTGCCAAGGAAGCCACACTAGACTGCATCCCTCACAGATACAAAACCACATTTTTAAGGTCTGAAAGAATAAGATAAACTGCTTCATACCGCAAGAATATGGGGGAGGGGCAAAAATAGGATTACACACAAGAAAACAGAATGAACAGGCACTAGATTTCATAGAAAAGAGGCTAGAAGATTTTCACTTGCAAGACAACTGAGGAAGGTCAAATGACAGCTGGCATGGTTAAAAAGAGAAATGAAGAAGGATATTAGAGCTAAAAGAACAACCTTCAGAAAATGGAAGATGCTTTCAGTAGCAGACTAGCTTAACTACTGAAGAGGACTTTAAACTACATAAAAGCAGCTGAAATGTAGATCAAGTGGGGAAAGGAGAAAGAGAGATGTATTGTTTTACCAAGAGAAGATAAAACCTCTGTTCAAACAGGTGTCATCTACAGACCTCAAACCCAAACCGAAAATCTGGACAAAGATCTAGTTATAGATATCTATAAGCTGGGAATGAAAGGTGAAGTACTGTTGCTGGGAGATTTCAACATGCCGGATTTAGATTGGAGTGATACATCTGGAGAATCAAAAAGAAGTAGAGAGATAGTGGATGCCTTTCAAAGTGCTCTCCTCAGGCAAATGGTAACAGAACCCACCAGAGAAGAGACAACTCTAGATCTCATGCTCCTTGGCAGTAGTGATCATTATACCATATGGTTCAATATAGGAGCTAAAGGAGAATGTAGACATGCAAAACTCAAAGTCCTGGATTTCAAACATGCTGAGTTTGTTAAAATGAGGAAGTACATGAGGAAAGAGGTAGCAGGATGGGAGGATATTAGAGAAATGGAAAGTCAGTTGTCCAAGCTGAAAGGAGCAATAAAAATGGCTATGGATCTTTTATATAACGAAAGCAAAGAAAAGATGATAAAGGAAGCCTATATGTTTCATCAAACAAGGAAATAAAGGCAAAAAATTGGCATTTATGAAGTACAGAAAAACATAGAAGAATAGAGAAAAGACTTTCTATACAGCATAAAACTCAAAGAAGTAAAGAGAGAAATACGTCTGGCAAAAGTGCAGGCAGAAGAAAACATGACTAGAGACATAAAGAGAGGTATATTAGGGAAAGAAGGAAGACTAGAAGTGGAAAGCTGAAGAAATAATATGTGGAGAGTTATGAGGAAAACGCAGACATACTAAACAAATAGGTCTGTTTTTTTAAATTTATTTCATGTTTATTGAACTTAACAATAACATATCTCATCATTCCGAGATTAAAAGAAAAAAGAATATAGAGATATGAAAATGGAGGAAGTGGACAACATGAGAAGTGATATAAAAAGTTTAGAAGAATGGTCTAATGTTTGACAGTTAAAATTTAATGCAAAGAAGTGTAGAGTGATGCACATGGGGTTTAGAAACCCAAAAGAGTTGTATTGGATAGAGGCTGATAAACACAGACAGGGAGAAGGACCTTGGGCTGATAGTGTTGGAGTGAAACCATGTGACAAGCAGGTGGTGTAGTCAGAAGGATTCTAGGCTACACAGAGAGAGGCCTATCCAGTAGAAGAAAGGAGGTGCTAATGCTTTTGTATAAGTCATTGGTGAGGCCCCATTTGGAGTATTGTGTTCAGTTTTGGAGGCTGTAGCTCACTACGGACATAAAAAAAACTTGAAGCGGTTCAGAAGAAGGAGACAAAAATAATATGAGGCTTGTGCCAAAAGATGTATGAGAAGAAACTGGAAGCCCTCAATATGTATACCCTAGAGGAAAGGAGGGGTAGGGAGGATATGATACAGATATTTAAATTCTTAAAAGATATTAAGATGTAAGATAATCTTTTTCAGAGATGGGGAAGTCGTAGAACTAAAGGTCATGAGTTGAGGTTGCAGGGTGGGACACTTAAGAGCAATGTCAGGATATATGTTTTCACAGAAAGGGTAGTAGATGCCTGGAATGCCCTCCCGTGGGAAGTTGTGGAGACAAGAACCGTGATAGAATTTAAGAATGCATGAGATAATCACGGAGGAACACAACACAGAAAAAAGATGGAATCCAATTCAAGCAAAATGACCTCATAACTAGAATGAGCTTTCACAGCAGCTTCAGAGGTTAGAATGTAAGACCAATGCCAGGTAGACTTCTAAGGTCTGGGTCCTATAAATGGCAAAAACAGATCAGGATCAAGGCTGGAGTGGACTTTGACAGCAACTCCAGTAGTTGGGAAGCAGGATCAGTGCTGGACAGACTTCTACAGGCAGGGAGAGTCAGAGATTAAGTATATCAGTGTTTAATCAAGAAGTGGAACCTGGGCAGAGTTCCAGACTCAACGCTGGCCACCGAGTTAGGCAGACTGGATGGACCATGCAGATCTTTGTCTGCCGACATTTATTATGTTACTGTTACTAAATGATAAAGGAGACGGGATGACTTCCCTCTGAGGAACAGCTAAAGAGGCTAGGGCTCTTCTGCCTATAACCTTTCTGCCAACCTTAATTTCTCTTTAGTGTCACTGGAAACCAGTTCTCCCACTACTGTTTTGAGCAAAGCATCATCCTTCTAGCATGCACCTTCTGGGACTAGATGGTAGCTAGATAGCTCAACCCCTAACTGCCCTTCCCTGTTCTCTGAAGGTAGGACACCAACTTGTTGGTGACCTGCCATTTCTGGCTGCCTTCTTTCTAAGGTTGTGGCTTCATAGCATGGATAATAAGATTACCAGGAAGTAGCATTCCTTTTGAAGAACTGCCAGGAATTCCCAACAACCAATGAGTCTGCAATTATGGTGCACACCTCCTCCACCCATTTGCTCTCTAAACTACTGCAGAGAAAGCAGATTTCATCACCACTACAATACAGTGAGCTGAGTTCTAACCACCACTCCATGTTATTAACATTTCTTTTGCACAAAAACTTTATACAGCAAATTTAAAAGTTGGGAGAATCCAGATATATTGAGGGACTTATAACTCACTCATGGAAAAATCCAAATGTTTAGTACATTACTAGGGTGTTCCCTTATTCCCTGCATTTCAAGTTCTCTCTCCAGCCCTCTTCCTTGTATATTCTCTCTGTAGGTGTCCCATGGGATTACAATAAGATAAGTGCTTGGGATCTTCAGAAGAATGGATGATTATTTATTTATTTTGATTTGGCAGTTTCATGCTGATTTCAAAAACTTGGAAGAATGATGAACAACGTGGGAATTTCAGAATCATACATTTTTTGTTTTTTTGCTTGTACCTGATCAAACAATTAAACAAGGGATTCTTCTCCCTTGCTCAGGCATCCCCAACAGTGTTACTGCACCTTTGAGAGTGAATCTTCCTACTGAAGTTTACCGAGTTGGAAACTATCAGTTTAAACTTTGTTGATGTCTTCTCCAAATGACAAATGACATTTGTGGCTCTCAAATAATACTCAGTGTTAGTATCTGGTTAGTAGCTGGCACTGAATATCAGTTACAGTGGTGACCGGTGGTACTATACGGATACCGGCAATATTGAGTCCCCTATCCAGATAGCTAATCTGATAAAATTAGGATAACCTTTTTGCAGTCCTAACTTTGTCTGGATAGTTATCCCATTCAAAGTGAATGGCCTGTGTCAACATTAGTGCATGTCAGCTGCTAGTATAGCTTAGTAAACAGGGGGGTTAATATCACTACTAACCTGATAAGAGGCAACTCTGCCCTAGGTCCATTCCTGCCCTGGTATTATGCAGATAGTACCGAGGAGGTTTGTAAGGAAATTCAGTGGCACTACCAAGTGGATAAGTGCCATTGAATATTTTTTATTGTGGCCGACAGTGTCTACATTGGTCACTGTACCTGGCCATAGGGAACATTACACAACTTTGTAGCCACCACAAATGCGTGAATCATTGAAGTCCTGAGTAAGCTGGCAAGTGTCTAGTCAATAAAAACAGAGAGACAGTGGAAACATTTTTTTTTTAAGTGTAAGCATTTGGAACCACTTTTTTCCCCTCTTCTCAGGAAAATCTTGGTGATATTAAAGTAAATTTTTTTCAAAATGTTGTGGATCTGATTTTCAAAAAAGGCTGAGCTCTTAAATTTATGCTTATTTTCAACCAAACTTAGAAACAAATTTTCAGCCAAAAATTCATCTTAATTTAGCAGTTTAAAAGTTATAGGGGCAATATTCAAAGTGATATAACTGGCCAGAAATGGGGCTATCCACTGATATTTAGTAGCACTTAAGCGATTAGTGCCACTGAATATCACCACAGACCACTAAAGTCAAAGCTGGCTATTTTGTGGGTGGTCCAGGGGAGGAGTCAGTACTTATGCAGTTAACTGCCAATATTCAGCACTTAACCACCTAGGTTTAGCAGTTAAATCAGGCCACATACAAGTCAGTCCTATCATTACGTGGAGTCACTTATGTGGTTAAATGCTGAATATCACACTTAACTGCATAACAGATAGCCAGTCAAATAAACCTGGATATTCAATGCTGTACACGGACATAGTCTAACTAAATATCTAGGAATAATGTTGATGGCAGCTAAAAAATGCTCACCACTGCCAGCTGAATATCAATACCTATGCTAATAAATTTAAGCTGGCCATTCATTTGCCTAGATTTCTAAGCCTAGTGGTGAAAATTAGTGCTAAGCTTCTAACTTTTTCCCTGCTCAGATCTGCCCCCGTTGCCACCCATTTTTTCTGCTCCTAAAATTTAGGAGTAGAGGGGTCCATTTACTAAGGTGTGCTGAAAAATGTCCTGCGGTAGTGTTTTAGGCACGCGCAGAAATATTTTTAAAGCACCTACAAAACATGCCTTTTTAAAGTTTTTGCCGAAAATGGACGTGTGGCAAAATGAAAATTGCTGCGTCCATTTTGGGTCTGAGACCTTGCCACCAGCCATTGACCTAGCGGTAAAGTCTCACGCGGTAACCAGGCGGTAATGACCTATGTGCAAGTCCAATACATGTGTCTGAAAATAAAAAGTATTTTTTGGACACGCATATCGGACATGCACCAAAAATGAAATTACCGCAAGAGCCACGCGGTAACTCCATTTTGGCTCACATTGGGCACGCGTAGATGCTTACGCAGCTTAGTAAAAGGACCCCATAGTGAAATTTGAGTATATTGTTATGCATTCAACCCTAGCAAATTTTCAGAGTTCAGTTTATGAGGGTAACTCTCATAATGCCAGGGCAGTTTAGGGGTAGAATTAGGTCAACTTTCCCTCTCAGTCTCTCAATTTCCCTTCTCTTTTCTTGGTTCTCTCTCTCTCTCCTTCATTAACACTCTTTTGCCCGTTCTATTTCATTCCTTTTTTTGTTCTTCATTTTTCTTCACTTTCATTCCATTGGGTTTCATTATCAGCACTAGGGTATAATTATCGATGAAGCTGCCATATTAGAATCTATAAGAAAATATGATTCTATCACATGCTTCAATTACAAGAATATTTTTATTGCTATAACCTGAGCTGTCTAGTAATTGTTCACTAGAACATAGGAATGCAACAGCTTAGCATGACTCAGGGCAGGCAGGAAATAGTAATAATACCAGCAGATTGGCTGTAGTTAATCTAATTAATAAGCTGCAATTACTGCAAAATATCGCAGTTAAATTGATATATGATTATTCACGTTATGACCATGTGACACCGCTGCTTAGACGGTTACACTGGTTACCAGTTTCTGCTTGGATAGCTCTTAAGATTGCCTGTACTGTATTTAACATACTGCAGCGGAACTGTTCCTCTCTTCTTCCGCAGTTGATAGCTTATCCAGCATTGTGGCTCTTGTTTCTATTCAACTTTGTTGTTAGGCTTTCCATCTGTTAGGAAAATTCGCTATCAAAGAATCCATGATGATTCTTTTTCTTTTCAGGCTAGTAAGTTGTGGAATTCCATACCTGAACAGGTTTGTGCTATTTCTAGTTATTTACAATTCCGCAAGGGACTGAAAACTTATATTTTTGATAAATATTTGAATGTCTAATTTTTGTAAGTTTTCCTAACTTTCTAAATCATGTTTCATATTTACGTAACCCGTTTAGATTCTTTATTGATTTTAGCGGGCTATAAATACACTGCATAGAATAAGAACAAAAGCAACATAAGCAGCGCCATACTGGGAAAAGACCAATGGTCCATCAAGCCCAGCATCCTATCTCCGACAGCAGCCAATCCAGGCTTCAAGAACCCGGCAACCCCCCCCCCCCCCAAAAAAAAAAAAAAATTTAATTTTTAATAATGTTCAATGGACTTTTCCCTCAGGAATCTGTCCAACCCCCCTTTAAACTCCGTAAGACCAGCTGCTGTCACTACATTTTCCAGCAACGAGTTCCAGAGTTCAACTACACGCTGAGTAAAGAAAAACTTTCTTCTATTTGTTTTAAATCTACCGTATTCTAGCTTCATCTTGTGCCCCCTAGTTCTATTGTTGTTTGAAAGTGTAAACAAACGCTTCACATCTGTCCACTCTACTCCGCTCATTATCTTGTAGACTTCTATCTTATCACCCCTCAGCCACCTTTTCTCACACAATGAAAGTGTTAATATACTAAGGGGCACTTTTACTAAAGTTTAGCACATGCTAATGGAATTAGTGCATGCTAAATGCTAAGAAGCCCATAGGTATAAAATGGGCTTCTTGCTATGTTATACTATTTGGCTCTTATAATCCACTAAATTCCATTGAGATTCTAATGGATAACATAAAAAGAAATCCTGCATATCAGGATAATTATTCCTTATCCCATAAACAAAATAAGTCTTTTCAGTACACAAAATTTTATTGACGTTTTAACAAAGAACAGAAAACATACAATAACCGTCTGTATGGTGGCAGAAACCCAAACAATTGTCCACATAATATTCAACATACTGAAATTAGAAGATACATCAAATATACCAGTATCATATATAGGATAACATAGCAAAATAATACCTTAGGACTCAGTAAAACATTGTTAAAATTAACCTGCCTAAGACAAAATGGCATAGAGGAATCAAAAGAGTATTTGTAATGGGATAATATCCCAAACTAATAATATGTTACAATGTAGGGACCTGAAATGTCAATGTGGACTAGAAAAGGTGGATATGGGAGACCAAATCTTGTGAACTGCTTTAGCCTTATTGGAAAATTCAGCAGTTACATTCATATATATGAATCATAAGAACTGTTGCCTACCAGAATGTTATGTTTAATGAAGCAGTAGATTTCCAATTATGCTAAATCATTTGAATAGTAAGTGCAATTAGGATGTGAAGCAATTTAGGGGGTCTTTTACTAAAGTTTAGCTCGAGTTATCTGCAGCAGAGCCCATTTTATTCCTATGGTCCTTGCTGCAGATAACTCGAGCTAAGCTTTAGTAAAAGACTCCGTTAGATTGCCAAACAGGCAAACGTTCAATAATAGGAAAGCATAATAGTCCAAACGTAAGACCAAAAGGTATGGATACAGGGACAATTAAAAAGCACGTGCATTCGGGAGATTTTTTACAAAGGCATGCTAGTGTTTTTAGCGCATGCTAAGTTTTAGCACCTGCTAAACACTAGAGATACCCATACATTCCTATGGGTATCTCTAGCGTTTAGGGCATGCTTGAAAGAGAAGGATGTCCATCTTTCGACATAAAACAGAAGATGGACGTCCTTCTCACAGAGACGTCCAAATCGGTATAATCAAAACTTGATTTTGGACGCCTCCAATTGCAGTCCATCGCAAGGACATCCAAATTTCAAGGGGTCGTGTTGGAGGTGTAGCGAAGGCGGGACTTGGGTGTGCCTAACACTTGTACATCTTTGACCCATAATCGAAAAAAGCAAGGACGTCCCTGACACTTGGACGTTTTCACCTGGACGTGTTTTTTTTATGAATAAGGCACAAAAAGGTGCCCGAAATAACCAGATGACCACCGGAGGGAATCGGGGATGACCTCCCGTTACTCCCCCAGTGGTCACTAACCCCCTCCCACCTTCAAAAAACATTTTTAGAAATATTACGTGCCAGCCTCTATGCCAGCCTAAAATGCCATACTCAGGTCTATGACAGTGCATGCAGGTCCCTGGAGCAGTTTTAGTGGGTACTGCAGTACACTTCCGACAGGCGGACCCAGGCCCATACCCCCCTACCTGTTACGTTAGTGGAGGAAAGAGCGAGCCTTCCAAAACCCACCAGAAACCCACTGTACCCATATATAGGTGCCTCCTTCACCCGTAAGGGCTATGGTAGTGGTGTGCAGTTGGAGGTAGTGAGTTTTGGAGGGGTTTTGGGGGGCTCAGAACACAAGATAAGGGAGCTATGTTCCTGGGAGCAATTTATGAAGTCCACTGCAGTGCCCCCTAGGGTGCCCGGTTGGTGTCCTGGCATGTCAGGGGGACCAGTGCACTACAAATACTGGCTCCTCCCACGACCAAATGCCTTGGATTTGGCCGGGTTTGAGATCGCCGGCATTAGTTTCCATTATTGCCAGAAACCAATGCCGGCCATCTCTAAAGCCGGCCCAAATGTTGAGATTTGGCCGGCTCCGACCGTATTATTGAAACGAAAGATAGCCGGCTATCTTATTTCGATAATATGGTTCGGACTCCACTTTACGGATCCAGCCATATAGATGGCCGGCGCCGTTCAATTATGCCCCTCTTATGCATTCAGCTTCTCCTACTTAAGCGCACAACTATGGAACGGACTCCCAAAAGCTGTGAAAATAATCCATGACCATCTAAACTTCAGGAAATCACTAAAAACCACCCTCTTCAAAACGGTTTACCCTACTGATCCAACGTAAATCCCCACACCCAGCAACACAACACAACCAATGATCGAACTGGACAATATACAATCTTCATCCCTTCCATCCTCATGGTGCCTGATACACACTGTAAAGGGAATGTGGAAAACCGTAGGGACCTGGGAGAAACACAGGGAACCAGATCCTACAACCCCCAAAAAGCCACAGAGGAGATTCTCCCTTACCGGCCGCTTTTACCCAAGAGACAACTTAGGGGCAAGAACTACAAATCCCAGCAGCCACCTTGGAAAAAAGAGAGACAAACCAGGGTGCATTCACAAGTGTCACCAGAAGGGGGCTGCAGGAGAAGGAGTAATACTAATTCTCCAACCTGGGGGAAAGAGAGGTGGAACAGGTGGGAAAAAGAAGAGAAAAAACCCGAAAGGGTTAATGAGGAAGATGAGGAGCAGCTGGGAAGAGGGTGGGGTGAGGAGAGTATGGACTGGTCTCCTGAGAAGGAGAAGGAGGAGTTTGGGCCTTGGTCCATGGAGCTGACAGTACCCGAGCCAACCCTGGAGGAGCCCATGGATGTATCAGCTCTGGCCCAGAGAAAGCCACAGAAGTAAGACAATCCCTGGCTAAGCGGGCCAGAGAAAGAAAGGGGTCATGCGGGAGGAGGTCAGAAGAGTAAGTAAAAGTCTGACCAAGAGGGTGGGACCCCAGGCTTTGAGCCCGCGCAAAGCCAGAGGAACTGTGGATTTAAAAAGTCAAGTTATATTGCTGTTTTTGAGAGCTTGGGGATGCAGGAACTCTGGATTTAAAACCCCAAGTTATATTGCTGTTTTTGAGAGCTTGGGGATGCATGAACTGTGGATTTAAAACCCCAAGTTATATTGCTGATTTTGAGAGCTTGGGGGCGACTGGAACTGTGGATTTAAAACCCCCAAGTTATAATGTTATTTTGGAGAGCTTGGCTACCTGAATGGTGAATTTTAAAGCCAAGCTGTATTGAGCTGTTTTTTTCTCATGTGTTTTGAGCCCGGGCTGGATGGGGACTGTGTTATAACAAGCCTGGGTGGTGCTAAATAAGACTTTCTTTCTTTTGGAGCCGCTCCGCCCAAGGAAACCGGGAAAAGGGGAACCAGCGGCTGAAGCCTGCGCTGTGTTCTACCAAGCTGAATGAGAGAACAATAAAAGGGAAAAGTGCGTGTTTGATCCTGATGTTGTTTTATTTGTTTTGTTGAAAAAGACTTGTATGCTAGAGGCTGCTGAGAAGGGCGGATAGCCCTCGAGGCTGAGCGACGCCCAGCAACCTATTACAACACCTACCTCATTTCTACCACAATATAACCTGTATTTGTTATCAACCGACTGCCGTACGCCTGTACGGTACTATGTAAGCCACATTGAGCCTGCAAATTGGTGGGAAAATGTGGGGCACAAATGTAACAAATAAATAAATAAACAGTGGAACACACTACCAAAAGACTTGAAAACCATATACGACCATCTACACTTCAGAAAGACACCCAAGACCCACCTGTTTAAAAAGGCATACCCTACAGATCCAATGTAAATGCCTGATCTCTGCGACACAACAACGCAAATGTTTGTAATGGCCATCACTGAACTCTCCCGTCAAATGATTCCTCTATGTGGTCCTACCACATGAACCTTACCCTGTCTGGACAGAAGTAAAATTGTATGAACTTTCCAATGACTCACACTCGTGGCAGCCCATAGAGAAAGGGTACCCGCTAAATAAATCAGATGAATAGAACCATATTACCTCATATCAACATAATATAAACATAGGCATATGGGAAAGTGAGCATATAAATATTAATAAAGCTGTTTATAAAATTCAATAGAGCATTATGCAAATTGAATGTAGAAATAGCAGGAAATAATATATGGGAACAATATAAATTCACATCATTGATAAAGCATAATCAGAAAATCTCACATGTGCAGATATTAAAGTAATAGATAGAAGCACGTGGTAAACATGGAACTCATGGTGAGCTTCATACTGAAGTGAAAAACCAATTCAACTCATTTTGGTATTACGGATCAAGGTTCGGAAAAGCTCCGAATCAGTGTAAGAAATGGTATGATTGTGAAAAGTTACCTTCATTTTGATCAGATATAATAGGCCATATTGGGCCCCGAGATCTTTTAGATCTTGCTGCATTGAAAGAAAGGTCTTGCGCTTCACCTCTGTGGTAGCTACCAGATCCAGTATGATCAAAATTTTGCATCCCTAAAGTATAAGTGAAGCTTTGCTTTTGGCAGCCATAAGGATCTGTAGTGCTTGAGGATACTGAAGAATTTTAGCCACTATGGGGTGGGAATGTTTCAACCCAGATTGCAATTCCAAAGAAAATTCCAAGTCTAAAAGTTTAAGAAGCCAGTTGACCAGAAATAAGATGATATCTGTATCCTTGGTCCCCTCCAGAAGACCGAGAATTCGTACGTTATTTATTCTGCTTCGGTTTGCTAGATCTTCAAGAAAATGACTTGGGGTCATCTTTGACTCTTCTCTCTCCTTCTCTGCTCATATCCAGCAGATTGCCAAGACCTGTCGTTTCTTTCTTTACAACATCCGTAAAATCCGCCCCTTTCTTTCCGAGCACTCTACCAAAACCCTCATCCACACCCTTGTCACCTCTCGTTTAGACTACTGCAATCTGCTTCTTGCTGGCCTCCCACTTAGTCACCTCTCCCCCCCCCCCCCCCAGTCGGTTCAAAACTCTGCTGCCCGTCTCGTCTTCCACCAGGGTCGCTTTACTCATACTACCCCTCTCCTCAAGACCCTTCACTGGCTCCCTATCCGTTTTCGCATCCTGTTCAAACTTCTTCTACTAACCTATAAATGTACTCACTCTGCTGCTCCCCAGTATCTCTCCACACTCGTCCTTCCCTACACCCCTTCCCGTGCACTCCGCTCCATGGATAAATCCTTCTTATCTGTTCCCTTCTCCACTACTGCCAACTCCAGACTTCGCGCCTTCTGTCTCGCTGCACCCTATGCCTGGAATAAACTTCCTGAGCCCCTATGTCTTGCCCCATCCTTGGCCACCTTTAAATCTAGACTGAAAGCCCACCTCTTTAACATTGCTTTTGACTCGTAACCACTTGTAACCACTCGCCTCCACCTACCCTCCTCTCTTCCTTCCCGTTCACATTAATTGATTTGATTTGCTTACTTTATTTATTTTTTGTCTATTAGATTGTAAGCTGTTTGAGCAGGGACTGTCTTTCTTCTATGTTTGTGCAGCGCTGCGTACGCCTTGTAGCGCTATAGAAATGCTAAATAGTAGTAGTAGGTACTGGATTGAACTTGCAACAGGGACACTTCTGACCTTTAAACAATATTGCTTTTGAGTCATACAAAAAGATGATGAAAATTCAAGGTAATGAACCAAATGCTTGGAATTATCCCCATATAACAATTTATGCATTAAACAAGCCAACTTAAATTGAATCCTAGAGTTAACATTAAGCCAATGCAAATCATACAATAGCGGAGTAGCATTTAACATATGCTAATTCCATTAGCATGCGCTAAACTTTAGTAAAAGGGCCCCTAAGTCTTTTTAGAACTCTGCGCTGTCACAGCTCTGCCATGCCTTCTGCCCAATGCATATTTTTCCTGAGGGTTCCACAGCGTTTCCTGGGGCGACCACTCCTTCCTGTGCCACAGCTCTGTCTACTGACTGATGCTGAATCCTTAGGGCACATGCGCCAAAGACATAATTTTGTGCTCCTGTGGCAGCAATGTCGGAGGACCCCACAGAGAGCATCACTTCCTGCCTTGCCGTATTTAAGGAGCCTTCTGCTTGGTCCCAGTGCCTTTGCAACAAAGTCTTCTGGTCTGCTCGTGTGTGTTCCAGCCAAGTCCTGGCTTGTTCCACTTTCTGCCTTGATTGTCTTCACATTCCAGCCCAGTCTTGTCTTGTCTTCAGGTTTCAGTCTAGCCTTGTCTTCAGGTTCCAGCTGTGCCTTGTCTTCAACTTCCAGCCCAGTTTTGTCTTCAAGTTCCAGTCCAGCCTTGTCTTCATGTTCTAACCGTGTCTTGTCTTCATGTTCCAGTCCAGCTTTATCTTCAGGCTCCAGCCATGCCTTTTCTTCAAGTTCCAGTCCAGCCTTATCTTCAAGCTTCGGTCCTGCCTTGTTTCCTAAATCCTGCCTTGCCTGTCGTGTTTCTTGTCTTAAGTTCTGTCTGTCTTGTATTGTTCTGTCTGGACCCGGTTCTTGCCCTGCCTTGCCTTACCTCGTCTGGATCCAGCTTTTAACCTTATTTGCCTAGCCTTGTCTTGCCTTGTCTGGATTCAATTCCAGCCCTGTTTGCTTTGCTTGCCTTGCATCCTCCGAGTCCAGTTCCTGCCCAGTCTGTCAACTCTTGCCCACCTTGTTTTCAATGAAGTCCTGCTTGCCTTGTCTTCTGCCAAACTTTGCCTAAAGTGCTGTGCCTAGCCCAAGTGATTCACCTGCCATAGTCAGTCCTGGCTACAGTCCAAGGGCTTACGTCCCCTGGACTGTGACATGCGCTAGATGACCCTAGTCAGTTGGGTGGAAGACACAGATGTTGTGTACCCAAGGCTGCAGACTGTGCTTTCATTTAAAATGACACCTGAAATGTCAGTGGCATTTCCTATGTCATTATTATAAACTAAAAAACTGAGAAGTTTCCTGGCATGCAGTGGGGGCATGTACTACCACCAAGCTCCTGTGGTAGTGCCAGATTGGCACGTGGCAAGCCCGCTGTGGACTTGCCACACCCTTGAAAAAGTGCCCCTAAATTTGCACTGTGGACATTTTCTTTTTTTAACCTTCCCCCCCCCCCCCCACCAGCTTGTCCTCCATCCCATCCACCCTTCTCAGCGCCCCCCCCCCCCCCCCCCCACACACACACATGGGATCTAAATGAAGCAGCACTGTTGATGCTATAGTCCAAAATGTCAAGCTGTAGTAAGTTCTTCAAGGAGTTCTTCAAAATTCTGCAACTCTTCTTGCTTTTTCCTATGTGATATCTACATCCTCCCACCCTATTTTTATGAATTACTTGATTTCCTCATTATTTTATTCTATAAACTGGCTGTATTCCTATTCATCAATAAAGAGATTAAATAAATAAATATGCAGAATGAGCATGAAATTATAATTAGCTGAGCAAAATGCAGTTCTTTGTCAATTGATGTTTACTGTTTGAATTGATCCAAAGGATGGGTGGAGTGGGGTCTCCTTCCAGTTTGGGTTATTATTAACCCAATTATTAAGTTTAAATTTCATCAGCCCCAAGTCCCACAGGCATCACAGAGGGGGCACAATTGTAAAATCAGTTAATACTAATTTGCTAGTCACACACACCCACAAGGAGTACTCCTGGCTGCCTGTACTGTAGCAGGACTTGCTTATCCACTCTTACCCTAGTCAAGATTATACTCACACACCTTTCTGCCCTATTTTCTAACTCCTTCTACTCTACCTTATCTAGGTGTTCCATTTTCGCTTAAACCCTTTGCTGTCTAATAAAATGTTTTATTACATATTATGTTGATATTGTAATGTAGCACACTTTCACGCTATACCCTGTATTGGTTCAATATTTTTACTGCTGTAATTGTCTATTGCCTATGTTGGACTTATTCTTGCTGTACACCACCTTGAGTGAATATTTTCAAAAAGGTGGTAAATAAATCCTAATAAATAAAATAAAATCAATAAATATAGAATAGCACAGCGCAACAGAAAATAAGGCTTGTATGTGTTGTGTTTACGTGCTGTGCATTTGGCAAACTAATATGTTCTTGGAAGCTCTCATTTAGGTGCAGGGCAGTGCCTGAGACAACAGGATGCTTTTAACCCTTGGCTGTCTGCATAGTGCAGTGCAGAAATGTGGTAAAACCTCTTTGTGTTTTACCCTTCTCTCCAACTCTTCATATTTCTGTCTTCTCTTTCTGCACTTTCTCTATCTTATTTTTGTTACATTTGTACCCTGCACTTTCCCACTCATGGCGGCTTACATGGGGCAATGGAGGGTTAAGTGACTTGCCCAGAGTCACAAGGAGCTGCCTGTGCCTGAAGTGGGAATCAAACTCAGTTCCTCAGGACTAAAGTCCACCACCCTAACCACTAGGCCACTCCTCCACCTTCACCTTTCCTATCGCTCTTCATACTTTCTCTATCTCTCTTTTTTCCCAAATATTTCCCTTTTTTTTCCTTTTCAACACAACTGTGGTAAGAAAGAAAAATGCATCCTATAAAATGTTTGGCTCAATATTTCCATTGACTTGAGGCTAAAGTGGATATAAACGTTTCAGACATTGCACAACTTATAACACGACTTGAGAATATGGGAAAAGATGTGGTATAACTTACAAGCTTATACTTCTGATTTTTAAAGTATTGCAATCAGGCCAATCGCTTTACCCATCAAGGGCAGTAATGCCATATACCCTAGTCAGAAGTCTTTGCTCTTCAGTCAAAACCTACTGTTTGTGCCCTCATTTAGGGGCCCTTTTACCAAGCTACAGTAAAAGAGTCCCTGTGCTAGCAGCAGCCAGTGTTTTTGCCGCGTGCCAAGGCCCCTTTTATCACAAAGGATAAAAAGGTTGAAGAAAGAAACGGACATTGCCGACCAGTTAAATCACCGAATATCGGGCCCCTTATACAGTATATTGCATTTTGCAAAACATTTATACAAAAATGAATTTTATTTTGCAAAATACAATATATAAGGTTTTTATATAGTTTTGTAAGTTGCATATAATTGTGTTCACAGGGACTGGCACAATAAGCATTTTTTAAACATCAATTTATTTCAGGTACCCTGAAGCAGCAACATGCGAAACATGGTCCATGTTGGGACTCAAGAAGATAAGTAAAAAAAACTTCTTTGTGTGTTAATATCATCGGTTTGAATAATATAGTTGCATTATTTTTACACTATACAATATATGATATAAAAAATGTTGAAAATGTTAAGGTACTAAGGGGACCTTTCACTAAGTTGCAGTAAGCACTAACATGTGGGGCGCGTTCAGACATCCCATAGTAATTTTGGGATCTGCTCGTGCTACACATGTGCTAAAAGATATTGTTTATTTTTTAGCACTGGGGACGTGTTTGGGGAGCGAAGAATAGGCATGCCCAGTGCTAATCAGTTAGCTCATCTACATGGCCAAATGCCAACCAATTAGTGCACGGCTAGCATGCGAGCCCTTACCAAGGCACCTACAAATTAGGTGTCAGTAAGGGCTCAAGCGCTAATGGCCACATGCTAATTGGAAAATTAGTGTGTGGCCGCTAATGGAGGAAATAGGAAATGTGGCCATTTTACAGCCACGCTAAATGTGGCCTCGGTATGCAGAGAAACCCACATGCTAGTCATAGCAAGGGTCATTTTTTAGCACAGCTTAGTAGAAGGGTCCATAAGTGTGCAATGATTTACAGCATTGTTGGACATACAGCGGACATTATGGGTCTGTGGTGGTCCCGTTAACAATATGAGCACACTAAAATATTCTTAACAAATTTTGATATTATGTAGTAGGTGCTGTAATTCTTGTTAGTAACGGTGGGATACTTTTGATATATTGCAGTGACTTCTTCCTCTAGAGTTCAGTGACATTTGATTGTCCTCTCTTCATGGGTTAGAGTATTCTATAACCAGCATACATAGGACTAGATTCTATGGGGCCGAAATTCAGACCGTGGGAGCATAGGCGCCCCATATAAGAGGCTTGGGGAGGCTAAGCCTCCCCAGCCCAATCGTGGACTTCTGTTTTGTGACCTCCAGCCCGCCCTCCCACCCTCCGCGCGTGTATGTTTTATCTTTTTTACTTCCGTGTAGCAACGTGACGTCGCTTCCATGGAGAGTATGGAGGAACGTGACATCGCTTCCATGGAGAGTACGGAGGTAAGCTCCGCCCGTGGCAGCAACGTGATGTTGCTTCCACGGAGATGGAGGTAAGCTCCGCCCCCTTTAGCCTCCCCAAAACAGTTGGCTACCGACCGTCTATGCGTGGGAGGGAGCCCGGCTATCTCCCGCTGCCTACAGTTAGCCCAGATATTCAATGCCAGATCACTTTCATCAAACCGGCATTGAATATTTGGTTTATTTTTAGCTGGTTCAAAGTTAACCGGTTATGTCGATATTCAAAGTTAGTCGTTTAACTTTAAACCGGCTAAAGATATTCCAGCTGTTTAATTGGCCTGATGTAGCTCCTTAAAATTGCTGGATGTGAATTGAATATTTGGAGATATCCAGTTATATCGCGCGATATAGCCAGTTATCTCATAGGTGCTAACTGGGAATATTCAGCAGAGAACAAACAGCTATCCCCAGCTCAATATCGCTGGATAGCCGGTTAAGTGCTGTTCTTGCCTGATTAAATATTTTGTATATCGGGGAGTATATATCATGCCTAGAAAATGGCACTGAAAAAATATATACCTAGCCGTATTCTATAAAATACACCTAAATTTCCATGCAGTTTATAGAATATGCCGAGTGCCCATCCGTGTGACTAAATTTAGTCACAGGCAATTACACCAAGTAAAACTTGGTATAAATGTCGACATCTAAATTAGACATAGGCCAGGTATATTCCATAACAATGCGCATATATTTTAGAAATGCCCATGAAACGCCCATTCCGTTCCCATGGCCATGCCCCTTTTTCAACTATGCAACTTAGAATTTAAACGTATCACGTTACAGAATACACTTAGTTATGCACATAAATTCTAATTAATGCCAATTAGTGTCAATAATTGCTTGTTAAGTGGCAAGTATCAGCACTGATTGGCTTGTTAACTAATTAAGGGGCCCTTTTCCTAAGGTGCACCGAAAAATGGCCTGCCCTAGTGTAGGGACATGTTTTGGACACCTGCAAAAAAGGCCTTTTTTTTGGGGGGGGGGGGGGGGCAAAAATGGATGTGTGACAAAATTAAAACCAGTGCGCGTCTAATTTCAGCCTCAGATCTTACTGCCACCCACTGACTTGGCAGTAATCATGCCCCCTTGTAGTTGCTCACTCTGGATTTTGCATGCGCAATTTATAGAATACCGACCAATGGCAGTTACGTGCATAATTGCTAATTACTGCTAATGAGCACCAATAAAGATCAATTATAATCAATAATTGGTTGCAAATGCCAATCAGCAGCTAATGAATCTATTATGGTACGCATGCAACTGCCTTGATTTTAAACCTTATACTCACAACCTTGCACACTAATCATAAAATTGTTTGTGCAACTATATAGAATTAGAGAGTATATGTATATTCAGTGCTGCGGACTATCCAGATAATGGAGCTGAATGTATGCATTTTTGAAAAACATCATGGCCAGAGCCTTTCAGTTTTACAAATGAATGGATCTGAGGGAATTCCAAAAGCATGTTTCACCGCTGACTTAAGGAATCTGAGTTCAAGCCTAAGGGGAAAGTTGTCATATCAATAATACCACAGCCGCACTGATCTTTAATTGCTCTCATAACAGCAATCTCAAAATAGAAGCCAAGAATTTATGAGGATAAATATTTCCCATGTTGTTTCATATCAGTTTTGTATAAAATGACAGGATTTGAGAGTCTTTTTAATGCCATTAATAGCTTGCATTCTTTCCCAGTATGAGTGCATCATATATGCATGGAAGCCAACTTTTTAAAATTATTGGGGGTGCTAAGCCCAGTGGAAATAACCCCTCCCTGGATATATATACAAGGAATTTTCTCAATATTGGGGGTTACAGAGCTGGCTCCTATGCATATATGAGCCATTAGGCATGTGTGAACAGTACATTCATGCTCGCACTATTTCCTGATTCTTCAGAAACAGTGCACCCTTTTTGCAACTAGCGAGGGGCACACTCTTCGCAGATAGTGCGTACTTTTTGAGAACAGTATGCACTTTTTTGAAGGAGCGGACACTGTTTCCAAAAGAGTGTGCACTGTTAATGATATTGCTCTTCAAACACCTCCCCCCCCCATAAAAAATACTCCAAACAAAATTCCCATTAATGACATGGGAAACAATACAGATATAACAACAATAACAAAAAGCAGACTCTATGTCTGTAGAAATTTAAATTAGAATAAGGGCTAAATATTCAGATGGAGGAGATGAGCGTTATGCTGACCACTGCCGGCGTTATTCCCGGATATTCCTACTTTACATCTGGAACCCTTAGACTACTGGTTCAATCTCTAATTTTCTCACAGATAGATTACTGCTATATACTCGGTTGTAAGGAGCAGGTCCTAAAAAGACTACAAACTGTACAAAGCAGAGCTGCTCGATTTATTTTTATAGAACCCCATTTTGAGCGAGCCACTCCTTTATTAATTGGATTACATTGGCTCCCCATTAAAGCCAGGATCTCTAGATATGGCATGGACTGGTTCCAGATTATATGATGACACAAAGTTATTCAAAGTCGTCAACTCGCGACAGGATTATGAAAAATTACAGGAGGACCTTACGAGACTGGGAGACTGGGCGGCTAAATGGCAGATGACGTTTAATGTGAGCAAGTACAAGGTGATGCATGAGGGAAAAAAAGAACCCGAATTATAGCTACATCATGCAAGGTTCCACGTTAGGAGTTACGGATCAAGAAATGGATCTGGGTGTCGTCGTCGATAACACGCTGAAACCTTCTGCTCAGTGTGCTGCTACGGCTCGGAAAGCGAATAGAATGTTGGGTATTATTAGGAAAGGTATGGAAAACAGGTGAGAGGATGTTATAATGCCGTTATATCTCTCCGTGGTGCGACCGCACCTTGAGTATTGTGTTCAATTCTGGTCGCCCATCTCAAGAAAGATATAGTGGAATTGGAAAAGGTGCAGTGAAGGGTGACGAAAATGATAGTGGGGATGAGACGACTTCCCTATGAAGAAAGACTAAGGAGGCTAGGGCTTTTCAGCTTGGAGAAGAGACGGCTGAGGGGAGACATGATAGAGGTATATAAAATAATGAGTGAAGTGGAACAGGTGGATGTGAAGCGTCTGTTCACGCTTTCCAAAAATACTAGGACTAGGGGGCATGCAATGAAACTACAGTGTAGTAAATTTAAAACAAATCGGAGAAAATGTTTCTTCACCCAATGCGTAATTAAACTCTGGAATTCGTTGCCGGAGAATGTGGTGAAGGCGGTTAGCTTGGCAGAGTTTAAAAGGGGGTTAGACGGTTTCTTAAAGGACATGTCCATAAACCGCTACTAAATGGACTTGGGAAAAATCCACAATTCCAGGAATAACATGTATAGAATGTTTGTACGTTTGGGAAGCTTGCCAGGTGCCCTTGGCCTGGATTGGCCACTGTCATGGACAGGATGCTGGGCTCGACGGATCCTTGGTCTTTTCCCAGTGTGGCATTACTTATGTACTTAAAGGCTCTCAATACAGTCCATTCACCTAAAAAAAAAAAACAATTCAGCCAGTAATGGAGCAATGGTTCACCGTTGAAATATGTATATATATGGAAAGGTGGGGGGGGGGGGGGGGGGGGGGGGGGGAGTCTCATCGATCACCAGGTTAGCACCCCACTAATCTTTCAAGGGTGATCCATTTAGAAAAAAAACCCTTTGGTGATTATTGTAATCATTGACAAAAACCTGCTCCGTCCATATAATTTATAACAACAAATGTGATTGCTGTTTAAGTAATAATCAGTCTAATCGAATAGCATTAAATTGAGTGACTGGCAATAAGCTTGAAAAGTAATACAGGACAACACTTATCTTCTGGCTCAATGAGTTCAGATTATCCAGCTTATTTTCGAAAGAGAAAGACGCCCATATTTCAACCCAAATCGGGAGATGGACGTCTTTCTCCCGTGAGCGCCCAAATCGGTATAATCGAAAGCCGTTTTTGGGCGTCTTCAACTGCAATCTGTCGCAGAAACGACCAAAGTTGATGGGGGCGTGTCGGAGGCATGGTGAAGGTGGGACTGGGGCGTGGTTATCGGCCAAACAGAAATGGGCGGCTTTCGCCGATAATGGAAAAAAATAGCCGTTTTTAGCGAGAATTTAGGTCACTTTTTTTTGGACCCTTTTTTTTCACGAACAAGTCCCCAAAAATTGCCCTAAATGACCAGATGACCACCGGAGGGAATTGGGGATGACCACCCCTGACTCCCCCAGTGGTCACCAACCCCCTCCCACCCAAAAAAAAAAACAACTTTAAAAACTTTTTTTTCCAGCCTGTATGCCAGCCTCAAATGTCATACCCAGCTCCATCACAGCAGTATGCAGGTCCCTGGAGCAGTTGTTAGTGGGTGCAGTGGATTTCAGGCAGGTAGACCTAGGCCCATCTCCCCTCCTACCTGTTACACTTGTGGTGGTAAATGGCTGCCCTCCAAACCGCCCCCAAAACCCACTGTACCCACATGTAGGTGCCCCCTTCAGCCATAAGGGCTATGGTAATGGTGTAGAGCTGTGGGGAATGGGTTTTGGGGGGCTCAGCACCCAAGGGAAGGGAGCTATGGACTTCAAAGGTAGTTAACGTTTTTTTTTATTTGTTACAAGTGCCCCCTATGGTGCCCGGTTGGTGTCCTGGCATGTGAGGGGGACCAGTGCACTACGAATCCTGGCCCCTCCCACAACCCAATGCCTTGGATTTGTTTATTTTTGAGCTGGGAGCCTTCGGTTTCCATTATCGCTGAAAAACGAAACCGCCCAGCTCAAATCCGCACAAATCTGATGCATTTGGCTGGCACAAACCGTATTATCGGAAAAAATATGGACTCCCATTTTTTTTCGAAAATACAGTTTGTCCCGGCCCTTCATGTACCCATTCACGGAGATAGACGCCCATGGAGATGTGCGTTCGCATTTGATTATGCCCCTCCACATGAACCATTTAATAGAAACATCTTCACATAAAGCCTCTCTTGGAGCCAGGGACCCTCTCATACTTCCTCCACCAAATTTTTAAAATGTGGTATATAAATCAGTACTTTCTGCTGATTTCACCTATATTGGAACCAAATGTTGAAACTCTTTCCCAAAACCTATTAGATTTCATCCTACCTATTTACAATTCCAAAAATTGCTAAAAACTACATTCTTTACCAGTTCATTCCAGAATTCATTAGATTAGTTAACATAACAACAACCCGTTGATAATCTTCTTGTCTCTTTTCTGTATTGTGAATCTATCAATATATTCACTATTGTAGTTTATTTGCTAATCTGTTAATCTCAGCCACTTCATCATACTACTTCACTGTTGTTGAAATTCAAACTCTGGATTTTTAATCTAAACTGAAGCCACATTGAACTGGAGCTTGTTTTCGGGATAATGTAGGATATAAATGTAATAAATAAATAATATTCAATGCCAGTTAAGTTGATATTCAGAATTTAACTGGCCATGGGTTTCTGCATCAAGATAGGACTGTATTTTATATTTATTTATTTTATTTATTAGGATTTATTTACCGCCTTTTTGAAGGAATTCACTCAAGGCGGTGTACAGTAAGAATAAATCAAACATGAGCAATAGGCAATTAGGGCAGTAAAAATATTTGAACAACAATACAAAGTATGGCATGGTATACTACTTGCAATGACAACACAATATGCACTAGAACATTATAATTGGTAGTGAAGGGTAAGGCAAAGTTGTAACATATAAATGAGTAAGAAAGTAGGAAGAATTAGAACATAAGGTGATTGATTTGAAGAACGTTGGTCCATTTATGCACTTACCCTGTCTGGTTAAGTGCTGACTTTGCCCCCAGAATGCCCCCAAATAGCTGGTTTTCACTTCGGCACTAACCGCTAATTTTCAGCAGCAATAACCAATTAAGTGCCACTGAAAATTAGCAGATAGTCCTGAAGCGATTTCACTGGTGAGCAGCCATTTTGAATATCGACCAGTAAAACTTTAAAATTTGTACAAACAAAGGGTCTGCTTTTTGATGCTATCTTTCTGGTCTGCGATCTGCAGCCTCTATTGTGTTGGTTTCTAAATTACGGGGGGGGGGGGGGGGGCATTATGTGCATGTATGTGTGTCCATGTATGTGCATGCATGAGGGAGGTTTATACTGCTGCTGCCTGGGGCAGTGTGTCTGTGTCTGTGTGTTTGTGTGAGGGAAGCTTATACTGCTGCTGCCTGTGCTTTACCTGTTCTGTGGTGGGCAGTGTGTTTGCATGTGTGTGTGTGTGTGTGTGTTGGTACTTTTCAGTAGCATTAAATCTGTACAAAAATAATAGTTTTTCTTGAAATCATTTTGAATGTAAGCTTTCTATATGTTTATTTTTTTTTAAACTTTCTATATTGCCTTTCGAGGGAAATCAGAGCAGTGCACAATAAAATAAATATACTGTACTTACTTGTACTAGGACAGGTCTCAAAGGCAACACAGCAGGTAATCCCAGTAAGGGCAGCAACCAGGAGACAGAACTTCATTGTCCTCTAAAGCAGGAGATGCAACATAAGAAACTTCTTTTTCCTCTCACAGTCCAGATCTCATCAGACTCTGACAGCTACTTCACCAGCAGTGTCTTTTATTCTGCTGGTAAAAGAGCATGCCTTCTTTTTTTTTTTAGGAGGAAGCTGCAGGTGTACTCCTGCCCACCTATTGAAAGGGTGGAAACTGGAAACACCGCATACTTATGTAATAAGTGCAAACTGGGACGCCTGTCTTAGTAATATAAGTGATATAATTTAAGAATTCCTTCCTGTGTGACCCGAGTGTTGAAACAGATGATGAATCTGGCTCCCTTCTCTACCCCCCACCCCCCTTTTGCCAGTTTTTTCAGGACTTCTGTCTGTTACTTCCAGACATTGTGATGGTTGCCTCTCCTTGAGGGGATTATATTGAGAGAAAGTTGGCTTGAGGAAAAATCAGAAGGCTCCCATGAATGAGAAGCAGTTAGATTTGACATGGTGTTTTCTTATGTGATCAGTAAGCACATGGCCAGTAATTTTTGTTTTTCAGATTAACTCTGCTATTTTGCCAGGCACTGAACTCAAGCTAAATTGGTCTGTAGTTTCTCTAATCAACCCTGAAGCCTTATTAAAGACTGGTGTTATGTCAGCCCACCCTCCAATCCTCAGGTACTGTAGCTGAATTTAATGCTATATGTTATTAATATTAGACTTGCAATATCTTTGTTGAGTTTTTTATAACTCTGGGGTGTCCATCATATAGTCCTGGTGATTTATAACTCTTTAGTTTGCTAGTTTCCTTCCTTACTACTACTACTTAACATTTCTAGAGCGCTACTAGGGTTATGCAGCGCTGTACAGTTTAACAATGAAGGGCAGTCCCTGCTCAAAGGAGCTTACAATCTAAAGGACGAAATGTCAGTTAGGGCAGTCTAGATTTCCTGAATAGAGGTATGGTGGTTAGGCGCTGAAGGCGACATTGAAGAGATGGGCTTTGAGTAAGGATCTGAAGATGGGCAGGTTCAATGTGATGTGCTTCAGGTCCTCTGAGAGTCATCATCACCTCAAAGAGTATTTCTGGCATAGGTATTAGCTCAAAACACCAAAAAAGGAGAAAAAAAATCCCCTATGAGAAAATCCAAACGAAAAAGAAGCAAGGGAGGACCAATAGCAAAAATAAATAATTAAAAGGAACCTTGGAGTCTAAACGTAAACTTTATTATAATAAAACCTAGACTGTTAGGTCTGTATAAGAACAATTCCCCAAAACAGTGGACATTCAGAAGGACTTGACACAGTTCAACCACCTGCATCAGGAGTCAAAACAATCTGAGTAATTCTAACCACAAGTATCTGTTGTTGGGGGTTAAATAATCCTCAAAGAGGACAGTATCTATGTGAATGCTTTCTCTGCTAAATGCTTCAGATTGTTGTGACTTCTGACGCAGGCAGTTACACCAAAATATGGTACCGTATCCAGTCCTTCTGAACTTCCACTGTTTTGGGGAATTGCTCTTATACAGACCTGATGTCTAGGGCAGTGATGGCGAACCTATGGCACGCATGCCAGAGAGGACACACACAGCCCTCTCTGTTGGCATGCGCACCGTCGCCTCAGCCAGAGTCGTACTGCCGCTATGAACAGCAGGCGCGATCGCACTAGCAGTTCAAAGTTGTGTCGGAGCAGAGGAGAGACCCACCGGAAGTTCATTCCCTCCTCCCTTCGAGTTCCAGGCCCCCTCCCTCTGAATTTTAAAAGTCATCTATTTTACCTCATCGGGGTTAGGGTGGCAGCTTGCAGGCTCGGCTCGGTGCTTAGTTCAGTTTTCCCTTCAATCTCTCTCTCAGCTCTGGTCCCGCCCTTGCGGAAACAGGAAATGAGGGTGGGACCAGAGCTGAGAGAGAGAGAGAGAAGGGAAAACTGAAAACTGAACTAAGCACCGAGCCGAGCCTGCATGCTTTTTACCGCTGCTGCCGACCTAACTCCGACGAGATAAGATAGATGACTTTTAAAATTTGGAGGGAGAGGGCCTGGAAGTCGAAGGGAGGGAGGGAAGGAGGGGGATCCTGGAACTGGGAGGGAGGTTAAATTGCCCTGTTGGCACTTTGCGATAAATAATTAGATTTTGGGTTGCTGTTTAGGCACTCGGTCTCTGAAAGGTTCGCCATCACTGGTCTAGGGTGTATTATAATAAACTTTGTGTTTGTCAATTTTTGATTTCTAGGTTCCTTTTTATTATTTTTTTTTTATTAGCCCTTCTTACTTCTTTTTCATGAGTATTATCCCAACATCTTCTTCAGGAAAGACTGAAGCAAAAAATGTACAGTATTTACGAGCCCTTTTATAAAGGCAAAGTAGGCTCTAAGTTTGTGCAGCGGTGCTAAAACGAGACTACCACCAAGCTAGCACGTCCCCCTGGCGGTAATTTCGGATTTGGCATGCACCCATAACACCATTTTTTAAATTTCCTACTGCATGCGGTGTTTCTGGCATTAATCGGCAGTTGGCACTCGCCCATTGGTCACCGCAAGTGTAGCGCATGAGCCCTTACTACTAGATCAATGGGTGGCATTAAGGAATCCGGCCGTAGATAGGCGCATGCTGGTTTGAATTTTACTGCAGGCCCTTTTCCCGGCCCATTGAAAAAAAAAAAAGCCCTTTTTCCCAGATATGGTAAAAACTGGCCTGGCGTGCGCCAAAAACACAGTGCCACACTACCACAGGCCACTTTTTACCATGGCTTAGTAAAAGGACCCCTTAGTTTTTCTGCTATGGCCTTCCTGAGTTCCCTTTTTATTCATTGGTCATCTAGATGAAGAGGGACTGTGTGGCCTGAGAACAGCTGGCCAGGTGGTACATTAGGCAAGTCTCCTACCCCAAAGAGGTAAATGCCACCATAGGGGAGATATGGGAAAATAGACCTATAGTCACTTTCCTCATTTGTCTCATTATTTACCAGAAGTGCATGGTAAACAATGACATGTGTCTGACAGTGACTATGTGGTATAATAAGGTCTACATGCAAGTGATGCAGAGGTGATCCATAGACAAAACACCGTCACCTTCTAAGAATAGGATCTCATTGGCTCTGCTGAAAGTAAATAGTGTAGAGGCCACACTCATAAAGGAGTAACCCCTCTCACGTTCCCAAACAGATAATAAATACCCATCAGGCAGTGGCACCTGTTAGTGAAGGAAGAGGGTAAGTACCCAAGAATCTGCACTCTGATGTCATCCAACTGCCTGCCCTACTAGTCATTACCACACTCACACATTCCTCTGAAAAATACAGTGACATGAAACAGTGCACTGGTCCTAAGGCTCACAGGAGTGATAGAGGAGGCTGAAAGAGTGGGAGCAGAGAAAGGTCTTGAATCTGGATGCCACACTCCTAATGGGTGTCAGTTACATAGTAACATAGTAGATGACGGCAGAAAAAGACCTGCATGGTCCATCCAGTCTGCCCAACAAGATAAACTCATGTGTATACCTTACCTTGATTTGTACTTGCCTTTTTCAGGGCACAGACCGTACAAGTCTGCCCAGCAGTATTTCCTGCCTCCCAACCACCAGTCCCGCCTCCCATCACCGGCTCTGGCACGGACTGTATAAGTCTGCCCTCCACTATCCTCGCCTCCCAACCACCAACCTCTCTTCCCCCACCTGCTCCGCCACCCAATTTCGGCTAAGCTTCTGAGGATCCATTCCTGCTGCTCAGGATTCCTTTATGCACATCCCACGCATGTTTGAATTCCGTTACCGTTTTCATCTCCACCACCTCCCGCGGGAGGGCATTCCAAGCATCTACCACCCTGTCCGTGAAATAATACTTCCTGACATCTTTTTTGAGTCTGCCCCCCTTCAATCTCATTTCATGTCCTCTCGTTCTACCGCCTTCCCATCTCCGGAAAAGATTTTTTTGCGGATTAATACCTTTCAAGTATTTGAACGTCTGTATCATATCACCCCTGTTCCTCCTTTCCTCCAGGGTATACATGTTCAGGTCAGCAAGTTTCTGCTCATACGTCTTGGAACACAAATCCCATACCATTCTCGTAGCTTTTCTTTGCACCGCTTCCATTTTTTTAACATCCTTCGCAAGGTACAGCCTCCAAAACTGAACACAATACTCCAGGTGGGGCCTCACCAATGACTTGTACAGGGGCATCAACACTTCCTTTCTTCTGCTGATCACACCTCTCTCTATACAGCCTAGCAACCTTCTCGCTACGGCCACCGCCTTGTCACACTGTTTTGTTGCCTTCAAATCCTTGGATACTATCACCCCAAGATCCCTCTCCCCCTCAGTACCTATCAGACTCTCACCGCCTAACACATATGTCTCTCGTGGGTTTCTACTCCCTAAGTGCATCACTTTGCATTTCTTTGCATTGAATTTTAATTGCCAAACCTTAGACCATTCTTCTAGCTTCCTCAGATCCCTTTTCATGCTTTCCACTCCCTCCCGGGTGTCCACTCTGTTGCAAATCTTAGTATCATCCGCAAATAGGCAAACTTTACCTTCTAACCCGTCGGCAATGTCACTCACAAATATATTGAACAGAATCGGCCCCAGAACCGATCCCTGAGGCACTCCACTACTCACCTTTCCCTCCTCCGAGCGAACTCCATTTACCACCACCCTCTGTCGTCTGTCCGTCAACCAGTTCCTAATCCAGTTCACCACTTCGGGACCTATCTTTAGCCCATCTAGTTTATGATAGGTTATGATAGTTTATGATAGGTCAGCTCTGAGGGGTTCACACCCTGGAGTTGTAGGGGAGGGGAGGTGAAGGGGGGCAGCATATAAACTCCCATGAATGATACATGTAAAAGGGGCAACACAGTTGCTCCAGGAAGGATCCAGCTGCCACCACTATGAAGGAGTCTTAGCCAGGGCCCACAACAAAGAGCATCACACAGAAGGAAATTAAAAAGGAACAGCAAGACAGGTAGCAGAGCATGTTGCTGCTATAACAAAGGAAAAGGGTCATACCCTGTCTGCCAGGGCCATTCTGCTGCCTGATATGCACATTGCATTCCTAGAAGGCATCACTATGATACTGAGCATACACCAACCAAATCGTAACCTGAGGTCCTCTGATAGATTATTGTTGGACGTTCCTACATTTAGATAGATCAGACTTGATATTTATTGTTCAACAATCGTACAAGTTGAGGGAGCGCAACTCTGGAACACATTACCATATGAGCTGCAAAGTGCTAAATTCAGGTTATTTTTTAGCATATGCATTCAAAGATTCTAACCTTAACACTCTGTGGGGTATCTAAAATGGGAATATGCTAAGTACTTCTGTCCTTTTTAGAGTGAGAACCAAGTCATCCAGTCATCCATAATTTCAGGGATAGGAAATAAAACACGCTATGCCTCATCGATTCATAATGGGAAAACTTAGGATGGGGAAATACTAAATGATTGTAGTCCAGAGACCGAAGGGTACAAGTGGGCGTATAGGTAGGGTTACCATATTTGCCCTAAGAAAAAAGAGGACACATCCCCCGCCTCCTGTCATACTCCCACCCCATCCCCTGTCGCACCCTGCCCTGCCCCTGTTACTTTGACCCCCCCAAAGAAAGACAGATTCCCTTTCTCCCCCATGTAGATCCCCTCCCCAAATTTCCAGCCTCCCTCCACCCTCATGCCTCCATTCAGTACCTATCCCCTCCCTAGTGTGGTGTCCTGGTGGTCTAGTGACCTCTTCGGGGCATGAAAGAGCCCCCTCTTTCCTGCCCAGCGTGTCTGCAGACTGTCTTTCTCCCAGAGCTGATTCAAAATGGCTGCCAAGTGTTCAAGCAGTATTCAAGCAGTGACCTTGCAAGACTTCAGCGGAAGTCTCATGAGGCTGCCGCTTGAACTCTCAGCAGCCAGTTTGAATCGGTGCTGGGAGAAAGACAGTCTGCAGATGTGCTGGGCAGGAAAGAGGGGGCTCTTTCCTGCCCTGAAGTCACTAGACCACCAGGGCACCACACTAAGGTAAAGGAAAGGAGAGAGGATGATAGGACACCCGCCTGCCCACCTGCCCGCCAGCCTGCCTGTTCGTCCGCAAATCCAAATGGTCAGGCTGGCAAAACTCAACCACGTCCTCAAAAAGAGGACATGTCTGGGTAAAACCGGACGTATGGTAACCCTACGTATAGGGGATTGTTTTAGATGGAAAGTAAGGAGGAAGTCGGAAGTCCTAAAAAGCAAGCCTTATGAGTAAGTATTAGAATTTAAAACAAACTATGATAATGCATTGGTAACCAGTGAAGAGAGGTGTAACATGGTCATAACACTTAGACTTACAGAGAAACCAAGCAGCACAACTTTGAAGAGTTTAGAGACATTTTAATTGGGAAGAGGGTAAACCTGCAAAGAATGAGTTACAATAAAGCCGAGGAATCAAGAAAGCATGTAGTATGGTATGCAAGGAGGGAAAATCAAGAAAATCACGGACACAGCGAAGTGTACGTAATGTTGCAAAAAATAAGTTTGACATCATTGAAATTTGTTTGGAAAAAGTAAGTTTAGAGTGCAATCAAATGCCTAAACAGCAAAAATTATTAACTGTTGAAATGGGAAGTCCGAATAGAGCTAAAATGACCTGTGGCTGAGACAGAGGGCCTGTAATCCGACAAACTACTGATTTGGTAGGATTAAGAAATGATATGAAATGATAATTTGTGTTTATACCTGGGCTAGAATGTATTATGTATTTGTTTTTTTTTTATTTAACTCAGGTAATTTTATGTTTCATGTACACTGCTGTTTGGCACTGTTTTAAGAATCAGGAGGGTGGTTTATGAATGTCTTAAATAAACAGATATCAGGAGCAGGTTTGTGCACTTACAGTTTCCCAAATACATTTTCAAAGGAATTTGTTTCCCTTGAAAATTGATTTGAAGTCTGTTTGAAAATTGCTCCTTAGTGAGTTTCTGGGTAGCAGGCCCCTGTAATAGTTGCAGAAGTTCTAAATATTTTCATCGAATAATGGTTAGTGAACAACTTCAGTTGTGTATAACTACATGGCAGAAGGCTGCCCAATGGTGCTTTTCTCTTATGGGGAGATGGTACAGGATGGGGGGGGGGGGGGGGGGGGGGGAGCTGGTGCATATGCACCAGAGACACAGTGAAGGATTCCTTCCCTGTTGTGTTCAAAAGTGCCCCCATTGTCCTTTCACTGCTGTCATACTTGTTGCTCTCCTACCCAAAGAATTTTAACTTGTGCTGTTCCCAGCCTTACCCTAGACGTGACCCAGTTTAAGCTCCCACACAACTGAGTCATTCACTGCCTATGACTACAAGTTATTCCAAGTGGGTCGCCCAGGCTCCCCTTGCCAAGCTGGGATCACTGAACACCAACCTCTAGGGCGGAGCACTAAAAACACCCTCTTGGAACTACTATAAATGGTTTCCCTAGAGAGAGGCTTTTGCTGTAAAAGAAAAATGTTAGCTAAATAAAACATCTATTTGAAGTTGGGGAGAGGTAGGCAATAACCAGAAATAACAAAAAAAAAAATAACAATAACAATAAAAATATTCACCATAAAATTACAGAAGCAAACGTACAAAGACAACATTCAATACTGACTCTCTTCCCCTTATTCTTTTTAGTGGGGAGCAAAGTGTAGGATGGCTAAAACAGCAGGACCTAAATAATATACAAACCCAAAAATTAATGTACGGAGGTCCCTTGGTTTGGGGCAGTCCACAAGTGATTGCACACCTCTGGGCCCCACAGAACACGTATTGTATGCTGGCCCTCTCCCTCTCTTCAAAATCAGTGCACACATACTCTTCTCAAAGGAAGCAGGGTGTGTGTGTGTGTGTGTGTGTGTGTGTGGTGTGTGTGTGTGTGTGGGGGGGGGGGTGTCAGGTGATTTCCCTCTGTATCCCAAGTACTTAGAGGCAGATGCACTAAACGTTTTTCATCGTTAAATGAGCCCTCGGGGAAGAATTTCCGATCCTTTCCATGCACTTAAGCCTATTTTCCGACGACAGTAGCAGCTAATGAAAACGGAATGGAGATGAGCAATTAGTGTGAAAACCCCATTGAAACGACATGCACTAACCTTTTCCGATTGCCTTTACGCAGGAAAAAGGCAGGAAAACTAACGAGAGGTCTGGACCTCTCGTTAGGACAGCTCTGTGCCAGGAAAAAGTGTTAAGTGAAAAAATAAACAAACTTTGAGCCAATCCCAGCGCATTAGCAGAGCTAAAAGCGCTGTGATTGGTCCAAAGGACCTCAGAAAACACATAAAAAAATAAAAATAAAAAAAGGATCGGGAGGGGGCAAGGGCGCTCATCAGGACAGATTCAGGGTCCTCCAACAGACTTCACTAAATATCTGTGCAAAATATGTACTGCTTTGAGGTCATCTTTTCTGTCCTGAGACTGTACAGCATTAGATAAACTGTAGTGCGTGTATCTCACATCCTTTTTCTGTATCTGTGATCCCTTTCAGCATAGGTGGTCAGTTATTCAGTCATTTGGGGAGGCTAAAGAAGGGTGGGGCTGGGGCAGGGCCAAGGTGAGATAGGATATGGCGGGGCAAGTTTAATGGAAGAAGTAACTAACTCCTTAGTCTCACACACACAGGGAGTGACTCAGGCTGCATATACTGCAGCAGGACATGTTTATCCACTCCTACTCTAGCTGAGATAATATTTTGAGTCATTTTGATTTTCAATAAACACTGTTTCGCTCAAGAATTTTTGTGGACCTGTCTCTGGAAACCCTGGTTTTCATTCCCACTCTCCTCCTTGACCTGAAATAATATGTAACCATTTCTCTGACCTCATGTGCAACTTTCTTTAAATCAATCACCTTACTTTCTAACTCTTCCTACTTTCTTACCTATTTGTTACATCTTTGCTTTACCCTTCACTATCAATTATAATGTTCTATTACGTATTGTGTTGACATTGTAAATAGTATACCATGAGGGGCATATTCGAACGCAAACGCCCATGTGTAAGAACGTCCATCTCCGAGAACGGGTCCGTGAAGGGGTGGGCCGAATTGTATTTTCAAAAAAGATGGACGTTTATCTTTAGTTTCAAAAATAAATGCATTGGATGTGGGCGTTTTTGAGATGTGGGCGTTTGTTTGAGCTGGGCTTTTTCGTTTTTCAGCGATAATCGAAACCGAAGCGTCCCAGCTCAAAAACGACCAAATCCAAGGCTTTGGGTCATGCGAAGGGCCAGGATTCGTAGTGCACTGGTCCCCCTCACATGCCAGGACACCAACCGGGCACCCTAGGGAGCACTTTTAAAAAATAGGAAAAAACATTAAATTACCTCCCAGGTGCATAGCTCCTTTACCTTGGGTGCTGAGACCCCCAAATCCCCCCCAAACCCCACTCCCCACAACTCAACACCATTACCATAGCATTTAATGGTGAAGGAGGGCACCTACATGTGGGTACAGTGGGTTTTGGGGGAGGGGTTAGAGGGCTCCCATTTAACACCACAAGTGGTACAGGTAGGGGGGGGATGGGCCTGGGTCCGCCTGCCTGAAGTGCACTGCAGTACCCACTAAAACTGCACCAGGGACAGGACTTGTTGCTGCTGTATAACCTTGGCATAGCAGTTCACACCGTAAGACTAATCTCGCTGAAAACGTCCTTTATTTCAATAACTGCGTTTACTCACAGTTAACTGCAGATCAGAGGTTGTGCCCCACTGGCAACGAGTCTCCCTGGTACTAAGATTATCAGTAGCTCAGAGCTGGCAGAATGGTGTACAATGACCTCTTTCAGCAACATTCAAGGTAAGAACTAAATTCTGTAACGTGGCTAACACACGAAAGGGATCTAAAACGGACTTACAAAAATGGCCACTACCTCGTGGACTACCGGAAACAAAACAGGGCACACTCTGACCCAGTAGGCAGGGGGAAAAGCACCATGGGAGAAGAGCCTACCAACTACCAACATCGTGAGACTGTAACACAAGCTAGTGAAATCACGGAGCCCAATACCCTACACCCACCACAATGCAATGCTGATGTGACCCTGCAGTGCACCCAAGAGCCACATCTGACCCAGGGAAAGGCTGTGAGAGGATCGAACACATTCTGCTGTCATGGAGGTGGGTACAGAATTTGAGGGTGGCATAGAGGCTGGGAAATAAGGTTTTTATAAGTGGGGTTTTTTTGGTGGGAGGGGGTTAGTGACCACTGGGGGAGTCAGGGGAGGTGATTCCCGATTCCCTCTGGTGGTCATCTGGTTATTTAGGGCACTTTTTGGGACCTGTTCGTGAGAAAAAAGGGTAAAAAAAAAGTGTCCTAAATTCTCGCTAAAAACGCCTTTCTTTTTTTCATTATCGGCCGAGAGCACCCATCTCTGCTCGGCCGATAACCACGCCCAAGTCCCGCCTTCACCACGCCTCCGACACACCCCATCAACTTTATTCGTTCCCGCAACGGAGTGCAGTTGAAGACGACCAAAATCGGCTTTTGATTATACCGATTTGGCCGCCCACGGAAAACGGACGCCCATCTCCCGAACATGGGCGTTTTTCTCCTTTCGAAAATAAGCAGACATGCCATACTTTGTATTGTTTTTGAATATTTTTACTGCTGTAATTGCCTATTGCTCATGTTTGATCTATTCTTACTGTACACTGTTTGAGTGAATTCCTTCAAAAAGGCAGTAAATACATCCTAATAAATAAATAAAATAAAGTTAAAATCTTTGGGGGGGGGGGGTGACAGCTGTGTCAGCAGTACATAAGTACATAAGTAATGCCACACTGGGAAAAGACCAAGGGTCCATCGAGCCCAACATCCTGTCCACGACAGTGGCCAATCCAGGCCAACGGCACCTGGCAAGCTTCCCAAACGTACAAACATTCTATACATGTTATTCCTAGAATTATGGATTTTTCCCAAGTCCATTTAGTAGCGGTTTATGGACTTGTCCTTTAGGAAACCGTCTAACCCCTTTTTAAACTCTGCCAAGCTAACCGCCTCCACCACATTCTCCGGCAACGAATTCCAGAGTTTAATTACGCGTTGGGTGAAGAAACATTTTTTCCGATTTGTTTTAAATTTACTACACTGTAGTTTCATTGCATGCCCCCTAGTCCTAGTATTTTTGGAAAGCGTGAACAGATGCTTCACATTAACCTGTTCCACTCCACTCATTATTTTATATACCTCTATCATGTCTCCCCTCAGCCGTCTCTTCTCCAAGCTGAAAAGCCCTAGCCTCCTTAGTCTTTCTTCATAGGGAAGTCGTCCCATCCCCTCTATCATTTTAGTCGCCCTTCGCTGCACCTTTTCCAGTTCTACTATATCTTTCTTGAGATGCGGCGACCAGAATTGAACACAATACTCAAGGTGCGGTCGCACCATGGAGCGATATAATGGCATTATAACATCCTCACACCTGTTTTCCATACCTTTCCTAATAATACCCAACATTCTATTCGCTTTCCTAGCCGCAGCAGCACACTGAGCAGAAGGTTTCAGTGTATTATCGACGACGACACCCAGATCCCTTTCTTGGTCCGTAACTCCCACCATGGAACCTTGCATGACGTAGCTATAATTCGGGTTCTTTTTTCCCACATGCATCACCTTGCACTTGCTCACATTAAACGCCATCTGCCATCTAGCCACCCAGTCTCAAAAAGGTCCTTCTGTAATTTTTCACAATCCGGTCGCGAGTTAACAACTTTGAATAACTTTGTGTCATCAGCAAATTTAATTACCTCGCTAGTTACTCCCATCTCTAAATCATTTATAAATATATTAAAAAGCAGCGTTCCTAGCACAGACCCCTGACGAACCCCACTAACTACCCTTCTCCATTGTGAATACTGCCCATTTAACCCCACTCTCTATTTCCTATCCTTCAACCAGTTTTTAATCCACAATAGGACATTTCCTCCTATCCCATGACTCTCCAATTTCCTCTGTAGCCTTTCATGAGGTACCTTGTCAAACGCCTTTTGAAAATCCAGATACACAATATCAACCGGCTCCCCTTTGGGCAGCAGGTCACTTTTCAACACAGCAGGGAAGGACCCCTCCACTGTGTTGCTCTGGTGCAGGCAGTGGCGTAGCAAGGGGGCTGCCACCCGGGACGGTTCGCCATTGCACCCCCCCCCCCGGGTGCAGCACGATGAGATCCCCCCCTCAGCGCATCAACACCCCC